>NW_027226293.1:600000-1180947 GCF_022539635.2 Chironomus tepperi | reverse complement strand
CAAAAAGTTCTGAAATTTATAATAATTTATTCTAAAAAGATTAAAACAAAATTAAGTTATACTTTCAAAAAAATATAATTATTTATTTATTTATTCACTGATATGATAATGTAAAATATTCAAAAATCTAGTATGTAATACAAAAAATATATATTATTACAGTATACGCAAAAACACAACCTCAGAATTATGCAATTACAATTCACTATTTCTTATCATATTTTTTTAAATATTATTTTCAATTTAACCCAATTTACCACTTGTTTGTACAGACAAAATGACAAATGAAATATCCTGAGTTGAATAAAAATTTGCAAATAAAAAAAAACTGAATTGTAACTGTTAAGTGATGGGGAAAAAGAATTCATAACTGTACAAAAAAGAAAAAAATGCCGCTTTTTACGGTCATTAACGTTCCTCCGTATGTTCTTTAGAAATTTCTCTCATTCATTCATCTCCTCATCATCATCATCAACAACAATATTTTTCAGCAATACAAATAGAAATACATAACATTATTGTATAAATTCTAGTGGCCTTGACATGCGGGTTACACAGAGACATAGAATGAGAGAAATATAAAAAAAAAGAATGAATGGAACTCCTACTTTCATAAAAACGTCCGAGATTTTTAATGCACAATATGTTTACATGAGCACATTTACTTCCTCCACCCCGTATAAAAAGCAGCAGCACAAAAAGAAATTTGTAAGTGAGGTTTTCGGGGACCAGGAAATATCAAGCATTAAATCATTAAAGACCAGTAGAAAAAATTTTCATTCAATAATAATAAAAAGTAACAAAAAATTTTCTACATCCATTCCATAACAAGCATTCGGTCACTTATACATATACATTCATATTCTCTTAATTGTCAATTGACCCTAAATGTTCCCCAATTTGGTTTAATAAAATAAAAATACTTAACCCTTATTATTCAATGATGCTTTCTACTACATACTACTGGATATTATTGTACTCCATGTATGTATATTGTTGAAGTCATCACATTTTCACTGGTAAAGTAAATTTTTTTTTATTATACAGAGTTAATTGAAAACTGGTGGTTGTTCTGTGTGCAGTTTGATCGAGGTTGGGTGACTGGATTTGTGAGCTGTGTGATAGATTCAAGTGAATGCTGTATTCTATGATGAAGTGTGGCTAGATCAGTATTTTCCAAACACTTTTGCGTCACGGCACATCTTGTTGGCAAGACTCTAACAAAACTGCATACTACAACACTGAGCTAGATTCTTACTTACTTACTTACTTACTTACTTACTTACTTCGCTGGCCGTACAGATCAAGTGTGATCCATGGCCTACCTCAGTCAGCTCTTGAATCTGGTTCTATCGCTGGCTACCATTTGCCAATAACCAATTACAAGTGTGACACTATCTCTATTGATAGCTTCTTTCCATGTGTTCTTTGGTCTACCACGCGATCTCTTGCCATCTAAAAAGTCAGAGCTAACTTCATACTTATGATAATGTATCAAGAATGCAGTTATTAAAATGTAAGTTTGGAAATTTGGGATGATCATGATTCAGTTTTAAAATGTTATGTTTATAATTTAAATTTTCAAATAAATGTCAAGAATTAAATTTTTTTCTCAAATTTTTAAATTTTGGAAGAAATTCAAAAATTCAAATTATTTAAGTAAAGTATCTTAAAAAATTCAAATATTCAAAGATTGTTAAATTTTAAAATTTTTAAATAAACGTGAAGACTTTAATTTTCTTTTTTTTAAAAAAAGTCAAAATCATAAATTTTTAGAAACTCAAATTTTAAAAAACAATAGAAAATCAAATTTTAAAAGAAAGTCAAAATTTTAAATTTTTAAAAATCGTTGAAATTTCAAAATTTTAAGATTTAATTTAAAATTTCAAAATTTTAAGATTTATTTTAAAATTTCAAAATTTTAAGAGAACTCTTAAATTCCAAATTTTAGAAAGAAAGTCAAAAATTGAAAATTTAAATGAAATTTATGAATTAGAGCAATAAAAGGTCGTTAATTCTTTAATATTGTCTTAACAAATGGCAAAGTGCAGTCAGCGACAGAGCTAGCTTTAGATATCAATTGCAAGAAGCCATTGATCACAGTTGATCTGTAAGAACAGCAAAGGTAAGTAAAAATGTAAGTAGTTCAAGAAATAATTGTAAAATTTTATGGAAAATATAAAAATTTGATTCAAAATTGATTTCAAACACATTTATACAAACCAACTCATTCAGCTTAAGACTACATAAAATGCGCTTAACCCCCCCAATCAACAGCACAATGATTATTATTATATACATATACAGAATTTTTTCTTCATTTCATTTCATTTTGACTCTATCTGTGAACACATATCTGCGATATATATGAAATTTCTTTTCTCCGTTTCAGGCAACTCCTTCGATATTTTTTCCCATACAAATTCTCTCCTTTTCTTTACTGTTCTGCAATTGAGCACTATTATGTCCTCCTATTTTTATTGTGAGAAAAAGAAAGAAAAAAATAAATGTTTTTCTTATCGGAAAAAATTGGAGAGTTTATCAGGTTAAATGCAGTGAAATTGTTGGAATATAAAAATAGAAGGAATGGAAAGATTATTTACTGAAAATAGGAAAAAAGTATCAGAATTAAGGGCAAAAGAATTGAAAATAAAGATTACTAAAAGATTTAGATAGAGAAATTATTGGATTATTATTGCTTTAGGTAAATTAGAAATGAAATAATAAAAAAGTTATTTTTAGATATTTTCTACTTCCATTATTGGTTATTCTGCTAGTTGCTGCAATTGCAGTTAGTTGAGGGAAATTGATATTTAATATCGATTTGGATTTGATTGAATTTTTTTTATCGTTGATCTTTTTAATGCTCAATTTTTCCTTAAATCCACAATTTTAAAAACGTGAAAAATACGTCATTATTACTCAATTCTTTGATCTTCCTTTAAACCTTTAAAAATTGCTATTTTTAAATTTTGTCAAATGGTTCAAATTTCCTTTGAGTTTCAAGTCTAGACACTCGACAAAAGAGTAAATTTTATTTTAAAAAACATATATAAATTTAAAATTAGTCTTCAGAATTACCAATGTGTTATTGACACACAGTAGAACAAAGGAATCATTTGCAACCCGTGGCAAAACCAGCGAGTGGGAGTTTGAGGTTAGACAATTACCATTGAAGAAATAAAGTTCTTTTGAAAAGGTTTTGGAGAATAAGCAGCAGAGGCGAAGTGGTTGAGTGTCTTTAGAGGTTGAAACAAGAAAGCAATTGCTGCAAATATCATGAAAATGAATAAATAACGATATAAAAGGCTATGAAATGCTCAGTTTAAAAACAAGTGAGTTTCGGTCGACCGATCCGAGTTTGATTCTAAACAGTTCTGACTTTGAGCTGCCAACTCGGAATGTGAGAAGATATTGTCAAGATTTTGGGACGTAAAGAGAGGATATGCCAAAGTGCATTACGTAATTAGTAACGTTGGTCCAAAAAATGCGAGAAGGACCTTCGGTGATGCCTTACTTACTTACTTCACTGATCGTATAGATCAATTGTGATTCATGATCTCTTCATGTCATCTAAAACTAGATCTATTGCTGGCTATCGCTTACCAATTTTCGATTCAAGTGCAATACCGAAACAAGCAAAAGCTTGCTCTCAAGAGCAGAGTAAAGCAGAGCAACGCTCACGAGTATGCAAGAGAACTAGCTTAATTTGAAAAAAATTCCAATAATTCGATGGAAAATTTCACAAAAATTTTTATTATTTTGAATTTCAAATGACAATCCTTAAAATATTCACAAATATCCATAAATTTGTTGAACATTGAACCATAAATGTCATATGTGCTGTCACAAATTCAACCAAAATTGATACATTTGTTCACAAAAATCTATATTAATAAATTCATACACATCTTAAAATGAAATGTTGTCGAGTCAGGTATTGTTGTGTTATTGATAAAAATGAAAATATAATTCAGTATAAAAATTCATAGACGCAACAGTATCATTCAGAAAAAAAAAAAAATAATCATTAATTTATCACGTAGACTAAACCATTCAGAGAAAATAAATTATTCGTTTCGGAATTGGATAGAATATATCAAACCACATGTAATCTTTCGGTAGATTAAATGTTTTGTAATTTTTTTTTTTTTGCTTATTACATGTGAAAGGAATCAATAAATCTCTGCATATTATGCTGAGAGAAGCTATCATGTTCATAACTTTCAATACATCCGACAAAATTGTGATTGGATTAAATTTATGTGGAGATGAAATGGAAAATTTTTTGTTAAAGTTAAGGAGAAATTTCACATTTTGTAGAAGTCAAGGTAGAATATGAAAATGCATCAAATATCATACAAATTGACTGATTGGATGGTATTTTTGGTTTTTGGGTTTTGTCTAGGCAAATAGAATTTAATTCTCTTGTTCTTGAGCAATTAAGCATAAAAACCTCAACAAAGGATTTAAAATCATTCAAATTTTCATTGGAAATATTGATGATTTTTTGTTCAGGAACTGGAAAAGGAATCGGAAATTTGTTAGATAAACAGAATTTGAAGAGAATTAGGGATAGTTTTTAGTAAATAACTATGAAATGGAGTGGAACTCTTGTTTTAAGGAATTCAATTTAGAGTTTCATATCAACTTATTGAGGGTAAGACTTAGAATTTGATTTGAGAATATACAAATTCCGAGCGACACGATGTATTTTATATTAATAAAGCGACGTTATCTACTTACTTACTGGAACCATGCTCCGACTTGGAGCCTAGGCTGCTGCAAAATGCTTTCCATCTGACTTTATTGCTGGCTTAATCACATAGCTTGCATGAATTTTCAGATTTTGCGATCATATAGGCATTTCTACGCCGTGTTGGTTCGTTGCAACCTTGCCGTAGCTTAATGAACATGTTGTGCTGTTCAAAAATGTACAAAAAGTCAATTTTTCACATTACGTAATAAGTGAACAATCCCTTAGAGTTAATATAATATGATGAGCATAGCAACACAGACAAAATGTTATTAAATACTTCATCAAATGAGACAATCAAGTCAGACGTTGTAGATCATGTAGGCGGTTAAGAAATACTCATGGAAGGAAACTGTCAATTAAGATAGTATTATATTAGGCATAAGAAATTGGCTGAATTTAACTGACTAAATGCATTGTCTAAGTGAGATCATATAGAGTGAAATATGAAAGTACTACATATAAATCACACTTTAGGGTCTGAAACTTTCATAAAATTGAGATTTTTAGAATTGATTGAATGAAAAGTTTGATTTTTGAATTGAAAAAAATTGTGTAATTTATAATGAAATTCACAAATTCAACGATTTAACTTGATAGTTTCTAACCCTTGAACACACCATTTTCTGTGTTATATGTGAAAATTTGTACTTCAATGATGCAACGAATCATTTGATGGGCTTCAGTTTCGACGAGACCAAGACCTAGTTTCAACAGGCAAAGTCACCGCTTTTAGGTTTCGTAGTGGCCTCTTAGGGCCTCTTAAAGCATGATTCTTTGTTTAGGGATTGAGTCTGAATCCGATTCCAAGACTAAGATCGAGAACTAGATCAATTCTTAAAAGTCTCGTACTTGACAAATCCCGACTGTTTAATCTTATTCTCGGTGTCATGAATCCTTATTTGACTAAATTCTAGTTATGTCAATTTCAATACCCTTTACGTTTTTGTGCATCTCAACAGCATACACCCAACAGGTGACTCACCTGAAGCACATTTCAACTTCCCTCCCACAAATGGTTCTAAAAAACTTATTTTTTATTGAATTAACCCCAACAAATAAAGTAATACACAAAATATGATATAAATTTACTCTTATTTCTATTTGATTATTCCATTCAGCTAATCTTGCCCTCAAAAAATAAAATTTTCAAAATACATATTCCATCCCACATCTCAAAACTTCTTCAACTAATAAATATCTTTAATTTTTTTTACATTACATACCATCAATAATTTGTCTCTCGCTTCTCATGTAGAAATTCATTGAACTATAGACACTAAAGTTCAACAAAACTTATTCTACATACATTCTCGAATAATAAAAATATATTCTTTTAAAAGAAAATGATATAGACGAACTTTAGCAATGAACGAAAAATTTCAATGTGTCAGACTAGATCGAAGATATTAAAAATTCAAATTGAAATATTATGATAAATAAGATGTTGAATCAATTGATCAATTTAGATGAGAAAAATTTAAATTTTTAATCAAATTCAATTCAAATATTGAAAATTTTGAGTTTTGTGCAATTAGTCAAAAAAAACAGGAATATAAATTGATAGTTCGATGAAAATTATGTTAGACATTAGTGTGATAATCATGGTCAATTTTGAATTTAATGATTTTATTTTATTTTCGTGTTATTGGACTTCATTTAATTCAAGTTTTAAGTTTTTCTGGTCAATTTGAAGGCAATAGGCTTGAACACTATTGTTAAAACATTGTCCATGAGTTGATTAAACAGGGCTTAGCAACAAGCTGAATGCTGAATTTTGACTATATTTGGAGACTACCGAATCCGAGTCGAATTATACTGAATCCTACTTCAAGCTAAGACGCTTGAGAGACCGAGACTAAAGACCCGCAGAGCTCGAATTCGACTCAACTTTTGTACGAAAAACGCAATTTTATTCGACTCATCTTCATTTAAAATTCAAGTCGACTTCGAACTCGGTTTCTCATTTGAGACTTTGAAGTGTAGTTTCCTGGTAGTTTCGTCTCGAAAATTCGTCGAAACCGAGACATTCGGAAACCCTACTCCATCTCACAGTCACACCGACCTATCAACACTTTTTTTGGTTTTTAATACATCGTGAGCCTTTCGGGTTAACTGTTGACGTGACCATAATATGGTAAATATTTGAACATATTCTATGCAACAAGATGCAATTCTTGATAGCATTTAATCATAGACTCTAATATTCAGGAGGTTTTGTATCAATTTTCAGACTTTGTTTCAGAGTTCGAAGTTTTTACACTTGAAGTCGACTGGAACCGACTCGACTAGTTTCAAAACTTGAAGTCGACTTTGAGCTCTGCTTTACCTTGCCTTAAGAACAGAATATATTGAAAAAGCGCTCATCAACTGTGTAAAATTAATAAAAATGACACAAAAATTGATAATAACTGATTCAAAAGTTCCAAATTCTGATTCTTAGCTTATTAAATTTCAAAATCCTACAACTTGCCCTGCTGGCCTTTTTGATGAATCCAATTTGCAAGTTTCAATTACTCAAGTAATTATTTACAATGTCACTGAATTTAATCTGTTCACATTGACTACTCACATGCAATAATGCAACTTAATTGCAGCATATTCCTACTTTTTATATATCTTAATGACCTTAAATTGATATTCATGACTACATTTTTTTTTTTGGATGTACAAACATGAAAAAATTGTGATATTCTCTATTTGCACAACATCCTTGACATAATACGAAATATCATCGTAAATTACTGCATCCGCAAAGCATTAAGCAATAGGAATAGGCGAGATCTCAAGATAAATTTATTCTTTAGTATGTAGAGTCGCACATTGGCATCCAAAAATTCAGTAAATCACTACCCCAAATATTGATCTGACATTCGCTAGCCATTTCGACGCCATGGATGTATGCAATCGTTATTGATGGCCAGCATTTAAATACTCCTAAAACTTAGTCTCAAATTGAGATAAGAAAGATTCAAGTTCAGAAAATATTTTTTTTTTTGGGTGTATCTGTTGATTTAAATAATTATTCATCCGTAAAATCCTCATCAAAAGAATTTTATTTTCTCAAAAAATATCAAAAGTATATCCACAATGACTTTAATACAATTAACTTCAGAGAGTTTTTGAAAAAAAGGAATGAAGAAGAATAGACGATAGTTTTTTATAGCAATTTAAATTTATAATATATTCTACTCTCAATTGAAATGAAAAAGGAAGAGGAAGAAGAGAAATTGAGAAATGGAAATGAAAAAATTTTTTTTTTTTGTTTTCATTTTTTTTTCTCTTTCTTTAAATTCTTTGAATTTCAATTTTTTTTCCATTAAATTGATGAAAATTTTTCTGACTTTGTACTTATACTGATTGCGAAAGATGAAGGAAATAAAGAGAATGAGAGAATGATGAGGAAGGAGGAGGGGTTGGGTTGTAAATGATGTCCATTAATTGAGGTTTAGAATGTTGTCATAGAATAGTGACAGAGTGATGAACTGCTTAGTCAAATTTCAAGATTCTAAAGACTCGACTTCATATAAAATTCAAGACTACTTCGAGTTCTAGTCAAATCGAGTCATAAATTTAACGACTTTTTGAATTTTAAATTCTAACGGTTTTTAATAATGCAACACGTAGACTTTTCACGACTTTGGGAATTATGTGGAATCTACATATATGGATTTAAATAAGAATCTTTTTCATACTCTTAGTCGGTAGAATAACAATTTCATGCGACGTTAGGCACTTTTTGACATCTATTTTGAATCGAGTGTGTTCTCAAGAGCGAAGCCAGATGAGAGTAATGCTCGTGAGCATGCTTATTTGACATAAGGAGAGTAAGCACTCTAGAGATGTTCATTGTCTGTTAGGGTTCTATACGGGGTATTTTCCTATGTGTGTGCCTTTAAGATCATTATTCTCAAATATCAACCGCTTTTTACCTCGTTTTTCTTAACTTGTTGTATTTAAAATTTAACGGCTTTGAAAATTTTGAATTTTTTCAGCGTCCAAAATTTGAATTCTAACGCTAATGATTACTTAATTTCATAACCTCTTGGAATTTTAATTTTGGAAATATTAACTAGAAGCATTAGAAACCCTTAGATTCAGAAAATTAGGCACTAACAGGCACATTGGCTGCTTAGGTACCGTAGTGGTCTCTTTGAAACATGAAAGCATGCTCTTTACATATTAGGGAGGATTAATAAACCACACTTTATAATGGACACCATTCCCCAACCAACCCCAAAAACTGAAACTTTAGTTTTTTATGATTTCATTATACATTTTGTTGTCTTATGCCTGAATGTCATTTTATTCTATAGTGATACAGAAAAGAAATAAAAATAAAAAGAAAGTTGATGAATAAATAGAATAAACAATCAATATGAATCAAAAGCTACTCACAGTTCCTTTTACTTATTCTATCTTCTTATTGCTTCATTCACCATCACTAACATCATCATCATCATCATTTTCATCTTTTCATATCAAATCTAAAAAAGATGAAAATGAAAAATGATTTTGACATAACCTTTTTTCAGATAAAAGGAACCGACACAGGAGTGAAGTAAGACGTTCTTTTTTTTTGTGTATTATTTAGGATCCATAATTCTCGTACTTATTGCTGGTTGCGATGGCTTGAGGAAACACAAGATCATCCATTCGTAAGCACTCTAGCAGCAGGTGCTGGGTAAATGATAAAAATCTCCCTACGGCATGAGTACTTAGAAAAGAATGCTTGTCCATATCACTCGTACTGTGTACGTATATACGTCCATACGTATATGAATAAAATGTTATCATTTTGCGTTTGTACATTGACACTGGTCAATCTTCTCTTTCTCTCTCACTCACTCACTCTCCCCAAAGGCAATGTAAATGTGATGGCACAGCATTAAGCCATTTTCTATTACATGACTGTAATGTTGAGGCTTAATTTAATAATATTTTATATTATATTATGTATACACATATTATGTTATTTTTATTGACTACGTCAAAGATAACTGAAGCAATTTTTGTGCTGCTTTTTGCGGTTTCCTGAGAGGAATCAGAACTGAAAGTCGAGAGGAAGTGATGAGAACTTGATTAATACACGCGATTTTTTATTTTTTGTATTTTTAATCACTTTTTTTTGGTTTGCTCAGCTTTTTAATGACTTAATTGAGAGAATAAGATGTGGCTTGTTGGTATGCAACTGTCTATTTGGCAGTTTTGAGTGAGAAATTTAAAAAATGTTCAAAAAATTGAATTTTGTTGTAGCTGTATTGAGATGCTTGCTATCACTGATCACTATTTAGTATTAACTCCTCTATATTGACATTAAATGACTATAAATGCTCAAATAAACCAAAAACTTGTCACAAAACTCAAAATAAATCCACAAAAAATATTTAAAAAATTCTCAGGAACTGTAATACTGCACCATGTGATCACTATCACGGTCTGAGATGGAATAACTCACGAGAAACCAAAAAAAAATTATCACAAAAACTAATGTGAAGCAATTTAGATTTTTTTGGGAAATAATATGAGGGTTCAACGTCAATAACTGCAGTCACTTAATAATAATTTTGCTGTTGATGAGATGAAATTTATAAGGGTACTTATGTCGTTCCCCCACCCTTAAAATTACAACAAATGTGTGTTTTTTTGGTGCCAAAATGAAATTGTTTAGATTAAGTGATGAGTTTCTAGGGGTGTAGTTGGGAATTTTGTGAAGGGGAGGGGATTAAGTGATGTGTAATAAATAATAATTTTTGGTACTTTAATATGTGGAATGTCATCCGGGAAGGGACAATTGACAAAAATTCGGATATTAGGTCAGTTAAATGACACTTTAAAGTCGGTCTCTGTGAGATACTAGTTTCAAACTGTCTCAGAATATCTCAAAAGGCACTCAACATGTATAAATCGAAAAATAGTATCTTCAGACCTGCATATGCCGAATTTTGACAAATCCGACTCGAAGTTATAGTTAATCTTATCTCACTAAACTATTTTCATCCGGGTTAGGGAACGGATTTTGTCAAATTGATTTAACTGCCATATTTATTAACCGATTTTATATTTTTAAATGCTTAACCACTTGGAATTGGTTTTTGGCAAGCGGTAGCCAGCGATAGTGCTAGCTTCAGGAGCCGATTGAGGGAGACACACTTGATCTGTATGGCCAGCGAATTAAGTCCGTAAGAAGAATGCTTAATCGGACAACATAAGGCTAAATTAGGCAGCCATTTGGAAGCCACAATAAGTTTAGAGTCCATTTTGACTTTAACGTGAGTTGCTCAGTTAAGAATACTCTTGGAAAAAGACTGTACAGATACAGTATTGCATTAGTATTGGAAATTAGAAGACGTTCTAGAAATAGATTCGTTTTATGCGTCATCTAAAGCAGTCTATGGATTAAAGTCATGGAGCCATGCATTTACGATACAGCCTGACTCTTGCAAGCCACTAACTACACCCTTACAAGAATTTTTCATCATTTAATTTAACAAGTAAGAACACCAAAAAATGCGCTCTAACCACAAATCTCTCAAAAGTCTTCCCAACTTCCTCATTTCTCATTCTCAACTCCTCTCACATTCATCTCAATATCATAATTTTTTTTAATTACGTCATGAATGCAAAAAGTTACATCACAACACAAAATTTTTCATTATGTTAATTAATGAGCTGACTAAGTCTTATTTGCTCTCAAAACATTAAAATCTGCTGAAGCATCAAATGAGAGTAAAAAATAGGAAATAAATATGTTTATTTTGGAAGTACATGTGTGTGAATAAAAAAGCTATTAGTCATGATTTTAAAAGAGATTATGTTTCGCGCTCCTTTAAACAATATTAACGGTGAACCTGTGCCTTGAATTTAGAGCTTTTTACTAATTCAACGGTATTTTTTGGAAAAATCTCTCAGATTCATTTAATCAAAAGCCAAAAAAATCTCTGGAAGCGTTCACAATACATGAATTATTCATTCAATGTCTACAAATATTACTCTCTTTAGACAATCAAGTTCATTCTCGTATATATAACAAAAAAGATTTCACTAAATATTGAAATTCATGACTCCAAAAATAAGGCAGTATTCCTTCTATAGTGGGTTGTTTGTAAGTGACGGCTGTCAACGAGAATCAAAACTGGAAATGATACAATTTTTGTATGATTTCTAAGTTTTTACAATTTTTTCATGTGAAAATATCAAAACTGCAACTTTAATTTTCTAATTTATAAAAGTCTCGATATCTCATAGCTCTACAGCCTATTTTAATCTATAATATATTTCAAACTATTCCGTAGCTAATTTCGCCATACAAGTGGCAGGTATTCTGCTAAGGTTTCTGTGACCTAGTGGAGCTGTCTGTGATTAGCCGACATTCTATCTAGTTATAAAGATGCCAATTATGTAACTTACTTCTTTAATGTCAAGTTTATAACTAGATATACGGCCGACTAATCGAAGTTCTATTCTACTAGATTAAGACATTACCAAAGTCCTATTCTAATCGAGTACGAACATACTCGTAACACATGTAACTTATTATACGATTACCTTGGAAGTACCGAGAAATCGGCCCTTGATTGGGATCTGAATCTTTTGTGGGAGTTGAACTTTTGATAGGAATTGAACTGTCAACCCAATGCTAAAGTTTTCTCTCTAACCACTAGAACACAGAAAACTTTGCCCTAGTTCTAGCAATGACCCCTACATTTATGACCAAGAAGGTACTACTAAGTACTTTTACATAAAATATCTATATGACTATGTCTATAGCATCCTTGCCCGACCAGCACAAGACTTGATGGCAACCAGATGACGGCCACATGTCATCTAAGTGACAATTATTACGCCAATTAACATGAAAATTGTCAATGTTTAAGGTAGTTTACATAAGAATTGCGTAAACCACTTTATTGCCATGAATAATTTGTGCTGATCGGGTTGAGATCTTTCACTTATTATATGAATGAATAAGTCATGAATTATATATCACACATGGGTCGTTAACTTGTAATATTGCTTAACCTAACAACTGAACAGTCCCCTCATTTCCCTATCTAAATTTAAACATCATTTCTAAACAACCCCCAAAGGAAATTTGTGCAATGAGGCTTTATTAGAAAAAAGAGAGAGATTCAAAGTATTATCTCATATGAAAATCGAATCGCTGATATATCACGTTTTATATGAGGAATTCACTTTCATGTATATAATTTTTTTCTTTGCCAATTTTTTCAGTTGCCTTTTTTTTTGTTCCTTCCATTCATGTGTAAAGTCCTTGTATGTGTTATTTTAAAGCACATTTTCATCTTTTTTTTTTGCATGCCTACAACTCCCAATGCTTGAAAATTGACACACACACTTTCAATAAATATCCATATAAAGTGGCAAGTAGGAAAAAAAAAATACTTTTATATGCGAAATCTTTCGGGAGTAAGTGAGAGATATGATAACTTGCAGGCACAACACTGAGTTACAAGGCATTTTTCGAGCCCATATGCATAAATTACTGAATTTTTTTTCACTTTTTTTCCTCCTTTTTTTGAATAAAAAAAAAATATTCTTTTTTTTGAACATTTCACATTGTAATTCTAAGAGGATCAAGCAGCACAGCAGCAAAAAAAAAAAAATATAAAAAAAATCAAAATCAGAGCACGATATTCACTAGAAACGTGACCGTCAAACAGAAGTCTGAATGCATACTGATGAACTGATTAATATAGACTGTTTACACATTTTTTCCTCAATTGGACTTATATACTGAAAGATACATTTAAACCATATATTTTCATTAATTTAAGCACATTGATATAGTCAATTCCGTTGAGGAGAAAAAAAAAAATTTCATGTTTTTTTATCACAAAAGAACCAGCCAGTACAGTACAAGAGCATAAAGAATTTTATTTTATTAAAATTGACATTTGTATTTGTTTTGTCTCGTACTTACTTATGTGTACAGGCATTATATTTCATATTTTTATTATTATTATTATTATTGTTAGGATAGATAGATGTGTGTGCATTTTGATGTCACATAAAGTGAAAATTATTTACGAGATAATTCAGTTCGAGTTGGAGTTCAAGAGTTTATGACTCTCGAAAGCCCTTATCGTTCCTGCTTATTTTTTTTTTGTGTGTATTTCTCTCAAAAAATTGAATTTTTACTGACTGTTGTGTATTTTGCTAATGTATAATTGCCTTATTCACAGCACTAAGTATCTACATTTTTACATTCTTTCGCCTTTTTTTGTTGTTGTTGTTGTTGTTGTTCTCACTCATAGCCTATGGGCCACACATTCATTCATTCACATACCAGTATAATGTTGGCATGATTATTGGTATTGTTCATAATCTTTCTTTTTTTTTACATTTTTTCGGATTCCTTTGTCTCATTTGAGTGACTAATAAAATCTCTATTATTTGACTTTTTCGGCATGCATTCTTATGTTCTGGACAAAAATGCTTAATTTTCAAGAGATGGTGGTTGGTTGGATAGATTGGTGGGAGAATAAAAAGTAACTTTTGAAAAGATCGTCGATCTTTGTGTGCATGAGATGTGCTGTACTTATGGACAGTTATTACTTTTAAGTGATCTTTTCAAATTTTCTGATTAGGATGTCAGTTAAATTTATTTTTATCAATTTATCGTTTAGAGAGATATTTTTAGGAAAATAATGTATTACACACTTAATTCATGGACAATGATGACATATGATGAGCTTAATATTTGAAAACTGAATCATCTGATTCTATAGCTGACAACGAATGTCACAATGCATAATAATATGTATAACATGCAACGCAAATCAACCCTTAAAGGATGAGAATTATTCAAAAATAAAGGTAGATTTGCAGAGACATATGTAAGTAGAAGAAAAGGGAAGATAATCTAATCCGTAAGAATCTTCTCATACCTAAGCACAGATCTGCATAACTATGCAAAGTAAAAACTTTTTCCTTTTGGCGGCTCAGAAATTTCAGAAATTGGGGAATTGTTCGAAAAATTATATTTTCTGTGTATAATCGAATAAACTTCTTTGTTTTCTGGAAATGAAGGTAATAATGAGATAAGATTTCTGACGTTACGCGATAAGAATTCCAAAGCGCTGGCTGGATGGCATTGCGACCCCGAACGATGATCAAATATATTGTAGAATAGAATCGAATATAATGTAGGGTTTGCGAATAACAACGGCACTGCGATGAAAGAAACAGTTTTAAAGATTTTTAAAAGGTAAAGACAGCAATTCCCATGAAATGATCGAGAACATTGTGCGAATCCTTGCATTATCGACAATAGATGATTTAAAAAGCGATCTCTGTTGAGAATCGAACCATCGTATTCAGGAGATTTCTGTTGCTAATCCACTCGGCTACAGAGGCCTTTCTGTCGCATTGAAAATTTTTCCTATACATTGCTCGATGAACCAGATCACACCCTGTTCAGACACCACAGCCAGCTAACAAGTCATTCCGGCAAAAATTTAAACTGTGAATCTAGATTTTAAGTAAGATGGATTGGAGATTCTAACCTGTTGAACTATCATTAACCTTAACTAACATTAGCAGCTCGATGTGTCAAATTAATCATTTAAATAACCTGTAAAAATTTGGACAAAAAGTCATCATATTTCCGTTAAGACTCTTTCAAGTCTTGTCGACAACGCAGCATCAAAGGGACAATATAGATTTGATAAACACAATTGAGCTGCTCGGAGAACCACTAGACACCTAAGCTCAGCCATTAAAACTTCATTCAATCATTCATATTTGCAGCAAAGAAACTTGAAAATCCTCAAAAATTCTACAAAACAGTTTAATTGATTCTGAAATTGTCATTTAGTCACACAAAAAGAAAAGATCACATTCATATGCCCAAAAAATCAGCCTATCTTCACACAAGTGATAATTAATTTAAATACAAGAATTTTACATACTATCAAACTCTCATCATTCTACATATATATTTATTTCACATTTGTGTTTTCTCGCTTTGTCAAACAAAACTACTCTTCTTTACATGATTTTGCACTTTCACATCCTTGTCCGAGAACGGCAACAACAACAACAACAACAACAACAAAAAAAAAGAATCTTTTGTTTTTACTTTTGTGTCCTTTCGTATAATCATGTTATTGAGGGCAAATTTAGAAGGACAAGGATATAGAAAGAAATGAAATTAGATTTTGTTGCAAAATGCAATTTACCAAACAACAGCTTTATGCTCTTCTAATAGAACGTGTCCAAATTTACATCAATTTATTATTCATGTTCTGTACTGTTACTCATGCTTGTCTATCAGCTTAACTCCATATACTTATTCCTTATTCCTTTATATTGAAAGATTTTTCATTTCTCTCTCTCTCTCTCTCTCCACACATGTGATATGCTCTCACTTCCTCCCTTTTTTGGTTACTCTATTCATTTTAAATCATACTCTCATTTCATTTATACATTTCTGCCTTTTTTTTATTCTATACGAACTGACTTGACTGACTTGGTTGAAGCATCCAATTGAGAATAATCATTTCATGTTATTCAGAACTAATTTAATATAGTTATTTTGAATGATACCGGATATTTTAATCAAACTCATTGTTCAGACATTTATTTATTTAGTAATTTTTATTATTATTATTTTGAGGAATGAAACGAGTGTGGATGTGGTTGAATGTAAGAGGTGAGAGTGCATTTATCAGCAAAGAAGAAGAAAATAACGGTCAAAATATATTTGAAAATTAACGATTACAATGATTTTGAAATTTAGTTACTGCAATAGTGTAGCACTTGGCATTGCCAATTAGCAAAGAGCAGCCAGCGATAGAGTCAGTTTAAGACGTCAATTCGGAGAGGCTTTGAATCATAGCTGATATGTACGGCCGCTGAAGTAAGTAAAGTAGTTACTGCAACCATGATCTTTTGTTCAGCTTTAGTTACAAGAAAAGCCTTTCGATCTGACTTTACTGTTGGCTCTGGCACCCTTTAGACAATCAATGTTCTTTGGATAGGCTTTTGCTACATAATTTGATGTACTTCTTCCAGCATATAGCTTGGTCGTAAACAGTGTATTTAGCGATGTCAGAGAATATCATAAGAAGGTTTACACATGACATTCGGTCAGTTTCAGAGTCAGGCTTCGGCTTCTCTAATTCCCCTCTTACTTACTTCTTTCGCTGGCTGTATAGAAAACCGTAAATTGTATTGAAAACCGTTTGCCAATTACCGATTCCAAATGCATTAACATCTCTATCAACAGCATCTTTCCAATCTCCATAAAATTTTGAAAATTAATGATCATGAAAATTGGTTTTTTTGCATCTTCTAGTCTCATATTCTAAGATCCAGTAGCAAAACAGCATGTACTAAGGGTTCCAGATGCGGAGACCGAAACCAAAAACGAGACCAAGACTTTCCGGGTTGTCTCAGTCTCGTTTTCGGTTTCAAGAATTTGCCGAGACCAAGACTTCAGGAAGCCTTAATATGTATGCAAGCAGCAGACATAAAGACAAAATTCTACCATTCAACACGTCGCCATAAAAAATAGCTCTTAAAAAACACACATGAAACGTAAAAGAAAGAGAAATTGTGATTGTGTGACTATGAATGAGGAAAAGTGACTTAAATTGCTAACTTAATATGTTGACAAGTAGTTACTCTTAATAGAATATAATACAGAAAAATACGAACAGAAATAAGAAGAAAAATAATAATTAATGAGATTAACGACTGGCATTAGTTGGAAGTGAATTTTTTTCTACACAAGAGTCATTATGCTGACACATTCATGTGGGTACTGTGATATAGTGAGGGGTTAACTATGGTGGACATACTCATCTACGACCATTTATTATAACTACTTCTGTTGCTTGCAAAACTTTATTTCTGTTCTGTTGTTGTCATCGCATGCTTAACAATGATGGTTTTATAATTTTATGATGCTGATGCTGATGATGGTGGCGGTACGTTCTCAATAAAAGTGTCTCAATCTACACTTACAATACTCTGCTACACTACTTGCATTTTTAAATTTTTTTTTTTGTTTTTATTCTCTCACAAATATAACTTTTTTTTATTATATATGACAAGAATAATTGAGCTTCTGCCTTGTATAGAAATTTTACATATTCAACACGAAGATGAAGTTTTTCTGGTAGTTTATTACGATATAGAGTAGAAGAGGAAAAACATTTTATGCTTTTTCCTTTTTTTGGAGTGCTTTTTTCGGTAAATAACTGAAAATATGCTTTTGTATTGTCTGACTGCTTGGCAACTGATTTTTTTAGTTTGAGATTGTTGGAGATGCTTGAAAAAAATATGAAATCAAATTCTGAATGATGCAAAAGGATGGAAAATTACTACAGAATTTAGAACTCTTTGTAGTCTAATCATATTTACTATGAAGTAAACAATCTAATAGAAATAGAGAATTTAAATTGAAATTGATAGAATTTATCTCTACGAGGCAGCCATTTGAAAGGTATATGAACTTTAAAGTTATATGTAAGTAAATTTAGGAATTGATTAAACAGCAATTAACCCAGTTTCAAACGGTGTCAATATCGCTAATTTACAAAGACTATGAACATATTAAGTATGTTCATCTGAGTGACACAAAGAAAGAAGGCTCTGCAACAAAACATTTAAAGTTCTGCCGCGATTAACGCTAAACGGTGGCGGTTTCCATTTGGTGTTAATAAAACAGATTTAGGAAGGAGCCTTTTTCATTTGTGTCGTTCGGATCATTAATATACTTCGAATACTCTAATGTTTCATATCTTTAGCAACTTTGTTCATTTCCATTAAACCGTTACCAATGAGAACAAGATCAGCGAATACTGCAAGATCTTTTGTTAGAAAATGGATCACAACTGATTTGTACGATCAGCAAAACAAATAAGTAGACTCTGTATAAACTCCACAGAAGTAGGCTTATTTTACTTATTTTATGTACTACTTACTCTTTGTAGCTTCTTTATGAGATTAAAAAGCAACTCCTGTAGAGTTATTGGTAAGTTAATAGGTTAAAGTTTGTTGTGTTGACTTGAAAATCGTCGGTTTGAATCCTGTCATTTCCAAATTTGAGTTGTTTTCAGAAGTTTTAGACCCGAATAGCACAAATCGGTTAATCTATCTTTGATCAACCGTTTTATGCTGTGTGGGAGATGCATCAACTGTTTAACTTGTGAGATTAAGGCGGAAATAGAGGTGCTAGATGAAACATTCTACTAAATAACGAGTCTTGAACATAAAGAGCTACAGAAAAGAGCAACAATAATTATCCTTTGAATGCAATATTGATGAAATGGACTTGAGAGTTTCAAGCCTGGTATCACGTTATTTGAACATCATTTGATTAAAAAAGTAACAGTTAATTCAAATTTATACTCCTGAGTCTCTAGTCAATGATCGTTCAAGTGTTATAGTGTATTAAAATGCCTAGAACTTCTCATCATCGTGGCATCTCAAGACTATGCATGTTAGATGAAACTAGAGCTCAAAATGGACTCAGATTTTGTATAGAAATGTCTACTCAAGCCAATTCAACTTGATATCAAATTCTATTCGACAACGAGTACTAAATAGTCATGAAACCAATAAATTGCATTCCTTATTAGACTTGAAAAGTCCACAAAAAAATTCTCAATGCGCTTAAATCCAATCCAATCTCTAAAAAAAAATCCAGCAATCCTCATTTCACACAATTCCGTTATGCTTTTATATATTTTTTTTGTTCATCACAATCATGTGTATGAAAATAAAGAGAGCAAAGCGAGAAAAGAAGCACGAGACACGTCCTTTATTTGAATTCAAAAGACACGACTGAGTCATTACTTTCAAACTTGATTTCTTTGCCATAAATAAAAAGCTTTTAAATCTGCGATGAAAATGAATGCTACATATTTACATACAGCATATATAAAGTGCTACGCATTCGTTTAGCCGAGACAAGTTTTTTTAGAATTTCTTCTTTTCTATTAATTTTTACGAAACAACTTTTTTACTATATTAAATCTTACTAAAAATGCCAAATAACAAGCATAAGTTAAAGACTGTTAAGTTAGGATTTTCACGGAAAACTGAAAAAAATTGAAAATTACAACAACAACAATACGCATTCGTTTAGCCGAGCTCACAATTTTGTTAAATTTTGATGAAATTGCATAATCTAACTAACGTTTTATATTCTTAAACACTAACTATGAATACAACAATGCTTAATCATACTTAATACTATAGCAAAACTACATAGTTATGTTAAAAATTTAAATTTCAAAATGGCGGCAAGAACCTCATGATTTTTCAAGATTTTGGCACGATAACTATATATTTTCTTGAGTTTCTTCAATAAATCTTACTGCGTTTTCATTAATCTTTCAGATAATATATAACTTGTTACTATTTATGTAGATTAAAGGGAAAAATTTAACAAAAACTTTTAGTTACTTGAAGTTTTGTTCCAAAATTTTTTTCTTTATCTTAAATTTTTTGTTATATATCAGCATTATGCAATTAAAACTAGCTTTTTCATATAGTATTTTAACTAATAAATCAACTTCAATAAGTTAATCAATGATGTAATGAGGGATTTTTCAAAAAAAAAAAATTTATTTGATCTTTGTCTATACTTATGAAATTTAGTGAGTTTCCTATGAAAAAATTTTTTTTTCTTCCATGACACTAGAATTTTACTTTTTTTTTGAAAAATCCCTCATTACATCATTGATTAACTTATTGAAGTTGATTTATTAGTTAAAATACTATATGAAAAAGCTAGTTTTAATTGCATAATGCTGATATATAACAAAAAATTTAAGATAAAGAAAAAAATTTTGGAACAAAACTTCAAGTAACTAAAAGTTTTTCTTAAATTTTTCCCTTTAATCTACATAAATAGTAACAAGTTATATATTATCTGAAAGATTAATGAAAACGCAGTAAGATTTATTGAAGAAACTCAAGAAAATATATAGTTATCGTGCCAAAATCTTGAAAAATCATGAGGTTCTTGCCGCCATTTTGAAATTTAAATTTTTAACATAACTATGTAGTTTTGCTATAGTATTAAGTATGATTAAGCATTGTTGTATTCATAGTTAGTGTTTAAGAATATAAAACGTTAGTTAGATTATGCAATTTCATCAAAATTTAACAAAATTGTGAGCTCGGCTAAACGAATGCGTATTGTTGTTGTTGTAATTTTCAATTTTTTTCAGTTTTCCGTGAAAATCCTAACTTAACAGTCTTTAACTTATGCTTGTTATTTGGCATTTTTAGTAAGATTTAATATAGTAAAAAAGTTGTTTCGTTAAAATTAATAGAAAAGAAGAAATTCTAAAAAAACTTGTCTCGGCTAAACGAATGCGTAGCACTTTAGTATGATGTGTATGTGTGTGCTTAAAAACTGAGAAAATTTGTCTCTCATTCTTTGTTACATATGATAATCCTGCTTAATAAAAAATATGTGAAGAATATAGCACTTCTAGCATGAAGATAAAAAAAAGTGATTTTTTTTTTGTTCTGGTACACTCATGGAAAAAATTTGAAATTTTCATTTAAACCCTATGTATTTAAAAAAAATTTGAATTTTTAAAAACTGTTATAAAAATTAAAATTTTTTAAGAATAATGCTAGGAATGAAACTCATGTCCTCTTGGTTACTTGCCTATTAATTTCCCCTTTAAGCCAGTGTAGTCCTGTGCAGCGGAATACTTACTTACTACTTACTCCTTTGGCTGGGGTGCACGAAGGCTCAGAGTCGCGCATAGAGAATGTCTAAAGTCAGCTCTATCCTTCGAAACCGTCTGCCAGTTCGGTTGAACGAGTGTGGTTTCGGTCGAGGCTTACCTCTAAGGTGTGCTTTGCTTACTTACTCACTTCGCTGCTTGAACTGATCAACTGTTATCCATTTTCTCCCTTAGGTGGCGCTTAAAGCTGGCTCTATCGCTGGCTTCCATCTGTCAATTACCAATACCAAATACAATACTGTCTCTATCGACAGCTTCATTCTAAGAGTATCACTAAGGCCATTAAGGAGTGTCGTGGCTTGAAACAGTTCGAACAACTCTGTTCTAGTCCACAGAATCATTATTTTATTACAATTTAATCATCTTAAATCATGCGACAATGTTTTTCACGTTAAATCGCTACAAATCATGTGCATTTAAGTGACAATTCCTTAATTTAAATGATCGAGTTCAAGAAAATTTTGATACATTTTTTTAAATTTTTTCCCTGAGTGTTTTCACACAAGGTCTGGATGTTTAGAAGTTTCGAGGGGCAATAAAAAGCGCTGAAAAAGGATTAACTCAGATTTCGACATGATAACATTGACATTTTTATATATTTTTTTCGGATGTCACAGTCACAAATATATATATTAATACTATGAGTTATATCCAGCATAAAACTATTTTCTACAATTGACTAAAACTTTATTATATATGGTTTTTTTTAGAAAATTGAGGAAATGGATGTTTTGGAACATTTTATGTTACAACCTTACATATACCCTTGAGGATTTTTTTTTTGCCCGTAATATACAAGTTTCTCATAAATCAATGATACATTATTATTATCTGTAGCTTTTGAATATTCATTCATATTCATGTGTGAATGTGGGCATATTTTGGTTTTTGGCATTTGATAGGCTATTACATTGTAATAGACATTTAGAGATTTTTTTGTTTTCTGTTCCATATTTCCCTCTGGACTTTGAATTGCTTTTGAAATTTATTAATAACAGGAAGGAAAATAGCAATAAAATTTCTGAATTGGCACGTTTTAGTGACTTTATAACATAATTATTTAGGATCAATTTAGTCTTCTGGGAAAGATTTAAGAAGTTATAAAATATTTTCATGCCATTAGGATTTGGTGTATGCTGGAATTAGAGGAATTGTCATTTATCCAGTAAGCTGCACTAGTCTAGGCACTCTTTTCTGCATTATTGGTAAGAAAGTCATCTAGGCATTTGCTAATCTTTAAACCCTTGCGAACGAGATGCATACGAACAACTCTCAATGTCTTGGTCGATGAAATAGACAATAAGTAAATCTGAACAGCACAGCATGTGCGCCAGGTCATTGTTACGGAGTCGCATTATCCGTGGTGGTTAATGTCAACCCATTATACGGTGAAAAACGCGGATCGCCGAATTGAAACGCTCAAGCATTCGAGTCGTCAGTAAACGTCAAATGGCAGAATCAAGTGACAGCAACATGGCATAATTGGTTGTTTTTGCCAAGTACCAACTTAACTTTGTCGTTGAAGTCCAAAGAACTCATGGAAAGAATCTGTCGATATAGATAGTTCTGCACAAGAATCGGGAATTGGCAAGCGATATTACAGCGATATGAACATGATTTTCTACAAGATTTGTGATGTGGCCAGCAATAGAGTCAGATGAAAGACCTTTTGTGGTAACCTAGGCTTCAAGCATATTTACAGAGCATCTTTTCAGTAAGTAAATAAGGTAAATAAGAAAGGTAAGTAAGTAAGTAAGTAAGTAAGTAAGTAAGGTAAGTAAGTTAGTAAGTTAGCGACATGTACAGCCGACATGTACGCCGAAAAGGAAGTCAGAAACTCTGCTTTCAGTAAACAGCCACTTCCTCGCCGTAGCGGCAACATTTCAATATGCACCGATCAGGATACCTACAAATCCTCATCATATATGATCACATCCATCTCTAAAAGACACTTTTACCTCTAAACCTCTACTTCCAACGCAATTTGAAGCTTCTTCACTTAAAAAATATTACCACTAACATCGAGCACTCATTAAAATCACCTTCAATTCCTTTGAAAAGCTCTTTACGAGTACATTAAAGTTTAATCACATGTCCTCAACATGGAAATGTTCCTTTTAACATCATATCATCCTCGACTCGTTTTTTTTTCACACTTTTTACCGCTAGAAATACATTTTTTTTCTCTTCGTATTTTAGTTTAAAAAATCGCAAAGCAAATGAAATAAAATGAGGAAAAAAAAGAAGTATAAAGTGTAAAATGAATGAATACGTGAAAAACACACGTTTCAATATGTGTTCTATCTTCTCTTTTATGCAGAGAATAATTGCTTTCATTTGTCGATAAACACGTAGGTGATTTTAAAGCTACATATTAATGATTACTTACATGAATTGAATTCATAAAAAAATTCTTTTACTCTCTCAATTTTTATCAGTGTTACATGACGTATATTAATGTAAGTTGTGAGTATGTAGAGGCAGGTATGGATTTGGGGGTATGATTTAGGGTTAGAGTAACATCCCATTGATCGGGATAATAATTCGGGTATGTAAAATTTGTAAAAGAAGTACTAATAAAAAGTAGTAAATAAAAAAAAAAAAAAACTTAAAAAAATGTTCTAAAAAGTAGGAAATAAAAAAAATCACGCTTCTAAAATAAAACATAAAAATAATAAAAAAAAATTTGAAATTAAGAAAAGAAGCTAAAATATTTTTCCAAAATATTCTTGTGTAGTACAAGAACACTATGACTTAAAAGCGTGGGGCGTTCGAAAGAAGAAGTTAGTGTTAAATGCATAGTAATTTCGCCCCACGCTTTTAAGT
The DNA here is from genome assembly GCF_022539635.2 of Chironomus tepperi. Taxonomy (NCBI): domain Eukaryota; kingdom Metazoa; phylum Arthropoda; class Insecta; order Diptera; family Chironomidae; genus Chironomus; species Chironomus tepperi. The sequence continues at coordinate 1,156,623 of NW_027226293.1, read as the reverse complement.
CATAGTGTTCTTGTACTACACAAGAATATTTTGGAAAAATATTTTAGCTTCTTTTCTTAATTTCAAATTTTTTTTTATTATTTTTATGTTTTATTTTAGAAGCGTGATTTTTTTTATTTCCTACTTTTTAGAACATTTTTTTAAGTTTTTTTTTTTTTTTTTATTTACTACTTTTTAGAACACTTTTCTTTTAAAGTTTTTTAGTTTTTTTTAAAAGCGTGTTTTTTAAAAAGTTTTTTTTTAACTTTTTTTTTTATTAACTACTTTTTAGTCTCGTTAATCCAAGGAAAATTTTTATTAAACTATTTTTCTACAATCAACAGAAATGTTCAGTTTTCAAGCGTGTTGGAAAATTTTCACGCCTTCACTCGCTTCGCTCCGTTCAGGTCGCAAAAATTTGTGAGCTTCGCTCAACCAAGTCCGAACTTCGTTCGAACTACTTATATTCGAGCTTCGCTCGAACTATTTTACTACCGATGATGCATAGAGTTTTCTTACGTGTTGGAAAATTTTCACGCCTTCACTCGCTTCGCTCCGTTCAGTTCGCAAAAATTTGTGAGCTTCGCTCAACCAAGTCCGAACTTCGTTCGAACTACTTATATTCGAGCTTCGCTCGAACTATTTTTTTACTAACGATGATGCATAAAGTTTTCTTACGTGTTGGAAAATTTTCACGCCTTCACTCGCTTCGCTCCGTTCAGGTCGCAAAAATTTGTGAGCTTCGTTCAACCAAGTCCGAACTTCGTTCGAGCTACTTATATTCGAGCTTCGCTCGAACTATTTTTTTACTAACGATGATGCATAAAGTTTTCTTACGTGTTGGAAAATTTTCACGCCTTCACTCGCTTCGCTCCGTTCAGGTCGCAAAAATTTGTGAGCTTCGCTCAACCAAGTCCGAACTTCGTTCGAACTACTTATATTCGAGCTTCGCTCGAACTATTTTTTTACTAACGATGATGCATAAAGTTTTCTTACGTGTTGGAAAATTTTCACGCCTTCACTCGCTTCGCTCCGTTCAGGTCGCAAAAATTTGTGAGCTTCGTTCAACCAAGTCCGAACTTCGTTCGAGCTACTTATATTCGAGCTTCGCTCGAACTATTTTTACTAACGATGATGCATAAAGTTTTCTTACGTGTTGGAAAATTTTCACGCCTTCACTCGCTTCGCTCCGTTCAGGTCGCAAAAATTTGTGAGCTTCGCTCAACCAAGTCCGAACTTCGTTCGAACTACTTATATTCGAGCTTCGCTCGAACTATTTTTTTTACTAACGATGATGCATGGAGTTTTCTTACGTGTTGGAAAATTTTCACGCCTTCATTCGCTTCGCTTCGTTCGTCCGACTGTTATTAGGTCACAGGAGTGTCGGACTCCACTTCGCTTCGCTTCGTTCGCCCGACTGTTATTAGGTCACAGTAGTGTCGGACTCCACTTCGCTTCGCTTCGTTCGCCCGACTGTTATTAGGTCACAGGAGTGTCGGACTCCACTTCGCTTCGCTTCGTTCGCCCGACTGTTATTAGGTCACAGTAGTGTCGGACTCCACTTCGCTTCGCTTCGTTCGCCCGACTGTTATTAGGTCACAGTAGTGTCGGACTCCACTTCGCTTCGCTTCGTTCGCCCGACTGTTATTAGGTCACAGTAGTGTCGGACTCCACTTCGCTTCTCTTCGTTCGCCCGACTGTTATTTGGTCACAGTAGTGTCGGACTCCGTTATTATCTCTGTTATTAGAACACAGTAGTATATTTTTACACTCAGTTTACTCGTGATTTGCGTATATTTATAACGCTTTGCGTATATTTATAATGTTTGGATCGGGTTGGAATTTCGCTCGAAAGCAATATATAAAACTCCAAAACAACCTGCTTTGTCTTGTGAAGTATAATCAAATTTGTATTAAAACCGTACAACAGTCTTATACTTATTTCCATACTTGATATTTATACAGTATATTAAGATACAGTAACATCCAGGACCATATTTATGCAGTATATTAAGATCCAGTAACATCCAGGACCATATTTATACAGTATATCAAGATCCAGTAACATTCAGGACCATATTTATACAGTATATTAAGATCCAGTAACATCCAGGACCATATTTATACAGTATATTAAGATCCAGTAACATCCAGGACCATATTTATACAGTATATTAAGATCCAGTAACATCCAGGACCATATTTATACAGTATATCAAGATCTAGTAACATCCAGGACCATATTTGTACAGTATATTAAGATCCAGTAACATCCAGGACCATATTTTTACAGTACATTAAGATCCAGTAACATCCAGGACCATATTTATACAGTACATTAAGATCCAGTAACATCCAGGACCATATTTATACAGTATATCACGATCCAGTAACATCCAGGACCATATTTATACAGTATATCAAGATCAAGTAACATCCAGGACCATATTTATACAGTATATCAAGATCCAGTAACATCCAGGACCATATTTATACAGTATATTAAGATCCAGTAACATCCAGGACCATATTTGTACAGTATATTAAGATCCAGTAACATCCAGGACCATATTTTTACAGTACATTAAGATCCAGTAACATCCAGGACCATATTTATACAGTACATTAAGATCCAGTAACATCCAGGACCATATTTATACAGTATATCAAGATCAAGTAACATCCAGGACCATATTTATACAGTATATCAAGATCTAGTAACATTCAGGACCATATTTATACAGTATATCAAGATCCAGTAACATTCAGGACCATATTTATACAGTATATTAAGATCCAGTAACATCCAGGACCATATTTATACAGTATATCACGATCCAGTAACATCCAGGACCATATTTATACAGTATATCACGATCCAGTAACATCCAGGACCATATTTATACAGTATATTAAGATCCAGTAACATCCAGGACCATATTTATACAGTATATTAAGATCCAGTAACATCCAGGACCATATTTGTACAGTATATTAAGATCCAGTAACATCCAGGACCATATTTATACAGCACATTAAGATCCAGTAACATCCAGGACCATATTTATACAGTATATCACGATCCAGTAACATCCAGGACCATATTTATACAGTATATTAAGATCCAGTAACATCCAGGACCATATTTATACAGGATAGCAAGATCCAGTAACATCCAGGTTATTGAAATTGAACAAAATTAACGAATTTTTGAAGATTTGAATGTAACGGTTTTTTTGGAATTCAAATTTTTGCTAAGAATATCCGCGAGAAAATCACTTGTTATATTTTTTGTCTTACTTAAATATCCTGAACAGATTGATATTATAATATAATTAACAATTTATATTATTAATCGATGTTTAATTAATCATATGAATTATTTTCCAGTTTCATAAACAGTCTGGTTAATGTAAATTAAAAATATACATAATTGACAATGGATTTTTTCAAATTTTTTCCCATATAAAAATTTAAATTAATTAATTAAAATATTAGGAAGCGAGTTAGCGATTTAATGATGACAAAATATCAAATTGCTCTCCGGAACACATACGTATAAAAAAATTCAGCATTATTGGAGCAGTAGAAGTGGTCGAAAAAAGGGTCACAAATTTTGAACGTGACAGAAGGACAGACAGAGCAAGTCAAATAAAAGCGTGTAAATAAAAGCGTGTAAAAAATTATCCCATTTATCGGGATACTATTCGGGTATGTAAATGTGTACTAAAAGAAGTACTAAAAGAAGTACTAAAAGAAGTACTAAAAAATTATCCCATTGATCGGGATAATAATTCGGGTATACAAAATTTATAAAAGAAGTGCTAAAAACTACGACAAATGTCTTAATCTGTTTCTTTACTCCCTGAATGTATTAATCAACTTGTAATGCATTTTTAAACATCAATCCTCATTCCCAAAAAACGTAATCATCCCCAACAAAAATAATTGAACCATTCCCTGACTCCTCCGCTGTAAAAAAAAGTAAGAAGATATAAAATTCATGTGACATTTATTCTCAAATGCATAAAACTTCTGTTGTTATCGATATTTATTTGTTTAAAAAGGAAAATGAAACAAGTAAGAAGGGAGTGTGGGGGTGGGGGTATGATAAAGAGGAAGCAGCATTTGAGAAATCACAAAAGGGGATGATGAGTTGCTGCATGAAGATGGGATTTTTTGTATTTAAAAAATTAATGAGTATGAGTATGATGCTGTGGGGGATGCAAAATGAAGATAGGATAAAAAATACTTTTTCGGAATTTTCTTCACCTCGTTAAATTTAAATGTGCAATTAAAATAATTAAAAGTAGGAATTGAGAAGCACTTGGCAAATACGACAACTTCATTTAATCACTTTCTTTGTTGTTGTTGCTGTTTGATTTTAAAAATTGATAAGAACAATTTAGTAAAAGAATATAATCTGCTTCGATTTTTTATCCCTCCACTTAATAACGATTAAAGTCCCTCTGTCTGTGTACAACAGATTATCACTGAATAAGAAGCAGACATTTAAGTGCTTTTTTTGGTTTCTCGACATTTAACAATCTGTTTTGTTTTTGGGTATCTATAGCCTTTTGTTTTGATTAAATCATTATTAATTGCTATGATGAGGAATTTGTGGAATGTTTAAAATGGATTTAATTTTTTGGATGGTTTGCCTTTCCAATTGTGACAGTTATTTGTGGAATCGATCATCTGCTATAGAGTTTGATTTAGTGAAATTCCATATCTATCCCGAGTAGCACAAATGACATAGGGTCTATCTATTGTAGACATGTAGTCAGAGCAAGGCTAGACACGGAGCGAAGCTAGATACGGAGCGAGGCTAGATACGGAGCGAGGCTAGATACGGAGCGAGGCTAGATACGGAGCGAGGCTAGATACGGAGCGAGGCTAGACACGGAGCGAGGCTATATACGGAGCGAGGCCAGACACTGAGCGAGGCTAGACACGGAGCGAGGCTCGACACGGAGCGAGGCTAGACACGGAGCGAGGCCAGACACTGAGCGAGGCTAGACACGGAGCGAGGCCAGACACTGAGCGAGGCTAGACACGGAGCGAGGCTAGACACGGAGCGAGGCCAGACACTGAGCGAGGCTAGACACGGAGCGAGGCTAGACACGGAGCGAGGCTAGACACGGAGCGAGGCTAGACACGGAGCGAGGCTAGACACGGAGCGAGGCTAGACACGGAGCGAGGCCAGACACTGAGCGAGGCTAGACACGGAGCGAGGCCAGACACTGAGCGAGGCTAGACACGGAGCGAGGCTAGACACCGAGCGAGGTTTGAAACCGAGTGAGGCTAGACATGAAGTGAGACTAGACTCCCGGACTTGTATCACTCGGGACACAACTTAGAATGCTCAATAATTTTCATTTTCAAATTTCAAATGTTCATAAATCAATAAGTTCAGTCAATTTTATGAATTTATTTGTAAACATAAAGCCTCTGGATATAGTTCTATACACATTCAATCATAGATTTTACACCATGGTAATAGTTGCACTTTTGATGAATTTAAATGCTTATAAAAGTAGTCAAAGGTTTGAAAATCCACTTATGTAGGCAAATGCTAACAAAATGATGAAAATTTCTGATAAGCTATGTATATTTGTAGCTATATTCACACATCAATGCGCTCAAACATTTGCAAATGCAAAACATGTTGCGTGTCCTTTTTTATCATGACTTATTGGAATGGGAGTTTGAGATTTTGTTTTGTCTATTTTGGATTGCTGGGATTATTGGAGTGATTGGTGGAATTTGAAGAGATTTGAGGGGAATTTTTGAGATATGTGATGTCTCATTTGTAAGATATTTGATAGTTCAGACCCCATGCAGTCAGTTCAGACCCCGTGCAGTCAGTTCAGACCCTGTGCAGTCATTTCAGACCCCGTGCAGTCAGTTCAGACCCTGTGCAGTCAGTTCAGACCTTGTGCAGTCAGTTCAGACCCCGTGCAGTCAATTCAGACCTTGTGCAATCAGTTCAGACCCCATGCATTCAGTTCAGACCCCATTCAGTCAGTTCAGACCTTGTGCAGTCATTTCAGACCCCGTGCAGTCAGTTCAGACCCCTTGCAAATGAGTTGACTGATTCAAAATACTGCTAGGTCGACGTGGCTCTGAAATCATGTTAGATTCACTTAAATCCGTAACTAAATCAGAATAACGCCGGCTGTACAAGCTATTTTACATACTTGTACATAAATCCTAATTTATAATAATTCTGATTTTATCACCAATCTTGTACTCAAGTTGACATCAGAACATGCACATAAGCATTTATTAAAGTAAAAACAAGAATATTAACATAATTACAGTTTAATAAGGTTAAAGCAAGTTGTTGTCAAGGCTTAGACAACTATCAAAAAATTGTGAAAATTTCTGCAGCTTCCATAATTTCCAAATTTCTTACCCGAGCGATACAAACGAAGAAGCAACCTTTTTTGGCAGCCATTTGGACGTCAAACGGAGGCGGATTCCATTTGGTGTTAATAAAAGAGGTTTAATCGAGCCTTTGAGGTTCCGTGGCTGTGACTTCTTCATTTGTGTCGCTCGAGCTAGTTCTGACAGAATCACACAATTCCCAATTCTTACAACAGTGTCTCATCCTCAATTTATCCTTGAAAAGCAAGTCGAGTTCCGTTGATGATAAATTTTTGATAAAGGAATTTTATTCATCGCATTATAAAACCCCCCATGGATATTAATACAATTAAATATGAATGATTGTAAATATTTTAGTTAAAAGAAATTTTTGTGAAAATAAATGAAACATTTTTTGATAATTTTGAAAAGGAATTTCTTCCTGGAATTTGTTTCAAAAATATACAAATTTTTTTCAATCCATTAAGTAAATTTTAGGAGAGTTTTCTTTTCAGAAACTCAAACATAATTTTTGGAAATTGAAATAAAGGAGTTAGCTTTGCATGTTTTGATTAAATAATTAATTAGTTTGGTTTAACAAATGTGTTGATTTGTGTTTGGCTGACCAAGTATGTAGCAAAGGATCCAACAAGCAATGGAACCAAGAAGCATCTAGAAATCAAATCAATTTGCAACATTGTAAGCATAAATGTAAGAAAAATTCCCATGCTGAGTTTCAAATCGACTGTGTAAATAAAGCTGTGTGTGGTTTCTGAGCAGAGTGGAAGCTGAAGTAATGAGCCATGTATTGATGATTCTGTCAATGCTAGAGTAAGACCTCTATGGGCAATTGGTTGGATGGAAGGTCAGATATCTATATCAGTTGCTTTGCAATGTCGTTGGTTCGATTCTCATCTGAGACTGATCTTCTCAATCGTTTTATAGAGTTATATCGATATGTCAAGAGTTCGGGTCTTACTTTAGCCATTATTTATTAACTTTACTTACTTCCTTGGCTGAGATGCCTGTCGGCCTATTGCCAAGCCGAGATAAAATCTATAGCCGGCTCTATTCTTCAAAACCTTCTGTCAGTTTGGAATATTAAGGACTTTAGCGTTCTATTCTACACATTCAATCCAAGAACTCTTTGGTCTACCTTAAGATATTTTAGCTTAATGCATTACAAAATGTAATAAAGGACCAAAGCAGACCAAAGTACAAAGCCCTACTACAGCTTATTATCCAGGGTGGCATATTATTCTATTTAGCTTCCATTTGGAAGCAACATTGAACTCGGTGATCATTTGATATCCTTATGCCCGATTGCCACACATTGAATTATTGACACCACGTTCTAAATTTACCAATTGGCTGCTGCTTGATTCTAAAAAACAACATTCCAATTTGCATCGATCAGGATGGGCTCTATATAGAATCCTAAGGAAGTTTGTATCACTCAGTGCATCGCACTAAGTAAGCAAATAATCAAGAAGCTAATGTAGTTCACAAAGATGCACAATTCTAACCAAAAAGCAATCTAAATGCCAGTATATTCCATCATCACCACAAAACGACATTCAAACACTCCATTGCATTCAAAATAACACCAAAAAAAGGTAGGTGCATCAAACTTATTGACTCAAAATGTCACAAAAGATACAGTCAAAGTTTCAGACGACAACGATGCTAATTTTATTATTTTCACAAGACATTTTTGATGACATATTTGGAAGTAATATCAGTAAAATGCATATAAATATGTTTTTTTTGGATATATGTATAATAAAGCCATGACACGAAGCCATAAATTACAATATCTTTAGAAAAAAATAATCGTTAAAGAAATTATTTGATAGTAAAATATATATTTTCATGCATAAAAAAATATTTGTGTGACAAAAGACGTAGCTTAGTAGTAAAAAAACCAAAGTAATAATAACAATAATAATAAAAAAAAGGCAACATGTGGATGCATGGATGGATGGATATATAAAAATTACATAGTAGAAAATTGTTATTAGAATATTTAACCCATCACAGTTCACGGGGGTAGGAAGCACACCAAAAATTCCTGTGTATGGACATAACAACATATGTATAATAATATAATGTTACAACGGGCACAAGCAAATGTGTCAGAGTTCAAAATTCCATCACATTACTATTCCTACATACTTTCCCATAACCATCATCAGCATCATCCAGCATCATCATCATGTGACATTGCATTACAAACAAAACACACACATTTTTCGGCCACTTTTTTTTATTCCTTGCTCTCAATTTTCTCGCTCACGAAAAAAGGATTTCCCACGCGCAATGAGCAAGCGCATTGGAACATGATTGCATAATCTACCCACAAACATTCCTGGAAAGACTTCCATATTTTTACATCGGCAAGGTGGGGTTGTGACTCCCAATTGCATTATTTTCACTTAGTTTTAGTAGTACAATTTCGGTAATCAGACGTGTTACATAGTCGCGTCGTACGGATAACAAAAAAAAAAAGAAAAAAAATAATACACACAGAATTGAGAGCACACAGCATAAAAAAAAGGAGGAAGCAAATGAGAAGAAAAAAAAAATTTGTAAAGTTTTTTTGAATAAATTTGTGTGAAAAGAAATGGAAAATTAAAGTGTTTTGAGAAATGATTACACGTTTTATGGAGCACTATTTACATCATGCAAATGAATAATGAATGTGAAAAGTGGTAAATAAGGCTTAAAGTATGAATTGTCTTAGTTTTTATCTAAAAGATAACAAAAAAAATTGTTAAAAAAAAATAATAACAATTTGCAATTTTTCAAGTGAAAATTTATGTGGACAACAAGAAAATAAGAAATGTAAATTGCAGGAATAATAAAGGCATTGCAATTTCTCGGTGGAGCATCTTACTGGATTTGTGATATACTAATCCTTGTGAATTATGCATGTAAAATTTATCTGAAAAATGGAACAAGAAGAAGAATAATTTTTTTTTTTCGGGTATAATGTGTATTACCTCTCATATACACAAGAGAGAGACCTGATTGAGATTATATATATTTTTGTGTCTTGTGTCTCAAGTTTTTTTTTTTGTATATTCATCATAAGATATGTGTGTTGGGGTGTGGGTGGATGTCTCGAAGAATTTTACATTAAAAATTTAATTAAATCATGAATTTTTTAAGGAAGAAAAAATACAGAAAAAGCTCTTAATAACCTGTTTAACATTCTATATGGATTTTTTTGTGCTTCATACTTATCCTTTTTTTCTTCACTTTCACGTATTGTACATTATCTCATTGTATATAATTTCACTCTGTTTTTCTTTCACTCGTTATTGTATTTTTTTTTGTTTAAATTTAAGAACAGAGTTGTCAGAATGGTACATAGTTAAAGGAGATGGTAATGCTTGTGATTATGTTGGCATTGCCTTAAATAATAATGTACGTATCTAAGTGATGTGAAGTGCTTTTACATGATGTGAAAGGAAGAGGCATTGTTGATCTCGTTAAAAATCATTGTTTCAGTCTTATTAAACTAGACCGAATAGCACATGTCGACTAATTTATCCAAAATCAATCCAAAATTCGGCACCAGGCTGACGTGACTCTATCGCAGTGTTGTTCAAAATTTCTTTGCGCCAAGGCATAGATTTGGTGTTGATTCCTGACCGAAATGCATTCGGCATACGGTTCATGGTGTTTTTTGAGCCACAACTCACAGTTTGAACTAGACTGTTATGCTAAATTTGCTTTAAATCTGGCTCAATTCCAGAATTACACCGGCATCTACGTACTTTCTTTGTTTAAGCTTATTTGAGACAAATACGACAGATGCAACTTAGTCAAATAGTTGTTGAACAAAATTAACTCGGCATCTGTTCTCTACTTCCTTTAATGATCGTACCAACCAGTTTTGATTGAGGTTACCCGATACCGAGACTTTCTTGTAATCTCGATAGACCAGAACTAGGTCTCGATCTCATCACTGTTTAGTAGATAAAAGACACCCTTTCAACAACTTGTTTCGAACGAGAATCGAACTCGTGGCTTCCAATTTTCGGTAAGAGCTCAGCGGTTCAAATTACAAACCTATCAGGGTTGTTTGAAGTGTTTGACAGAATGTCAATTTAAACTATTATTCTACTCTGAAGGTTTTTAGACATATATCTTTACCGTTGATGATGATTTACATGATAATTATCAGCGCTCGAATCGACCCAAATATTATTTGGTCAAGTAGAATTTTCCATCCAAAATCCGAGTCGAGTTCAAGCTCTGGAAACTCCATTATAGTCCATTTGTATTAACATAAACCCCAGAGTTCGTTGCTTCTTCAAGGCCTATACTTACTTATTTACTTACTTACTTCGCTGATCGTACAGATCAGTTAAGATCCATCATCTCCCACAGGAGTCGCCTGAAGCTGGCTCTATTCTTTAATTTCCCACATCTTATTGACAGCTTCCTCAAAATCTCAATCCACAACTCTGTTCACAAATAAGCAAAGCGTAAATTTCTAAAAAAATATATATATAATTTTTTAATTTTTGAGAGCACAACCGACAAAGAATTTCATCCCTTTTTCTTCTCTTCTTATGCATACTCTTTGTATAATGAATTTTACTTGTTCTCACAACAACAATTATGATGATGATAATTTCCATACTTTTATCAACTTACGGCCAAGCGGAAATTTTCATATTCAATGTGGATTCTTTTTGGTACACAATCATAAGCTGCTGGACCATTCAAAATCTCCAAAATGAATTAATAATGTAAAGTTTTTTTGCAAATATTTTAATTTCTTTAATGGAAAGTGAAGTGCTAAAAAGGCTCGCAATTTAGGATTAAGGAATTTTCTTTGCATAAATGAGAATGAAAAGTTTTATATTTGTTAATGAGAATCTCATTTCAACTGGTTTGAAACTTATTTATGTTGAATATGACGAAAAAAAAAGGAAAAGGAATTTTCTGTTGAGTGAGAAAGAAAAAAAAGTGTTTTAAAAAGTTGTTTATCATTTGCCGGTTGAGGAAGGAAATTGAGGTGTTGCTAGTGATGGAGGTTTTTGGAATGTCTTGGACAACGATCTAAAATATGCAAATGCATGCTTTTAGCATGCTTTTAGGCTATAGAAGTTCTTCAACAATACCTAAAAGCGGTCTTTGTCTGTTGGGATGGTGCCTGTGGGATTGTGTCTAGGATTGTTCCTGTAGGGGATGGTTGGATAAAGTGTGTATTTAGAGGGGACTTGTGGGGTCAGAAGCACTCCAAGGTGATTTTCTTGAAGAATATTTTGTGAAAATGTCCATGAGCGTTGTCTAAAATCATCAAAATATACCGCAGATTTCTAGAATTTTTGACTAAATTCCCACTAGACTTCCACAATTTAACGATCCCCAAAGACTTTCGGCACTTAAGACGGTACCAAGACAGGAATTCCCACAAATGCTTATGTCTTTCAATCCTTGACAAGAGTAAGAAGTAGACTTAGATTTCATATGCAAAAATCGATTAGAATCCAAGTAAAAATTGAGTCAACTTCAAGATCTTACTTTCTAATTTACTTCACTCGCTTAACTGATCAATTTTGATTCATGTCCTGCTTCAGATGATTCCTGAAGCTGGCTCTATCACTGGCTTAAGTTTGTCAATTTCTAATACTAAGTGCAACACTGCTGAATAGCTTAAAAATAAATTAGCTTCTCAGACCTTAATCCATAGCTGCGATCGCGTTGAATAATAAATTGCCTAATAGAACATCAAGTTCCACCCCAAGTTAGAGTGATTCTGACTTAGAACCGGATTCATCTTGAATCAGGCAGCATGACAGAGCCACACCAACTTGATTCTAGATCTTATAACAATTAACCAAATTGTTGTTACTTACAGGACTGTTCCTTTCGCATCTTGCAGTCCCCATTCCAAGTCAATTTCCAACTCTACAACCATACCAAAAGGATTCCTACCTGCTTCAGTTATTTTAAAAATCATGGTCAAAATCACATCGACAAGCTATGATTTAATTTGTGGAGATGACGAAGGAATTTATCCTTGAAAAAAAAATTCCATCTAAATACCATTAAAATGTTCAAGAAAAAATATGAAGAATATTTCGGAAGCAACTCGTCAAAAAAAAAAAAAAAAAGTTCAAATCATTTCCCCAATAAGACATTAAACATCTAAATTAAGTCACAAGATACTATTTCATTAATAAATAATCGAACTCAATAGGCACGAGACATGAATAATGCAGTATCAATACGAAATTATTAATTTACATTTAAATTATTAATTAACATAAATTATTATAGCTCAAGTAATGACAACAAAATTCCTGCATTCAACGGAAATTGATTTTGAATTAGAAAATTTTTTACTATTCGACTATGCGGCAATTCGTGGAAATTTGAAACGATTGCAAATGAATGTGCAATTTTCAATTGACTTCTGTATGTCGTATCTGTAAATTTTTTAATAGAAATATTAAAATGTCCTTTAGAATTTCAAATTATATATGTCCAATATGCATGATATGTCTGGATTTTATGTCAGAAAATTGAATATATCAATTTAGTGCTTTTAAATTGATTTGATGTTTATTTGCAGTTGTTTTGTATGAATAATAATGAAGTTTTAATCAACGGAAAATTGAATTTGTAAAAATAATTCAGCTATGTGGATTGGTTATCGGATTTTTATTTTTTGGGAAAAGTTATGGACAAATTTTATTCATATTTGAAATTCATTTAAATTTTATTAAATTATTTTTTGATTTTCTGCATAATTTTAAACGAAATTTGATCTTATTTACTTTTTTAAATTGTTTTAAGTTAATTTACTTTTTTATTTTCTTCAATTATTTAAAATTCAATTTGTCTATATATCAATTTAAAAAAATAACACTCAAATTTTTTAATTTTCTTGGAGATTTAAAAAATTTTAATACAATTTTATTTCAAAGTTTTAAAATTTTTTCAAATTTCTTCTAAATTTTAAAATTATTCAAAATTTTAAAATTCTTCAAACTTTTAAATTCTTTTTTAAATTTTTCAAAAATTTAAATTTTCAATATTTTAAATTTGTTCAAATTTTTAAATTTGTTCAAATTTTAAATTTGTTCAAATTTTAAATTTTTCTTTTCAAAATTTTAAATTTTCAAATTTTAAATCTGATCAAACTTTAAATTCTTTCAAATTTCTAATTTCAAATTTTTGAAATTGTTTAATTTTTAAAATTTATTCAAATTTTAATTTTTCTTTGAATTTTCAATTTCAAACTTTTAAAAATTTCAAATTGTTCTCAAGATTTTTTCAAAAATTTATTTTTATTTTCTAAATTTCAAAACTTCAAAATAAACAATCCAACTTCCTCCCAGACATTAAAAATCACAACAAACCACTTCAAATTAATCGCATTTTCCCACCAAAAATTTACAAGCACATAAATTAACACAAAGTGAATCGACATTCAGTTATGCATTAATTAAGATATAAATATACCGAAAAATTAATGATTCGTTTACAAACCATGTCCTGACAAATGAATGTATTACGATAATGTTTCCGTTTCCAATCGAGCATTGGATATCCTTTCGGACAAAATTTAGCGCGAAAAGTAACGTAGAAAAGTCATTTTTCCTTTTTATATTTCCAAGGATGTGTCAAGGTTTTGGAGATATTGAGCTTCCTTATCGGCGGTGCTTCCTTTGTTGATGGGGGGTTGTGGGCTTATTTTGTGATAATTTAGTCGATTTTTGGGTGAATTTAGTGAATTTGAATTTAAATTAGGATTTTTTGTAGAAAGTTTGATATCAAAATGACCGGAAAAAGTCAAAGCTTTAAAAATAATGTTGAAATCAATGTTCGAAAGCTTCATAAAATTCAAAAATTATCGCAATAATATTGCAAATGAATAATCAAAAAATCCGATTCATTTTTAACAATTAATTCAGTTTTTCCGGTGTGACTCTGACTCGTTACCGGATTTTGGGTCGATTAACCGACTAGTGCTGTTCAAATTACATTTAAATACACAATATCATATTTATAATATGACGTACATCCATACGACATTCACAACATTCATTTATAATACGACAATCTCAAAATAAAACGAGACCGAAATTTCTTACATTATTTAAAAAGTAATTAAAATTAAATGAAAAGTAATAAACGTACATGCATGGTAACCAAAATGATATTTAAATCCATATGCCTCAATCCTTTACAAATTTTATTCAAACAATTTTGATTGCGAAAAATTTTGTAATCAACAAAGAATTCCTCAGAAATTTTCCATTTTGATGCTCACGGGGTGTTTTTTTGTGAAATTTTAGAACTTTAATTAAAATTTGTGATTTTAGCTTTGAGCCAAATTATGCTCAAGTTCTGTTGAAATCACGAAAAGTTAAAAAGGTGTTTAATTAATAGTTTTAAAATGAATATTGTGTGTGAAAGCTTATTTTGACAGTTTCGTGCATAACTTTATGACTTTTATATTTCCCCCACCCGACTGAGGAAATCATTACTCATTTATTTTATGTATTTTTAAAATTATCCACGAATTTCTTCATTTTAATGCACAATATACCGAGCGACGCAAATGAAAAAGGGTCCGCAACGAGCATTTAAAGCTACAGAGTTACCCCTAAATCTTTAATAATACAGTCTGTTTGGCAGCCATATGAACGTCATTTGACCTCCGTTTGGCAGCCATATGAACGCCATTTGGTCTTTTCGTTGGCAGCCATATGAACTTCCATTTGGTCTCCGTTTGGCAGCCATATGAACTTCCATTTGGTCTCCGTTTGGCAGCCATATGAACTTCCATTTGGTCTCCGTTTGGCAGCCATATGAACTTCCATTTGGTCTCCGTTTGGCAGCCATATGAACTTCCATTTGGTCTCCGTTTGGCAGTTATATGATCACGTCATTTGGAAGCCATGAACTCTGTTTGGCAGCCATATGAACGCCATTTGGCCTCCATATGAAAGCTACTTCCATTTGGTATAGTAAAAGAGGTCTTGAGGAGCCTTAAAACCTCCATGACGAACCCTTCTTCACTTGTGTCACTCGGGTTTTATATATTTTTTGCAATTTTTTCTTTCGCCGCTTTTTTCGCATACATAAAAAGAGTGAAAAAAAAATTAATGCAAATTTTCTGTTCCGATTTTTTTTTAATACTTTTTTAAGCATTTAGTAGAAAAAATTATTCATAAAAAAGAGGCAGGAAATGTTATTATTATTATTATTTTTTTTAAATTAAAAGAGACTTTCCATTAACTTTATTGCTTCAATTATAAAAATCATGACTCGGTCAAGTATGGAAATTTTTTTAATTAATTTTCCGATCAAGCGAGATGCACGAGTGAATGAAAAAATAAAAAATAAAGCAGCATACGAGGAACAAAAAAAAATAAAAAGTTGAATATAGTATTGTATATAGTGATGCGGAATGGATGAATGGAAAATGAGTAACATAAGCGCCGTCCCTCTCCCCAGAAATGATACACAGCAGCAGAAAGGCTATGTAGGATGGAAAAGAAAACATACAAAATGTTGCGAACAAGAGGTTCCATTTTTTTGGGGTGTGAGAAAAAAAGGAAGCACTGAAATTATTTTTTTGAAAAAGGATTCCGGTTAAGCTTTAAATTATTAATCAGGATTTTCATTTAATTGATGCTCATAAAATTGGTACAGAATACGTTTTGTACACATGCATGTTCACATATCCACAAAATAAAAAGTGATTTAGAGACACAGATACACAGACTTTTGTTTCTTCTTGAAGAGATAAATTGGCGTCGAGATTTGAAGAGATATATATTTTATTTTGCTGATTTTGCTACATGACTAACCCATTTTGATTGTATGTCGGGGTTGTCTCTGTGGAGCTATTTTTGGTTACTTCTAATCCACATTTATATATCTCATCCTCACTACGCTCATCTCGACTAATAAGTAGTAAAATATACAATAAACATACATATATATATGTATGGTTAGTTGAGAGCATTACGGTGCTTGAATGCTTCTGCATAAGTAGCTGACATTGCTTGATATTTCCCCATTCCATTCATGGTATAATATTGTTCTTCAATACCT
This sequence comes from Chironomus tepperi, assembly GCF_022539635.2. Classification (NCBI taxonomy): domain Eukaryota; kingdom Metazoa; phylum Arthropoda; class Insecta; order Diptera; family Chironomidae; genus Chironomus; species Chironomus tepperi. The sequence goes on along the minus strand of NW_027226293.1, from coordinate 1,140,183 downwards.
CAAAATGCATGTATACTAAGTACTTCCATTTCTTCTTTTTCGTCATCGTATGTATATAGCTAGACTCTTAAATATACGTAAATATCTATGTCGGGGAAATAGATGGGTAGGAAAATAATTGAGCATGGAAAAATGACATATCTTCAATGCATCATCATAATAATAAGTATAATAATAACAGTAAAAATGATAAGAGTCCATGGGGGTGGAGTTTTGCATTGCAATGCATCTACATGACTTGATATTCATATCCAACTTGAATATCCCCCCACATCACATCACATCCCCGAGAAATTGAAATGAGTGTAAAAAGTGTGATAACGATAATAATAATGCTTTTAAAGTGAAAAATGCAATTTACATTTCATTTCATTCTTCCACTATGACTATTTTTTTTTGTGTGTGTATGTCACTTGGAAAAAAAAATGTATATAAAGCTATGCAGCATAAAAACTTTTCTTTTCGGATTAAGTGAAAAATGCTCTTTTTATGGTTCAATGTTGGATATTTTATTCAAGGAGATGAAACTCAATATAAATTATTCACGTATATTGATTCTTGTGCACTACAGGGGTTGCTATTAATATGTTAACAGATGAAATCTTGGTGTTTGGGAGGGTTTGACTCCTCTGTTGATGGAATTTCTTGTCATATGACTTCAATTTTATTCAAAAAATCCTCAATTGATTCAAAAAGTGGCATTGTCCATCTGTTTTTATAACTGTCTTTGTTCTAGGACAGTTACAACAAAGTGTGCTAATCCTTGTTGTATCAACAGCTCCAGAATTTTCTGGGACGTCCTAGGATAGTCTAGAATAGTCAATAAGAGTTGTGCTAATTATTGTTGTAATGCATTAAGGATTTTGATCTCAGGATCAGCATTTCCTGGAATCCCTGGATTGATCCTGGGATGATATACAATTTGATCTGTCCAGAGTTGCAAAACAGGAACCTGTGACAGGCAAAACTGTACAAATTCTTAATAATTCAAATTCTTAGAAATTCATTTTAAAGATTTGTACGAATATTGCCTGTCAAAGGTGCCTGTTTTGCAACTCTGGATCTGTCGATTGAAAACCCTTATGCAACACTCAATGTAAGAATTGAGAAATCAGGCCTATGGTGGGAATCGAACCCTTGTCCTTTCAATATAGGATTACAGATATTCGACCTTGTTGTCTAACCCTTCGACTACAGATGCCTTACAATTAAACCGGCAGAGTCGCTTACATATTGTTCGATTCCCAAGATTTCTCTTTAATCCGACTACATAGTCCTCTATTTCCTTAGTGATCAAAAATACGTTAGAGACATTTACTTGCCCTCAAATAGACATAACGTCTTGGGCTGAAATAGACATAACATCTTGGGTTTTTATCCAAAAAGCAGTCAAAATCACCAATTCTTTTGAGAATTCATGAATAATTTGCAACTAATTTGGTATAAAAAATTGAAAAGCACCTCTGAATATGTTTTAAGCTACAAGATCACATGACTAAGGGTTTTAAATGGATTAGCAGATTCTTTAGCTTGAAACGATCCTGAAGTATTCAAATCTAGTCTCAAGAACCTTTAAACATGACCCCATAAAAGCTTATTCTCCCCAAAAACAATAACTAGATCACATTCTTAATTTCTGGACACCACAAAATTCCTCGTCCTCAATTAACAATCCCTAGTGACTTGAAAAAATAATTAAAAAATATATTTCATTATTTTAATAATTGTAGAATTCAGCACATTGCCCTAAATTCATACACCACCATTCCCCCGTACTATTATGATAATTGTGATGTTTTGTTTTATTCAGATTATTTTTCGTCAAGACATTTGTATGTCAGATTTTTGCAACAAGACCATGCACAGATGCTTCTGGCAATTTTAAGCTTCGGATATATTCATGCTCTCAAGTACATTTAAAATTCATTGAATTTTTGAATGGAAGAAGTCAACTTCTGAAGAGTCATATCCAAAAAAAAGACGATAGCTATACAATTAAATCAGACAGTAAAGCTATCATATAGTTCCGTTACGGAATTGTTGGCAAACTATTAGGATACTCAAATATTGATCTTTCCATTAAATACACAAAATAGCTGAGTTGGAGCTTCATCTCCCTTGATAATTTTTCTTTTTTTTTTGCATTGCGACTATAACAGAGCACTTTCATTACTGTATAGCCAAAAATATATATACACACATTTTATTATCATATAATATCATCATTATTATTAATTTTAATTCCTGTTTCTCTTCCTCTATCTCTGCTGTGAAGTATAATGGGAAGGCGAGTAGTGGTGAAGATGAAGATGTTAAGAAATGTATTGTAATAATCATAATAATATCCTAAGAATTAAAAAAAAGAAAGTGATTACATTTGAGGAACTATAAAGAGAGTTTTAATAAAAAATAAAAAATAATAAAAAATTGTTAACAAAAAAAAAAAGGAGTAAAAAAATCAAGAAAAGTGTATGAAAGTTTAAGAAGTAAAAAAACAGATGTGAGGTCTGTTGGAGCAAACACATCAGGAATATGATGGGTTTTATTAGAGTGTACTATCTTTTTATGATTATTGTGGATATCTCGACAAGCGTTAAAGACGGTAAGCAATAATATTAGTTTAATAGTTTTGTAAATGTAGACACTGAGTGAATGTTTAAATGGATTTTTGAGAGTGGCTGGGGCTATTTTTGGGATACTGAAATTCACATGATTAATAATTGATATTCAAGCACTTGTGGGAAAAATGTTGAAAATTGTTTTTAAAAATTGTATGGAAAATTTTAAAAAATTTAATTAAAATTGTGAATTTAAAAGCTTTTTTAAATTTTTGAAAAATATTTTTAAATTTTTTGAATTTTTAAATACTGTTTGGAATGGTAATGAGTTTAAAAAAATAAAATTTATTTAAAAATTTAAAAAATTTGAGAACTTTTAAAAAATTGAAAATTTTACAAAAATTTAAAATTTTACAAAATTTGAAAATTTTTAAAAAAAAATGAAAAAAAAAGCACTGAAAAAAAAAACTGAAAATTTCAAAAAAAAAATGTAAACTATAAAAATGAAATGAAATTAAAAATTAAAATTAAAAAAAAATTGAAAAATTTAAAAAAAAAACTCGAAACTCAAACATTTCAAGAGCCTTGTATGTAATACAGTTGGTCGGAATGAGAATCGAACTCGTGTTTTCATAATCAATTTATACTTTGTCGTCTGGGCCATCGAACATTGCAAATTTGATTGACAAATTCTTTATTTAGATTATAAAAATGAATTAAATTTTTAAAATCAAGTTTTGAATTTTAAAATATTTTCCAAATTAAATTGATTTTAAAAATAGTTTTCAATTTGATTCTAAAAATATTTATCAAATAGATTTAAAATTGAACTTTAAAATATATTTCAAATTGAATTTTAAAAATATTTTTCAAATTGAATTTTAAACATATTTTGCAAGTTGATTTTAAAAATATTTTTCTAATTAAATTTTAAAAATATTTTTCAAATTGAATTTTAAAATCATTTTAAAGCATTTTTTCAAACTTTTTCCACGAGTGTTTAAAATCATGTACATTTTTATGTTCACAAATATTCCATTAATTTATTTATTTTGGCTTTCTGCCTTTATTCAGTCGAATAAATTCTTGGAATTTTCCTGCTGCTCATCATGAAAAAAAAGAGAGATTCTCTATCTATAAAATATGTATTATTTTTCGATCAATTTGGTAATAAAAAAAATGTAAAAAATAATTTTTTAATAGCACAGCATGAGATCAAAGGACTTTGAGTGAACTTTAATGTTCGAATGGAATGAGAATCATTTTTAAAAAATTGAATTGAAGCCAAAATGGATGTGAATTTTTTATTTTTAAAGTATCAAATTTCCTCATCATATGATAACCTTATGGATGGGGTTTATTTATTATGAATGAATTCAGTAAACGTGCTGATTTTGTGTGTTTGAAAATTAATTTAAATTATCAAGTTTCTACAAGCAATGAAAATTGGTTTGTAAAGTAAATATTAATTTTAGATTTTGAAAGTTTGTCTATAGACTGTCAAATATGGAAAATATTGGAGTGATTTGGAATTTTAGTGGGAATTTTTGGATTGAATTCGGGAAAACCACAAGTTGGGTAATCGATTTTGACTGAATGACTATGGCATGGTGCTGGATTTAAATTGATTTTGGCTCGAGACAGAGTCAACCTCGACCTTTGTCAAAGTCTGGATTTTTGATCAATTAACCCGATTTGTGCAATTCTGGATTATCATTTGATCTATGAAAATTGAAGAATATGGTAAATGAGTGCCTGATATGCTAAGTTGAACAAGTAAGAATCGAACCAAGCCTTACAATCTTCATTAACTCAAAGACTATCTTTGACTATCCAAACATCAAATTTCAACCTTATTTTACCTCAACAATCCAAAATTCCCATTTAAATCTATCCAAATATTGTCACTAAAAATTCAATAATTCCATTGAACTGACTAAACCAGACTAAACCATTTAAAAAATGCAAACAAAACTTTCCAATACCAACAAACTTCTTTGAAACTATTGAATTTTAAATTTGTAAAAGAAAAAAAGAAATCTGAATCACGTTTTATTCTCTTTACATTGATTTTATTATAAGCTCTTTCCATTCTAACTGCAATCTTATGTACACATTGAATATCATTATTCCAAATTACATAGCAATTGAGTGCATAATGCTTACTTTTAAGTTAGTAAAAAAAAGTTTTTAAATCTTTAATTTTTCACTTTGATTGATGACAAAATCATCGACTTTTTGATTTATTTAAAAGAGGAACTCCTTTAAACTGTGGATTTATCGCGACTTTTAGAATGTTTTTGGGGTTGGAAACTGAAAGTCGTTTCCGTATAAAGCGTTAAAAAGTCATTAGCAAGTGTATTGGGTGGGGATTGAGGGCCTTTTTGAAAATGTTCAATATTTTGCTTTAAATAAACACTTTAGTCGTGTCAAACATCGCTTTGAGCCTCAATCATTAAACTATCATTATTTGCTGTTCAATCAAGGAGCTCGAAAAAAAAAACTTTCACATGACAATTTTCCAATTTAAATAAATTATTTCGATGTTAACATGAAATTTATATAAATAGACTCATTATATGCTCAGTGGTGACGCTCATGAAATCTTATTATATTAAAAACATCACTGTTTATATTGTCTACGCTCTTATTATGAATTCATTGACTATCTTTTTTGATTTTTATCAGATAATTTTATAAGCGACTTATAATGAAATTTGCATTTTGATTTTCGATTTTCTCTTCGAAGAGGCGTTAGGCAGTGGTTCGTAAATGTTTTTTTGGATATTGGTCGATATTGAGTTTGAAGCTGGTCTGATGATTATAATAAGTATGAAACATCAATCTCCATTTTACTGAGTGGACAATTAACATAATGTCTAGTTAATAACTAGACCTAAGACCGACTAATGACATATTTTATGGAAATTTACGAAGAAAATATCGACTCAATGTCTATTTATTAACTGGACATTATGATGAGCTGTCCACAGGGTTTGGATTGTTTAGAATTTAACATATTGAAGGATAGCACTGATAAGTCAAGGGTCTGATCCTTGTGTCTATTCTAGGATATTGTTTTGGTACAGTAGGACTGTACCCAAAGTATGATTCATATATTCCTAGTTTAACTCAAATATATCACCGTATAGATTCGAGCTTTTCAAATTATGTTCCGAAATATGCAAGTTTAATGCTAAAATGTTTTAGAACAAGACAAATCGGCTAACTGATTCAAAAATGCACCACTAGATCGACTTTTGACTCTCACCAAGACTCTGGATTGGCTTAATCGTCAAAAACGTAACGCGACCCTACGATCGGAATTTGAAATTCAGTTCTGACATGTTTGTGTCTAATTAATCCTTCTAATCCTGTCTATATCACTTGTATTGTTCAAACTGGTCCAATTGTTTGAATAACACAAGAGGTTAAGCGATTCAAAATCTGGGACCTGTCCGTGATGACTCTGGCTTTGAACCATATTCGAATTTTGCATCAAGTATCAGAAGCACTGTGGTCTTGAATTGGATCCCTAGAAATGTGGTTTACTGTGCTTATCTGTGTGTATATCTAAGAAGATATGAGCACATTCTAATGTTCCACATTACACAGCATTAGAACCACTGCAAAATATGAATTTTTGAATATTTCCATACAAAATATTCTGTATTAAATTGACTCTTCACGAAATTTCTATATATAAGAAAAAAAGAAAGATATTCTGTATTGATATGAGTGGGCTTAATAATAATCATATGCATTCGAGAAACTGTCATAGCTGTCGTATCGTTAAATACGATACTGAATAATTTATAATAAAAATTGTTTCATGCAAAATATAAATGTGAGGGAAATAAATTCGTGTATTGTCCATTGTTGTGTACTAATGAAACCTAAATTTGCTCAAATTGTCACATAATTTTTCCCACAGTCGAGCTTATCATTATAAATTTTTCCATTAAAATATTCCTTTTGTCCGTAAATATTTTTTGACGTGGTTCTATAAAAAGAGAGAATTTTTTTTATATATTTTTAATATTGGAAATAATGAGAAGCACAAGCAATGACTGTAATTCCTTAGAAATCTATAAAAATATGTAGTCGCTCTTTATTATTTATTCAAGAATTTCAGTTTCAATTCAAACATTGTTATGAAGATATTTTTCAATCATACAATATGATTTGCCATTATTGTACATTGAATACATGATTATGTCAAGTATTACGGAATCAATTCTGAACAGCTTTTTTCTATATTGGATAATAATGGAAATATTTATATGAAAAACTATTTATAGGGACAGACAAATTGTATAACAATGCTAATATTCCTTCCTTTAAGAATATATTTATTGAATTTTTTTTACTCGTAGCTCTTTTTTATTGGAAACCGGGTTGGGTTGGATGTAATTTGTCAGGCTGTGATGTGAATTTATGGAATCATAAAATTTACTTGGTGGCTTATTGGAATTTAATATTGACGATAATGTCCTGAATAGCAGATATAGGATAATCGATCAAAATTCGGACGAGATCCTTCTGAATAGATGCTGAATTTGAATTTTAGTTGAAGCCAGAGTCACGTCAGCCTGGTGTCGGATTTTGGATCGCTTAACCTGCTCCTGTTATTCGGGAGATTGGGCCAGTTTGAACAATACAACTGAAGCAGAGTCAAAAGGAGTCAATAAGGAGTCATCTAAGAGAGGACAGTAATCTGATTTGATTTGCAAGGCTAGCGACTAGTAATAGGAATATAATTTGGACAGTAAAGGTTGCAAAAATGCTATAGAATGTGATGTTGAACTAGAATCATGTCAAATTCATACTAAAATCTGCTTAATGCTATTCTTTAGTCAGCAAGGTACTGAATTATTCAATTTATACATTCTGGGAAACGTGTTCATTATTTATCCAATAATGCGTCAGAATATTTAGACTTCTGATCTACTGACTTATTAAATAGACAAAAATACACTATAGGTAGTTAATTGCAAGTTATCGTTCACTTCATGTCTATCTAGTCATTAACTGGACATTAACCTGACTTTAACTGGATATAACGTATTTTTGTCTACTCGGAATTTTTATATCCGGATATTTTTCTTCAAATAGGTTACAATTTTCCTACAATTCATATAGGTTACAATTTTCCTACAATAACATAACAGATCAGTTGTGATCCATGATCTCCTTTAGATGCCATTTGAAGTTGGCTCTATTGTAGGCCATCAATTGAAAATTCCCAACATCAAATGCATTCCTTCTATGAGGTCTACAATACTAGTTTTTATTAGAATTTTTATAATTTTTTCACAAAATGCCTCTTGGCGGCAATGCTTGTGAGTAATCCTAAAGGTTGAACTCAGCCGACAATCCTATTTTGACCTCACAGTTGTGTTCACGTAAGCTAATACAAAGTAACACAAAATAATAATAATTTTCTATTTAAATAATAATACACTTGAGTGACTATAGACACCCTGTGCACATAATTCTCACATCCTATACCATAAAAAACGAAAAATTCTGATGACTCAAACGACATTCTCACAAGCTGAGTCAAGCCAGACCGAAAAAAGCATTCCGTCATGTGAAGCCTTTAAGATTTTTATGACAACATTAACATAACTCGAGGCCATTGTCACCAGCTTTTAATGGGTCTCAAACGATATTATTTTTTTTTGTATCATAATTCACACAATAAATTCATCAAATTCTCTGAATAGCAATGAAAATGCGTTTTTAGTGCTCAACATGCTTGCTTTCTTCTTCGAATACTTTCTCTGTCGTATTTATCGATGATTATCGCGGAACGGAAAACTTTTTATTGTTCTCACCTAAAAAAAATTGTGAAAAAATAGAAAAAAAGTTTTTAAGAATGAAAAATAAGATGAATGGATGGAACTACATGTTGCTTGCTCTTGCTCGTCCTTTCACTTAAGCTTAAAATCACAACTTCTTCTGTTCCACTGCCATTGACATCATTTTTTTCCTCGCTCAATCTACAAAAGTGGAAATTTTTCTTCTTTTTCGGATAATAACCTTATCATTTATTTATGAACAGAGGCTTACATTCATAAGGATGAAAATTAAGCGACAGATTTTCTTTAAGGAATGAAACACAAAAAACTTTATCTCTAGCGCATTTCTGGGGAATAAAATTAATATTATGAAATTTTATGCGGCACACAAAAACATAATGATAAAATGCTTTGAAGTTTTGAGTAATGAATGGAGCATGAATGGAGGTGTATTTAATCATTGTCAGCCATTTTCATTGGTGACTAAAATGGAGGCTTAAAGCTTGGAATGGAATTTTGTGTGCTTTAAGGTGTTTTTGGTATTTGAATGCTGTTTTTGGTGAAATCAAGGGAATGTGTCGTTGAAAATTTGAAGAAAATTGGATTTTTGGGAAGATTTTAGAGATTTAAGGAAGTGCAAGTTTTGAGGATCTGAATAAGAGGAAGTCAATCGGTTTAGTTTATAGCTCGGCCAAGAATCGCAATCTAGCATTTTCTGTGTCTAAGGCTGTAAGCCTGCATTTTCTGCATTTAAGACTGCAGGTCTGTCTTTTCTGTCTTTTCTGTCTTTCAGGCTTAAGCCTGCATTTGTTGTGAGCAGGCCGGAAATTTTTGACGATCGATTATGTATCTGGAACTCATCTTAAACGCAAAAAATTGACAAATTTTAAAATTCTTGATAAAGAGGAATCAGGGTTCCAAACTGTCTAGTTCAGTGCCTTTCAAACAATGCTTAACAATCTTGTGATTAACCCCAAATGTCACCAAATCCTCCAGATGAATCGCAAAATGGTGATTCAGTATGTTTAGTGCCGCTTTTGAAAAAATTTGAGAAACACGATTCTGATTGCAATCTTGAGTGAATAAAAATACATTAGAACCAGTCATCAACTGGACGTTAACTTGCCATCAACTAGTAATATCGTATTTTTGTCCAACTCGAGTATGAATAATGCTACAAATTATATTAAAATTTAAGAATAAAGCATGCCAGTCATTTAGCTTCTAATTCAAAAAGCCCATAAACTATCAATAGAATGAACCTGATTAATAGCTTTTGTGCAGATAAATTAGATCAAAACTTAGAGAATGTGTTCTAGTCCTACATAAAATCTATTAGAATCTCAACTAATAGCACTCAATTCCGTATGCTTGTCAAATTTATAGCATTCGAAAATGTTTTAAAATCTCTCATAGTCCTTAAAGCAAACACCTACACTCTATAATATCTCCCAAAAAATTGCTAAAGATAGACTTCAAACTTCAGCATAGACTCCCCGAACCAGTACTTTGTCAAAATGTATCATCATTGCTTATAATGACTACAAAGTGAATGCCGTAAATAAATTCTCATCCACAAGAGACTAATTACTTCAAAAGAAGCAACATGATGCACATAGACTGACAGACAAAGATGAAGACAAAAAATTCCTTTGAGAAAATGCGTTTACAGCATAAACAGTAACGATACTGTGAATGATATGGGCTTGGCTAAAATTTTTGAGATATGTTCTTTGAAGCTTTTTATTTCAGTTTTTGGAGAGAAAAAAGTTTTCGTTCCATTTTCTTCTTATAAAAAATTATATAAATACATAAGCATAGAAGGGAAATGGAATGGCAAAAAAAAACGAGAGAACTGCTTTTTCAATTAATTATTCTTTTTGAAATGAAATGGAATGAACAAGAAATTTATTTACATTCATTTTTTTTCTCTAGATTTAATTAATAATATTCCGCCATCTCCTGCTGTCTATCTCTTAGACAGTGGTGGGCAACATTTTATATTTCAAGGCACAAATCATGAGCTTCAACCAAAAATGCACAAGGCATACGGTTCATACTTACGGCATACTGCTCAGATCAGTTGTGATCCATGACTTCCCACAGGAGTCGCCTGAAGCTGGCTCTATCGCAGGCTTCCACTTGCCAATTTCCGATACCAAATGCAATACTATCTCTATCGACAGCTTCCTTCCAAGAGGGGTTCATGCTTCCTTAATTACTTCGCTGGCCGCACAGATCAAGTGTGGTCCATGACTTCCCTCAGTTGGCGCCTGAAGCTGGTCCTATGGCTGGCTACCGCTTAACAATATCCCATACCAAGTGCAATACTATCTCTATCGACAGCTTCCTTCCAAGAGGGGTTCATATTTACTTACTTAATTCGTTAGCTATACGGATCAAGTGTGATCCATGGCCTCCTCAGTTGGTGCCTCATGCCTGTTGGCTGGCTACCGCTTGTCAATTACGAGTCCCAAGTGTGATACTATCGCGTGGACGGCCAAAGAACTCATGGAAGGAAGCTGTCGATCGAGATAGTATCGCATTTGGAATCAGAAATTGGCAAGCGGTAGTCGGCGATAGAGCTAGTTTTAGGCGGCATCTGAGGGAGGTCATGGATCACAATTGATTTGTACAGCCAGCAAAGGAAGTAATCGTAATACTATATCTATCGACAGTATTATTCCATAAGCATACGGTTCCGAAAATTCCAAAGACACAGTTATGTGCCGCATCTTACAGCTTGTCCACCACTGCTCTAGGATGAACATTTTTTTTTCATAACATTTTCGGATATAAAATCAATAAGAGATGTTGAATAAGTAAATAAGAAAGAATATATTTCGTCCGTTTATATTTCGCTTGAGGACCTTCTGAATGTTACATAAGGGATGATAACTTCATCATATTGATAAGTAGCATGAAATAAATAAATAAATAAATGAGTCAATAATCATCAAAAGAAGAAGGTACTTTATATCCAAAAAAATTTATAATGCATACATTCTTGGCGCATAAATTATATTAAATTGAATTTGAAGCGGGGCCTCGGTGCTTAGTGAATTATGCGTTTGGATATGACATTTTAATATTTTTTTGGAGAGTTGTTGGATAGTCTATGGGGTCGTTTGCATATTATGTTCATGTATTAAAGGAAGGTGGGATTTGTGAGGTTATTTGATGGTTCAGAACAATAGTGGTCAATCTGTGTGCCGGTAACAATTTTATGCAATACCATGGATCGTATGTCGTATCCGTTTAGGTGTAACGTCCACATGTATTGAATGAACATGGCATCTCTTGCCATTAAGTTGCAATACGAGTAAATCATAGTATATCAGCGTTTTGGTGATGCCCGGAGCTAAACTTTCTCGAATTCCAGATACCTTATTTTTTTCGGGACGAGGATTGGGACGAGAACCGTTGTAGATTACCCTGAACATACAAGGTACATGCTAATGAGTATGTTCACATAATTGAACATTCTTAATCATATTGATACTTATGAGCACATTCATTTAGGTGAGTATGCTCACTGTCCGTCAGGACACTCACATCATAGCAAGTACCAAGCATCGGCTTGACCAAACGAACATTCCCAAATAACTTTACATAATTCAAATTCTCATATTTTTCCGAATTATGTAAATAAATATTTTCTGAGATGAACCTCCACAGTTTCAAGTGTTTTGATGTTGGCAATAATTTTATCGCTATTTACAGACACCCTCAAATTATTCTTGAAAATATGATTTGGAATTAAATTTAGAAATAAGCTTACTTTTTTGTTGATTTGAAATTTTATTAGGCTGATGGTGTTCCGAGTGACATAAATGAAGTGGGCTCGAATATGGAGCTTCTAAAGGTACTTGAAAGCTCTTGTCATGACATGTGGATGTCATGTTCAGTCATGGAGCTCTTAATTTGAATCCAAATTGGATCTGCCTCAATTTGGCAGCCATGTGGACGTCAAATGGAAGCAGCGTCTATTTGGTTCTACTAAATGACCTTTGACAGAGTCCTAAAAGCTCCTTGACAAGTCCTCCTTCACATTATGTCGCTCGGGGATGCTCAAGACACTTGTTTATCCTCAGATGTTATGTCTATCTAGATATGGGCCGCTTGACATTTTTTGTCAAACTTTTATTTCTTCTAGTTTGTCTAATATTTTTGTTGTTTGCAGCTCGTGTCTGACCTTTAGATAGTAAAGTTTATGATAACTGTTCAGAAGGACTATAAAATATTATTTTGATTTAAAACAACAGCAGATTTTGGTACCAAAACCATAGGCAGTCTTTAAGGTTAAGTCGACAGAGGCTGAAATGTAAACAAAAGTTGGAATCTGGTAGAAAAATTGTTTACAAATTCATTAAATCAGCATCAATAATCATTTTGTAATTTTTGAATTTTTTTAAGAATTTCCAAATTTATGTTCAACAATTTTGTGTCGATTACGTCATAGTATTATATAAGCTAATTTATTCACTTTTAAGGGTTGAAAAAAAAATCCTAAATATTATTTATAAATATTTTACAGCTATATTTATCCAGAATTTTACGCACACGCTTTGACATTTAAGATCATTTAATTTATTTTAAATTGTGTGTTTTTGAAAAGTTCAACCCTAAACAAAAAAAAAGTACCTTTGTTGAGGCTAATTACAGCTTTAACAAACAAAAAAAAGAGTCATAATTTTGATTGCCAGACTTGGCAACATGTTGAGTTGTGAATGGTTAAAGTGGAATTTGAGATTGTTGGAATTTAAATTGACACGGAAAGTATATGGCGTAGAAATGGCTGAAAATCGGATTTTAGGACGATTTGACAATGGTTATGGTAACCGAAGGCCAAATTTCATCGAATCCGTCAGTTCTGGATGATTAAGACTATATGCTTATTCTCTTTGCGTTTAATTAAGGAATTTTGAACGATAACAGCAGTGTACAACCGAGTTGAAAAGACGGCGATTAATCGACCGTGTGTTCAGTAAGAAACCACATATTTGTGGAATTTGCATGGGTATGCCATGTTAATAGCTTGTCAGATTGTCAACTGAATGTTGCCTGTCTCAAATGGACTACTGCTAGTTCTCTTACTGATTTTGATTCTGGGCTCTATTCCTGATTCTAATGACATGACTAGAACATAATAGATCACAAGACCAGCACCGAGAATTCGAGTAGTTCCTTAAAGTCTCAGCCTCGTCTTCAATTCACTCGTCTCGACAATCCACCCAAACCAAGACTTCACGCTAAACTCTTCATAATACACCAACTCTGATTCCGAACACTTTAACAACTATGAAACATTTTGAGTGATCTCATTTTGTGTGGGGAGTCAAAAAAGTAATTAAAGTTTTTGATGAATGAATAATTAATTTTTTTTTCTCTCTCATGGGTGGTAAATCAGGTATCATGTGTGAGAATGTAATTATGTATATTCAATTCTGGGTACTGTATTAGAATTACTTAATACCATGTAGAGTAAATAAATGATTTTTTTAAAATTAAAAGGGGATAATTTTTTGGAATTATTGTTAATTATGAATTTTAAATTAGTTGGTCTAAAGCCTTGCTAAAGCCTTTTTTGATGGGATTTGGAGTCAATTTCAGAGTTGTTAAATGTTATTTGTGCTTCGGGACACCTTGGTGATATTGTACGACAAAAATTGCACTTGTTATGTGTTTCATCGCATTTTCAAAGTATTAGGCAACACACTAGCGGACCGCGGCACATAATTTGGACAACACTGCTGTATTTTGATAGAAAATGTGTAAATGCAACTAAAAACTGATTAACAGAGCTAGAAGTCGAATGAAATTGACTACAGACTAAGGAAGTATTTAGAAGGGTTTCAGGGGTCAAACACCCTTTGCTTGCTAATTCCCTGCTTGGGTCGACTCAAAAAACACTAGAAAAGCTCCAAAATAAGTCGACTTCAAAAATGAATCAAACTTAATGAATCTAACCAAAAATGATTCTAAAATCAAAAACATGTCAAGAATGATAAATATTTGTAAACAAAATGCTTGAAAGAACCAAAATATTTGAATCCAAAACAGTATAAATATCATCTAAATATAATCTGACACACAATAAGGTATAAACAGAAATGAGTTAGATCTAATTTACCTAATATAGATCCTAAACAATTCATTCCACCTACCAACAACTGTCAACTGATGACGCAAGTACTACTTTAAGAATAAGAATAAGTAAAATTAAAAATAATTCCCAATCTCTTGTGCAGGCTCTTGTGCTTATTAATATATAAAAATATCCATAACAACATAATTTTCATGTAAGTAATAAACAAACACATCCTGCAACACTAGAATATAATTTAATTTCATGAAAAAGTAATAACAAAATAACGTCAACCATTATCGTCATCATCTAGAACTACATACATATATAGTTCTTGAAAATAAATTACATTTAATATCCGCTTGCGCTCATAACGTAATGTTACACAAAAAAACATAATTATCACCGCATCAAAGCATAAGCAGTAGCATAAAGTACCCCATCTAATATCATAATAATTTTTTTTTCTCTCTCGCACTGCTGTTTGTAACGTTATTAAGAGCTTTTAGTCTAATTAGGGTATGATGAAGAATTGTGCAAAAAAAAAAAAGTAAAAATGTGAAAATTATAAATAATAAAAATGAGAATATGAAATGAAAAATTAGTCGCTTTTCATTCTCAACTGAATGAGATGAAGAATGATGGAAAATTTCAAATTTTGTTTTGTAGTTTTTTGATGAATGGAGCGCCGTTAAAAGTTTAATTTGAGATTTTTTGGGGGTTTTTTGAGAATTTTAGGTATCTTTCAAAATTTGAATTTTCAACATTAATTTGTTAAATTTAAGAAAGACAATCCAAAAATAGAAGGTATGATTTTTTTTAACTTGAAGAAGCTCTTCCAAAAAATATTTTTTGAGAGGCGATTGAGCCCAAATCCCTTCCCTTCCACTAAATATACCACTGGTTTCAATAAATTCTTGCATTTAGATTATTGAATCATATCTTTGACATTTAAAAGTAGCGTAGGAAGGGGCATATAGAGCTGTAGTTTGACATTCCCTATGCGCGGCAATGTAATTAGGAAGGGGTACTAGTTGATTAGTAAATAGTTGATCGGTTAACAGTTTTTAATTTGAATTAATGTAAACAAATAATAATTTAGCATAAAAATGACTGTAATCTAGTTAAAATTAGATATACTTTAGAGATTATTTCCAAGTAATAGTAAGAGTTAGGATGCAGTTAGAAATAAAAGGTAAAAGACTGCCAAACCACGGCTTCCGTAGGTAACCCCTTCCATTTATTACCACCATCCTTTTTCGCAGGTTGCTGACATTTTTTGATGGCAACTGAGGGACTTTCACTGATATTGACAAAATCGACAAATGGTAATGATGGAAAATGGACTTGTAAGCGGCAAAACTTGCCCAATTCTAGTTCCAGTAAGGAGGATTTGACAGTTGTTTTGTGATAATGTCTTGTGGCTTGTTTCTCAAATATTTCTCTCTGATTTTGACAATAATACAGCCTTAAAAATTCAAAATTCCTACAAAAATTCATAATAATAATTCCAAAATATTTTTCAATCTAAATTCTCATGTCAAAAATCTAATATCTAACAAAAATAACTTGAGAATTACTCGAGAAGAACTACAATCACTTATCAAATCTCTCCCTAGTTTTGTGAGCAACATAACAACATCAATAAATCATAGATAAGAAGACAAAAGAGCATATTGTAGACAATAGAGCGTAATATTCAAGAAAATTGCTTCGAAATAAAAAAAAGTTGAAAAAATTGAAAAGAAAAAGCTCTTAAAACTTAAGAGTATATACACCACTTTTCTTGTTATTTATGAATTGAAAAGACGATAGCTCTTGTTCTTTCATTATTTCTATCATAAAAGGAGAGAAAATTTCATATTTTATGAGAAACTAATATTAAAAACTTTTTGGTTTTTTAACCGACAATTTATTGCCTTCAATTCAGCATAAGTTTTATAAATAAAGTGAAAAAAGATATCAACACTTGAGAATATAAATTAAATAATAGCTGTGTATGTGAAGAGGATGAACTGCCATGACAACTCACACTCCATTCATGCTCACTGTTATTTATATTAACATTTCTCACATAAAACTTGAAAAAACATAAAAAATTTCACTATTTTTTTTTTTATTTCGAGGCATTAATTTAACATAAATTAAAATTTTCAATTTCAATCAGTTAAGTGTTGCTATAATAACAATAACAATAATAATAATAAAAAGCATATTTAAATATCCATCGAGACAGTAGGATGATATTTATTTATTCGATTGGATGCTAATTTATCTGATATCGTGAAACACAAATTTTACAACTTTTTTAGCCGATTTTTTGAAAGGAATGGCGGTTATAATTTCACTTTGATCGGCTGGGTGGATGACTATCTGGCTGGTTGGCTTGCTGGTTTGCTGGCTTGCTGACTTGTTGTTTTGCTGAATTGATGGCTTGCTGATTTGCTTGAATTGATGGCTTGCTGGCTTGCTGGCTTGGTGGTTTGCTGGCTTGCCGTCTTGCTGGCTTACTGGCTTGCTGGCTTGCTGAATTGTTGACTTGCTGACTTGCTGAATTGTTGGCTTGCTGAATTGATGGCTAGCTGAATTGCTGGCTTGCTGAATTGTTGGCTCGCTGAATTGCTGGCTCGCTGAATTGCTGGCTTGCTGGTTTGCAGGCTGGCTGAGGCGCGATATTTCAGCAATGAGACAGCGTAGAGAGCTCTAGTTTGAAGCATTAGCTCTGTGCCATCAAGTAAATGGCTTATCGATTTGTTTGGTAGCTTAGAATCAGAGGTTCAGGAACTAATAATCATCATCATCAAATTCTGATCACTATGCAAAAAATGCGCTTAAGTCACTCAATCAATACCTCAACGACTTTTAACATTTTTTTTCTGTTTCACATTAAGCAGCCATTATTCTCATTCACATTGTTTGTAATAGCATAAAATTATTTTAAATTATGAAAAGATTGATAATTTGGTAATGAAAATAAAATACATTTTTTTGGTTCCCACTCCTCCATCGTTCCTGCTGTTTTACGAATTTAATTCATTTTAATTACTTTAAATGCATGATAATATAGTCAAATGGCAATAATTTACGTTCCTTTTTTTAAAAAAATAAAATAAAAATACAAAACTGTGTACAATGTTGTGAGGAAATGACGGTAAATTAGTTTCATTTGCACATTTAATTCGAATAATATTTTAGTGCATCTTCACGTTGGACATAAGCTATAATTTTTAGAATGACTGCAGTGAAAATTTATAGGTTAAATGTGCTGGCATGGAGAATTCTTGGTGATTTAGGAGGTATTGTTTGAATTGTTTAAATGAAGTCCAGAGAAATTAGTGCTATAAATTGAAAATTTAGTGAATTTTTTTGCATTTTTGTCATTGATGACCTAGTTGTATTGTGGAAATTATAGGATCAAAGCTACTACTTTAGATGAATTTCTAGTCTACATCTGCGAATTTCTTTCTCACTTACTTCCTTAGTCGAACTGTGCAAATGTGATCCATGGCCTTTCTCACTTGACGGCTGAAGCTTGCTCTATCGCTGGCTGCTCTCTGCCGATTGCCTCTCTTAATTGATGTTTGACGTTGACTCTATAGTTGTCTGTCCTCTTGCAAAGGCAATTGTTAGATCATAGGCAAGATTTTTTTAAAGGCACCTTTGTATCAACACTGCTTTAATTCTCAATATCAAATGGAGCACTTTCTCTATAAACAGTCTCTATACAAGAGTTCTTGAGAGATTTCAGAATCATTTTTGGTTTATTTTCCAATCAATTTTGGGCAGTTTAACGTCATTGATTCCTACATAAAGCACTAAAGGAAGCTATTTCGGCTTCATTTTTGGTAGATTAAGTGCTTATTGAGCCTGAAATTCACACATATCCTTAACAGACGAAGAGTATGTGCTCATGGTACAATATAGCTCCTACGGTACCTAAAAGCGTTCTCTTTGTCTCGTTGATATTCATAAGCTTTAATCGACACTTATGTCCTGATCTTCAATTCTTCAAAGGTTCTATAGAAAATGGACACTTTCCAACAACACAGATCAAGTGGGATTTGAACCCACGTCTTACGATTTCCAGTTGCATGCTCCTATCACTGAGCTATCGGGGGTTATTATGGAGCGTTACATGAAGCACACTTAAACCTTCTATTCTTATCCAGTGCTCATTACACAGCTCTTATTGTTACATTGAACCAACGCATAAATCCAACAACATATTTAATCAAACTTTCAATCGTTGGATTCAACACATGTGCTCCATCAAATACTCTAAACTAATAAACAAAGCAGCAATAATGCGTTTTATTAGGCTACAAAATTCACATTAAAATTTAAACCTTCTTCCATATCGCATCAAAAAAATCTGCTGGTATCACAGAAAGCTCCTCTTTATTATCATTAATAACAATTTGTCGTAAAATTTCTAATATCAATTATCGACTATCAGAAATCAAAAATCTCACACAAAACAAGCAGCACAGCATGAGAATATTGAAATTTTAATGATTCAGTGCGATATGATAATGAATGTAATGGCCATATTAATCATCAACAAAAATCGTATTATGCAAATTATCAACAGCGACATGAGCTGAATTGTTAATAATGAAATTGATGTTATGTTTTAATTCAAAATAATTATGCAGCAATTTGAAATAGAATTGGACTTAATTATCTGCTATTTTGGAAGTATGCGTTTTAATTAAAATAAAAAATCACAAAGGATTGAATGAACTTGATCGAAATTTTATGTTTTTTAACTCAAGGCTATTATGGTTACCAGTTGATGAAAAACAATAGCATGATGAGCTTGCAAATCCCAAATGTTTAGTAATCTCTGATAATTGCATGATAAAAAAATGAGAAAATTAAAATTTAATATATGTAGATTGTGACCGTAATTTTTTGAAACTATAAACGGGCTTATCATTTAGTATGAATTATTCTGGGGGAACGAGAATGACTGGCTGATTGGAAATGAGTATGGCAAACTTTTTTATTGGCAGTAAATGGTTAGGGAAGTGAATTTATGAATTAAAGTCATAATTTGTTGAAAAGTATGGGAATGAAACTGAGATTGGAAACGACACTGAGTCTGAGGTTGAGAGTGAGACTGAGACTCTGAGATACTGAGACACAGTGACACAAACACTGAGACACTGCGACACTGATACACAGAGACATTGAAACACTGAGACACTGATACACTGAGACACAGAGACACTGAGACAGGGTTTCTGAAACCGTTAGATACAGACCTAAAAATGACACTGAAAATACACTGTTACAGCATGAGACAAATAAGAGACACAGAGACACTTTCTGACACAGAGAATGCGATTTTGGATGAAAAGTGAGACAAAGATTGAACTTTTTTTCAAGACACTGAGATTAATTTCTTTACAGAGACACTGAGACACTGAAAAGACCTATCAATGAGACACTGAGACAATTGAGACACTGAGACACTGAGACACTGTTTTGACACCGAGACACAGAGACAATGAGACATTGAGGCATTGAGACACAGAGACACTGAGACACTGAGACACTGAGACACTGAGACTGAGACACTGAGACATTGAGACACTTTGAGACACTGAGACACTGTGACACTGAGACACATGAGACATTGAGACACAGAGACACAGAGACACTGAGAGACACAGAGACACAGTGAAACTAGGAACGAGACTATAAATGAATCCTTCAAAATCTCGATCTCGACAGATCTCGAGACCAGAAAGTCTCAATCTTGACAAATCACAAAACCGGAACCGAGAATGGAATTCTTCAAATCCTTACCCAGAAATTAATGATGAAGACTGCAAACAGACTCTTTCATAAATTACATAATCTTCTCCAAATTGCCAAGCCCGAACCATAACTACTGCTTACTTAGTGCCAATATTTTAACATTTTCCATTCCCCACCCCATCTCTTCATCATTATTCGAGTGAATACATAAATTCAAGTATGCATAGCACAAGTGAAGCTATGAAGTATAATATTATGATTTTTTTTCCGCTTCCTAACGAGTCATAAAAGTAAAATAGTACTACATGTCTGTAAAATGTTCAGTTAATTCAAAGTTAATTTGATAACGGAACAGCACAAAAAAAAAATTCTTTTGTGTCATTTCAAATGAAACAAGAAGAAGACGAGATAGAAAGCTTCACTAGAAACAGCTCAAAGCGCAACATCAAGAATTCTTATGTCAATTAGGGACGTATAGTCGTTAAAATCTGGGAAAATGTTGCTGCCGTTATTCAATTATGCGACATTTTTTTTCTCCTCTTTCTTTTCCTTCTTTTTTGCCTCTTCTTCATCCACAAGTAACTTTTTCTCTTCTTGTCTTGCCTCTATCTCTCCTTCGTCCTAATGGATATTTTTCTTTCTTTCTTTTTTATCACATAATGGACGAAACAACATTATCTTCGATTTTGTCTTTTTAAACATGAAAAGGTTTTATGGGTCATTTCATCGTTTACGCGATTTCATTTATGTACATCATGTTTAGCTGCTGTCAAATTAAGAGAAAAGAAAGAAAGCCAAAAAAAAAAAATTATTTTATGTGTGCTGTCTATATGTTGTGATTAGTCCTTTGAGGAGGCTTTATTCTAATCTTTCGACAAAATGCGAACGAGCATTTCAAGATTTTTATCAAGCGTACGTCATTTTGTTGGATATTGAAGTTGTTCTTTCTCTCGATGGAATTGTACTGTTGTAATTCCATTGTATCTACATTTTTATAGACCCCATTCACTCTCTTGTTTGTCTGAAGGACGGATAAGTTAAGGATCACTAAAGTCTATGATGAAATAATGTCATACATATTACCTTCATACATCAAAATCTAGAGTCGTTTAAAGATGACATCCAACGTCCAATTGACCATTCTCATGTTCACTTATATATAGGGTGGCCAGAGGATTTTCGCAAAATATCGGGTCACTTTTGGGTAAAATTGGAAAACTTCTAAGTTTGGCACTTTTTTGAACCATTTTAAGTCTTGTTATTCAAAGGTTTAGTTAAATTAAGTTAGGAACTTGCAAAAAAGTGAAGGAAATAATTGAAATTCCAATAAAAATATTTTCAGTCCTGGGCTTGAACCCGGACCTTCAAAACGAAAATGTTCAAAATTTGTCAAAAATTCCAAAATTTGTATGGAGTTTCCGACTTGTTGAAAAATCGGGACATTTTGTCGAGACACAGCAGCAAGGCTGAAAAGTACAGCAGCGTCCCGGAAAAAATACAGCAGATGGCCGCCCTACTTCTACAGCCTCAAACGTAAATTGTGAATTACTCCTGTGCAAAAGCACTCGAAGCATTCTTTTGAGAACTTCCTTTCAGCTTTTTTCTAATACCCAACATTGTTTACATAACATCCAACCATACATATTGCTCATTGTTTCCCAAACGCTCCTGAATGCTGATAAGTTATTTGCCTCTCGTGTCTCTCAAATTTTTGTTGTATTTTTCAACAAATATTTTGAAAGTCAAGTTTGCGTAGGTTTGACTTTGCTACATGGATGAATTTGGGGATTGTAAATTTTTTTTTGTTGATTTTCTGATGTTTTTCTCATCTTTAGCTTTGTGTACGTGTACTAATTTGTACATTTGTGATTAGAATTGTCAATATTTTCACCAATTTTCTTTGAGCTTCTGTCATTTTAAAAGGTTTTATTGGGAGAAGATTAAGGTATGATTGTTGTGCAGGCATGTCAAATGGATAAAGGATGAAGATATTGTATTTAGGTAGAAATGGAAAGACTTAATTAATTGATGTTGTTGTCAATTGTGTATCTATTGATCGGTTCCATACTTACTTACTGGAATTAAGCTTTGACTTAGAGTTAAGATTGCTACAAAAGGCTTTCCATCTGACATTTATTGCTATAAGCTTGTAAAATTCTCATTTTTGATCTAACTGGCATTGTACTTCTTTATACCTTAGCCATTTTTCTTCTTGAGTTTGAGGACTTGAATCCTTGAGTTTGAGCTTGAATTGTTGAGTTTGAGCTTAAATTAATGAGTTTAAGCTTGAATTCTTGAGTTTGAGCTTGAATTCTTGAGTTTGAGCTTGAATTCTTGAGTTTGAGCTTGAATTCTTGAGTTTGAGCTTGAATTCTTGAGTTTGAGCTTGAATTCTTAAGTTTGAGCTTGAATTCTTGATTGATGTCTTCCTGACCAGCTTCTCTCAACAGAACTTGCTGTTTTGATTCCGCTAACAGCTCCAGCATTTACGAACAAACGACAAATGCCCATTCATTCCATCATGTAATATTGGTCCACTTTACCTCAAAAAACTAAAACTTTATCATTGTCCAACAAATTTGTACTCTCCAAAACTTCCCATTATAATTTTTTACCAAACAACAAAAAATATTTCATTCAATTTATTTGACCAATAATTGACATTATTTCCATACAATGAACACCTGATGTCTCGATAGAAACCTTTTTTGCAAAAAAAAAACTTTTTTACTTGATTAATTGAAAGTTCACAAAGGATGGCAACCTAATGTATGTCGAAACAAATACATAATTGACTTTTTTTAAAGTCCAAACTTTAAAGTAGCATCCAAAATGGTCGAAAATTATGTAAAATGTTTAGGATCACTTTATTTGCTCGAGCAAGCCCCAAAACGATAAAAAAAGGCAAAAAACAAAGACTCAGCAACTATTCTTTATGCAACCTTCCGTACACAAATAAATTGAAAATCATTATCATCAGCTCATTTCACATTTTAATCAAATTATTTATTATAATAACCTTTAAAATTTATCTCCGTCGACTTTAAGATCGGATGACAATCTCCAATAAAAGAATCAGATGGGGAGAAACAATGTTAATAGGCGTGTCATTGCTGTCATGGAAATAAATTAGTTCTTTTACTTTACTTTAGCACATAAAAAAAAAGAAATCTTTTATCAATTAATAAATCAAAAGGAAAGAAAAACTTCAACCCACAATAAAGGGTTTTCTCAAGAGCTGAAAAAAGACTTTTGAAGCAAATTTAATTTAAAAACTATTGAGATTGAGGTTGTAACGTAGCAACAAAATATGTACTTTTTTGTGTCAGGAGTGAAAGCAGGAGTGGAAAATATTGATGCAGATGGGAATTATTCCTAATTAACAAAAAGAATGCTTTCGTGGTACAGAAATACCACTACGGTACCTAAAAGCAGTCTCTTTGCCTGTTAGGGTATCTAATTCGTTAAAAAAATCAAATTTTTTATGAATCCCAGGAAGGGTTTCCCAAGTCTGCACTTACTTACTTTGCTGGCTATACAAATGGTGTAATCCATGGCCTCCCTCAGATGACGCTTATAGCTGACTCTATTACTGGTTTCTGCCTACCAATTACCATTACCTAATGCAATACTGTCTCTATTGACAGCTTCTTTCCAGGACAAATTCTCAAGACTTAGACTGAGACCACAACTACCCGATAAGTCTTCTGCAACCTTTAGCAACAGTGATTAAGCCAAAAAACCTAATATTTTTGTTTCCAAAACCAATTCAAAATGAAGACTTCTCCCAAAATAAGCATAGGCTTCACTTCAATCAGTGCTAATACAGCTCTGAAAGACAAAATGTATTAAAAAGCAGCACGTTGCCTAGCAAAGTTTTATCTTTGAAAAGTCTAGAACAAGATTGCTTTTTTGCTTCAGATTGCCTATATCAGAACTTTTCTTTTTTAAGGTAGTTGATCAATATCACTAATGAAAAATGGTATGAATCAATGGAGGTTTCAATATGCTATATTAAGCAGTATTGTCCAATCTTTTTGTACCATCACATACCCTGGTAGTAAGCCAATACTGAGACCGACGTACCACAGTTTGGACAACACAGCCATATAGCATAACAATCTAGAACTTATAACTTGTAGTGTAGCTTGAAAAATCTCTTTTGATGACTTCTAAACCTAACAATCAAAGAGACTGCATTTAGGTACGGTAGTACCATAAAACCATGCTCTGTTAGGGTAACTAACAGAGAACGCTTTTGGAACCATAGCTGTATCATGAAAGCGTCTCTTTACTTTGCTTGTTAGTAGACATAGTCAGTCTGTTCCATTTTAATAATGAACACAATTTCCACGTATACAATGCCATGAGCCGGAGGCATTAATTGACTGAATTGTATCATTGTCATTGTTGTCTGGATGATTTCAGTTGTATTTTTAGAGTACAACGTGATAAATAATTAAATTATATGCAGAACTTTAAGTCGACTCAAATTTTGTATGGAACCGAGTCGATTTAGAGATCTGGCTAGTTCTGTTAATCCTTGAATCCAGGATTATTAGTTAGATGACTCAATTATCAAGGACAAACGCACTTGATTACTGTAGTAAAATAGTCACATATTCTCATTTAACCAAAAATGCTCTAAAATACAGAACAGCCATAATCATCTCCAAAACTTCCATACCCTCATATCCCCCTAACGTACAGCTCTGTACTGTATAAATTTCAAAATAAATTGTATGCACAAGTAAAGTTTCCATTCTTATTTGTTAATAAAGCTCCGGTAAAACTTTAATTGACTACTTGAAGTTATACATTCTTCATCTTGTTCCTTGTTTATGCTCATGTATTTTGATTTTTATGGTATGAACTGAAAAATAATGAAATTTAGCTCCGAGATAGTAGAAAAGTTTTATTTTTCTGTGTCTGTCTTTCAGATTTTTTTTAAATTTGTGGGAAATTTATGAGAATTTAATAATTTTTTAACAACTTTTCCATCAGTTTTTGTAGCTTATGTTAGCTATCATGTATTGTTATCTTTTGTAATCTGAGATCTGGATTTGTTTTTTGTTTGTTTTTTTGATTTCTCAGAAGGTGTGGAAATAAAGATGGATGTGATTATTTATAAACAATTTTTTCAATTTTTGCTCTTCTTCTTTTGTGAAAAAGAAGTGGAATTTTTGAGGAATTGTTCATTTATGGACCATGTTTGAGTGACTTTCCAGAACAGCACCAATCAGTTTATTGATTAAAAATCCGAATCCAGACCGACGTGACACTGACGTGGGTTTGGCTTAAATCCAGTACCATAACAGAGTCACGCCTGCCCGAAATGCTGGATTTTGGATCGCATTATGCTATTCAGGATGAAGTACAAAGGAAAATCCATTATTTATGCTATTTTTTACATCGTTTTTCTTAACTTGCTTTCTTGTCTGTTTGTCTGTCTGTTTGTCTTGTTCAAATCTTGCGATCGATTTTTCGACCACTTCTACTGCTCCAATCGAGCCGAAATTTTTTATGGATGTGTATTCTCGATGACAATACAATATTCAAGCATTTGTGAATCATAAAATTGCTTAGTTATGCTATAATTAATTAATTTTTAAAATAAGCTTACGTATTACGTACATTTTACGTACGTAATTTTTTCGTAGGCCTAAAAAATTTTATTTTTCAGAAAATTCCAATCCGGCCATGTGTTCAAGTCTCAAATTTTCCAACTTTTTTTGTCGTACTTTTTCAATTCTTTTTTGTACTTTTTTGATAGTTCATGCTATTTTATGATAAAAATTTCCATTTTCACACTTCTCTAAGCTATTTCCAATGTTTCCTTGGAGTTTAATATTTTTCATCTCGCATTTTCACAGAAAATTTTAATTTTTTGAAAAGTGTCGAAAAAACTATTCCTTAATTATTAGAAATCAAATTTATATTAAAGTTAATATATAAATTTCTTGATAATAATTATAATAATAATATCAAATAAATACTTTTTTATTAATATCATAAATTGCCATTCGTCAAATATTTATAATATGTCGTGGTGGCGAAATGGTCAGAGTGCAGGTTACAGTATACATTAGGTCATGAGTTCAAGCCTAGTCATGAGCAAACTTTTTTTTAGCATTTTCTTTTTTTGGATAATTTTGTGTTCTTTAATCATAAAATTCAAGCGAGGTGGAGTCCGACACTCCTGTGACCTAATAACAGTCGGGCGAACGAAGCGAAGCGAAGTGGAGTCCGACACCACTGTGACCTAATAACAGTCGGACGAACGAAGCGAAGCGAAGTGGAGTCCGACACTTCTGTGACCTAATAACAGTCGGGCGAACGAAGCGAAGCGAAGTGGAGTCCGACACTTCTGTGACCTAATAACAGTCGGGCGAACGAAGCGAAGCTAAGTGGAGTCCGACACCACTGTGACCTAATAACAGTCGGGCGAACGAAGCGAAGCGAAGTGGAGTCCGACATTACTGTGACCTAATAACAGTCGGGCGAACGAAGCGAAGCGAAGTGGAGTCCGACATTACTGTGACCTAATAACAGTTGGGCGAACGAAGCGAAGCGAAGTGGAGTCCGACATTACTGTGACCTAATAACAGTCGGGCGAACGAAGCGAAGCGAAGTGGAGTCCGACACCACTGTGACCTAATAACAGTCGGGCGAACGAAGCGAAGCGAAGTGGAGTCCGACACCACTGTGACCTAATAACAGTCGGGCGAACGAAGCGAAGCGAAGTGGAGTCCGACACTACTGTGACCTAATAACAGTCGGGCGAACGAAGCGAAGCGAAGTGGAGTCCGACACCACTGTGATCTAATTCGAGCGAAGCTCGAAATTAAATATTTCGAACGCAGCTCGGACTTGGTTGAGCAAAGCTCACAAATTTTTACGATCTGAACGATAATGCTAAACTAATCGAGCTAATCGTGAAAGGCTGAATGAAAAACAAAAAGACAAACAGATCGATATTTGGACTAAAAATTTGAAAATAAAATACTTTATAAAAAAAAACTTTTTAAAAAATCATCGTTTTTCGCGTGGACTAAAAAGTAAAAAATAACTTTTATTTTGTGATTTAGAGAAATTGGTTTGAAAGTTGAGACCACCCATGAATTACAAACATGCACCTTGACTTTATCGTATAGTTCTACAACAAAAAACGAGGGCGCCTGGTATCAGAACTTCATCAAAGATTCGCGCCCTCGTTTTTTGTTGTAGAACTATACGATAAAGTCAAGGTGCATGTTTGTAATTCATGGGTGGTCTCAACTTTCAAACCAATTTCTCTAAATCACAAAATAAAAGTTATTTTTACTTTTAGTCCACGCGAAAAACGATGATTTTTTAAAAAGTTTTTTTATAAAGTATTTTTTAACAACAACAATCCCAAACTCCCTAAAACAACAGAAAATTTCTGGAAAATTACATTTTTATAATATAAATTTTATTTACTTATCCAATGTTCATCCTCGTTGACGGCACTTCCGGTTTATTCTCTTCAACAATTTTAGTTCCATTTTGTGTAATTCACCTCAAGGGATGAATTTTGCTTCATTTCTAATCCATTCTGTGCTTCAACATTATCCATTCTTTTGGAATAAAAATTTAGGAAGAAGCAGTTATTGTTAAGGATTAGACTATGAGTGCAGTGTTGTGAGCTGAAATGGAGTGATTTTACTAAATTCTCCTACACGTCACATTTAAGCTTACCAAGGGACACTTAATTGATATTTTTTATGGCGTGTTCCTTTCTGGTGTGTATTTAAAGACATTTGGGAGAATCACACACTAAATTACATGCTGGTTTTTTCCTGATTCAATCAATTTCAGTTTCGTGCTGAGTTGTGGTCTGATTCAATTAAATTTAGCTCCAGATTTGACTTAAGCCGAATTTTGGTTAAAATTTTGTGTTTTTTATCTATTAATGCTTCAGAAATTCTAGTCTATTAGCTGTAAATGAAAGGCAGTCTTCCATCGAGGATCTGGAAACTAACTTGATGCTGATAGATTTTAATGTAATTAAACTGTCATCAAACAACCACAAACGACAATGAACAGCATCTTACTTCATATTATAGCTTCTCATGTGATAATTTACTAAAATCTGATATTTTTAAATCTGAAGCCACAACTCCATAGCGTCTATCCTTTCAAATTCTCAGAAACAACATAATTCCTTAAACACACTCCTTTTTTCCTTCTCGTCCGGAATGCCGGAAATATCCTTCAAAGTTTACATCAAATTTAGTCAGTAAATAAAGTCTTAAAGAACATATTTTTGAGTAGATACACGATATAGTCTTGACAATCCACAATTTCTATGTGAAGAAGAACTCCAGGTCTCTAATGATGAGAAAAAAAGTAGAAGAAATAAAGTTCAAGAATGACCAGAAAATTGCCATTTCATTAGAAATAAGGTACAAAAATAAAAAATTTTATTACTTTTTCCAAGGACACAAATTTGAGTAGATATTGTTGACTTTTGGCCTTTTTGTATTGAAAAGTTTGATATGAAATTAAATGACTGACTGTATACCAAATTCTATGAACAGAGTTGTAAGACAGGCACCTGTAACAGGCAAAAACTGTACAAATTCTTGATAATTTGTGTGGTTTTTCTTACAAAACCATACAAATTGAACAGTTTCTGCCTATGAAATGTGCCTGTTTTGCAACTCTGGTATTGAATTTTTCTCATGGGGTGAATCACGACCCAAAGAACAATTATACCAATTCCGCCCCACCCCTATCCAAAAATATTCCAATTTTCTTGATTATTCTGCAAAACTCAATCGAACATCATATGATGTGCTGCATTATTCATTTAAAATTCCAAACAACTGTCAAAGAAAGTCGTCAAGAAATGATTACAATAGCAAATTTGCATTACGATTGGAGCCTATTTCTTGCCAATCTCATCAGTATCTTAAAGATCTGCTCGGATATTTCATAAAATTTATTTCAAATATAAAACCATCACAGCATGATAATAAAAAAATTGAGCAGAACAGAACAAAAACCATTCACGATAATAATAAAAAAAAGTGGCTTTAACATTAAAGTCAATAAAAATCTCAAAATTCAATTGAGGAAGCTAGAAAAAAAAATTTGTTTTATAGATGCAGGGGTGTAGGTGGTATGGGGGGTGATGACTTGCGAGTTTATAGTGTTTTGAGATGCAGGATCAGTGCATGGGAACAGGGAAGGGTGCGATGCATGGAGACAGGGAAGGGGAGACTGTGCTAAGTTTGTGGGGATCCAGGAGTATAGTCAGGCATTTTTTTGGAATTTCTGTCTCAAATTAAACTAAATAAATGAAAAATGTGGTCTAAACCGGGGATAAGACGGATCTTGAGAGCCTGTGGATACGCCCCGGAGTAAATAATCCGTTTGGCAAACTAAAGCACATTTTAATTGCGCCTATTGCATGATATGGTGTTAATTTGATCCAGAAAACAAATTGATCGGAACAAAACGGAAAGAAGAGGGAGCTTGACAACCTCTGGATGCGCCAACGGGTAAATCCTCCAATTTAACAAACTAAAGCATATTCTAATGCAACTATTGCATGAATTGTTGTCGATTTGATCAAAAAAAGTCCAACAACTCACAACAACTCACGAACCCACTCCCATATCACCCCCACACCTCCCCCAACTCCCACCTTCCATTTTAAATAATCCCCCCCTACACTCCTGCAAAGACATATACATAACACAAAAAAAAGACGCTGATGCTGAAATGAGATGATGAAGAAAATGTATTGTGAATAAATGTCAATTCGTTGACTAAAGATGACATAAATTCGTTACATTACTTGACTTATAAGATAACATTAATGTGAAATGTGATAATTTTTATTGCTGCGTAAAAGTACATTATGATAATAAGATAACAATGATGATGGTAATAACTTTTTTTTTTTTTTCCCTATACTCTCATCTTACAATTTATCATGAATTACTCTTCATAATCGCTGATTGATCATCGTTGGGGAAATTTTTTGACAAATGACGCCAAATATTAGAAAGTTTTATAAGCACAAAAAATTGTCTGTTGTTTTACCGAGTGACACAATGTGGAGGTGTCGGGGGTGTTTTGCGTATTATTGGTAATATGTTAAGATACTGTTGCCCATTCTAAACAGACAAATAACATGCTCTTGAGGACTCAGCTTAAATATACTAGATTAACAAGCTATTGAATGTTTCTCTCAGCTTATTCTGCTCTTGAGACCATGCTCTTTGCCTGTTAGGGCATGCGAATACTTTGAACTGCTTGGGTTCATCACATAAAGTGAAGTCACGTCTTACGATTAACACAGCAACTGACTAATACTTATGTTAACACATTCTACTGCTCGGGTTCATTAATTAAAGTGACGTCAGTGAATTCAGCGCCACTTAATGTACCAATACCCATGGGTACATGTTCTTCTGCTCGGGCACATCACTTAAAGTGACATTTGTGAAGCCAACGCTATTTTACGTCATATTAATATCCGATGACGGATCAAGTGTCAAGCCCCGCGCGCGAAGTAAACAAAAAAAATTGTAGTTTAATAATTAAATTTACCGGTTAAAAAGGACTGTAGAAACTCAGCAAAGTTGATTCTGCTCTTGAGACCATGCTTACAATGCCGGTATCAGCCAGCCTTCTAGAAACAAGAAATTGCATCAAGGGAAATGAAGCAAACAAACAAACAAGTACGAAAAACTCAAACAAAATTCAAGATACCAACAATCTATCATATGACACAAGCAAGAAACTCTCAAATGATGTTGAAGGAGAGAAGTATCTTATCTTACATAGAACTGATGTTGGGCTTACGAAAGACATTAATTCTTCTTGCACAGCACTAAAAACGGTCACGACAATGAATACATGCAGAACACTTATGTATTAACACATTAGACAAGCAAAAAGTCTACTTGACACGAATCGGAAGTTCATCTGAATTAAAGTGACGTCAGTGAAATATGAAGACGAAGCGATGCTTGAGTATTTGAAACCACAAAATGTTACGAAAATCGACTTCCATATGAAGAAAGTAGGAAACGAGACAATCAAATCTGGTCTCGCCTTTGTGACTTTTGGCAAAAATGAGCCACCAGAGTATCTAACAATTGGTTATCTCAAACTGAAAGTACGGCCATATATACCGACACCAATGAGATGTTTTACATGTCACAAATTTGGGCACATTACGAAAACCTGTCCGAGTCAAAACACGCCAAAGTGCTACAATTGTAATGAAGACAAGCACCTCCTGACAAAAGAAGAAAAATGTACAAAACAATCATCGTGTGTAAATTGTGGCTCAAATGAACACAACAGCTACATGCAGCGAATTAACAATCCAAACAATAAAAGTCACACAGAAAGTTTCCTTTTCTGAGGCAGTCACGATCCAATTTAATAAGAAATACACGCTCAAGTCACATCAGATGGCACAACAAACGCATCAGAATGTCACTGTCCACGCTTGTTCCACAGAATAAGCCAAAAGCAACGAACAATAATTGATTTTGAATCATTGAAACGGATTCTCCTAATGAAGATAGATGAAGTACCTCCGGATCAACATGACCAGCACACCGACAATTCTTAATTGGAATATTCGTGGCTTTTTTGCCAATCGCAACGAATTAGAGGTATTAAGTAATGATATTAATCATCGTTTATTTGCTTGCAGGAAACCAAACTCAAAGTATAACTTTCAAAAACTATAAAGTATACAACAAAAATAAACAATGTAACAGTGGTTATAGTGGACTACTCGCGGATAAAAATATACATTCGAAGTAGTGACTTAAATACGACACTCCAAGCAATTGCTATATGTTTCTACTCTGTAACACTTAGACCATGGACTTAGAATTTGAAATACAGGACAAACTTGAACACTTAATACTGAACTGGGACCAAATTTCAACTGGGGATTTTAACGCTCAAACATAATCTGGGGATCACATAAAACAGACGGAAGAGGCAGGACAGTAGAAGAGATTATAGACAAGCATTTGCTAACAATCAAGAACGAAAACAGACCGACACACATAGCATCCTCTAACAGTAGACTTACTGCAATCGACTTAACACTCTGTTCCCAAACTTTTTTGAATGGACCATTACATGGCAGTTTTCCCAATATTTCCTTTCCACAATACTCATATAACATAAACAGCACGAACTGGACTGAGAATTCAATTTACAGCCTAAATAACACAAGCATAGACTTTAGCAGAGTCCTGGACGCAGCCAAAAACTCAATGAAAGTGTCTAAAGCTTTTCAAGGCAAAAAAAGCTTTATTGGAAACGAAATTAAGAACAAAATTCGAAAGGAAAAAATTCATCAGAGAATTTAAAAGAACTCTCGATCTAAATTTAAAAGGGATTTCTAAAATACACGAGCGTTGGAAAAATTCGTGGAATCAATTCACCTTTCCATCAACTTAAAGCGACATTCTTTTACGTACTTTTAATCAAGACATTATACGACGAAAACAGAAACCAAGTACACGACCAAACCAAAATAGCAAACATTCTAAAGAACACACTAGCAGAAACATACAAAGACAATACTAACAATCATGAGATATCACTACTTGAACTCGAACAGGCACTTGATAAATGTAGAGGCTCATCACCCGGAGAGTCAACACACTTTAAAATTTATTCAATTACTCTAGTTTTATTTTTGAGCCTGTGGCCTGAAGCATCTAGAAAAAAAATTTATCTAGGCTTGTGTGCTTTGGACCGACGTAGTTATTGCTTGCTTATTAAAATTGGGTTTTAAGGGGAAATTAGTTAATTATATACAAAGTTTCTTAATACATTCAATTAGGAGGGGTAAATTCTGACAAGGGAAAAATGGAAAAGGGATGCAGGGATTTATCTCGTGCAACTGTTTAACATAGTTTCAATGAGATACTGAACTGCATTGACGGACCGATCAAGCTTATGCTGATGACTTGGTGATTTTTTCAAAAGGAAAGACCACTTTGAAGCAAGCCTGAATTAAGGACTGAATGAAGAAGAAAGGTTTAGAAATTTCTAAAGACAAGACGAAGTTTTTCAATTTTATGCATCAATTCAACAGCTTTGAACAAGTTTGAATGTAAAAAAATTGGAATCATCTGTGTAAATTATGGAGCAATAGCATTGAACAACCTGACTAAAGAACAAGACAGAAAGCTGAATACCGTACACTACAGGAGCCTTAAATTTGCTATTGGAGCATTTATAACCTCCCCGAACAAAAGTGTAGAAGTAGAGGCAGGAGTGATACCAATTAAGCATCAAAGACAGTTGCAGAGAACATACGCTTGTAAAATTCTAACAAACATAAATCATCCCATATACAGCAGCCTTATTAACACAACCCAAGACCATTACTCATATGAGACAAGACCTACAAACCTTGAACATTAATAACAAAACTAACATCAATCAAACCCTACTAACTCGATTCCCACCATGGACAAAAACAAATCATAAATTCGACAGACACACCAAAAGAACTCTAAAAGTAAATAGACAAATACAAACAGGAAAATTACGAAATTTACTACACGGACGGATCAAAGACAGAAGATGGATATGGATGTGCTGTAATAGGTAATGGCAGCGCTCAGAAATATGGATGTCACACCTACAGCTCTGTGTATAGTACCGAACTCTATGCGATATATAGAGCTCAGAGATATAAAAAGACAAAAATAGTCATTGCAATCACTGAGCGCAGTATTGGGAATACAAGACAAACAGACAAAACACTCATTAGTACTCATACAAGGCTAACAAAAACCAACATGATAATAACTTTTATGTGGATCCCTAACATCGGCATTATCGGAAACGAGAAGGCTCGAAGCGAAACAAGCAACAAAAAAACCATGTTGCAGAAGTAGTTGACAGAACTATAAAAGAAAAGATTAAGGATAAGTGGCAGTCAGAATGGAATTTGGAAATAGGCAGCCAAAACAAGCTAGGAATCATTAAAAAGACTATTGACAAATGGAAAACAATCAACTCTCTGGATAGGAAGGACCAAACTGTAATTACTAGACTTAGACTTGGACATACAAGACTGACACACGGACACTTAATGGAACGGACGAGCATGCCGACTTGCAACTGTGGAGAGACGATCACAGTGCAACACATATTCAACTGTAGTCTGAGGACACCGCACTATAAGAAAAAATTGCAAAGAGTCGACTTCGTATAGATATCTTCGATAAAATTTAATCCACACTAGCTATCAACTGGATAAGAAAATTAAAAAGCACTGTACATAAAAAATGAATTGAAAAAAAAGGTTTTTTATGCCGTTTGAAACAGTTTAAGTACTTTTCAGACGGCTTTTTCCTTGAAATTGTGCTATTAAATTTTGAGTTGACTGGTACCTGAATATCACAAATCGATTAATCGATCAAAAGTTCGGTTTAAAGTCAGCATGATTCTGAATAGTTGCCGCATTCAGTTTAAATCTATCAGACACCATATCAGAGTCCTGATAGCTTGGTATCTGATTTTGAAACGATTAACCATGTTGTGCTTTTTTGAGTACCTATAACTCATCATATCATGCAAGAATCAATTGAAATTTGATACATTGTTCTATAATTATTATCAAAAGTGGCCTAATTTGAGCATTTATCAATCCCAAATCCAGATATTGAAGAATAATAAAACTGCATTTAACAGACTCTTTTCCATTTCCTCCATATTCCCACTTAGCATTTCAAATTCACAAAAACCAAAAAATCCATTTGAAATGAAACAAAAAATTCCCATTCAGTCATTCTTCCTTATTGACTCACTATATTCAGTTTACTGAACACTTCAAACATCCTCAAAATATTCTCATTCTACTTTCAAAATATAATTCAATATTTGAGATGAAACTTGAAAACATTTCCGAATATTAACTTTAAAATATAAAAAAGTCTTCATCTTATTAAGTTCCCTTTACCAATAACCAATTTATCATTCGTCAAAAATTATAATGGCAAATATAACGAAAATTGAATTTACAAACAGTTGCGGTAAAAGACAAAATTATTATGATTAATCTCAAATAATATTAAAATTTCGATAAAAGCTCTTTAAACAAAATAGGAATGAGGACATGACTGTTTGAGGGATTTTAGCGCATTTTTGGTTTGATTAGAATTTGATTCAAGATTCATATCGAGTCAAATCGACTTTTTCACACAAAATAGAGTTGAGTTCGAATTCGATCAAGAAATAACGGTTAATTTGGTTTTGAATTTTAACGGTAAATTTTTTTCAAAATTGCAAAGAGAAAATTTCACGTGTTTTTACATATTTAAGTTAAAAATCATGAATTAAGGCATTTAATCATGATTTTAAGCTACAAAACCAACAAATAAGTGAAAAACTCGATGGCACAGAGCTAATGCTTCAATTTTGAGCTGTCTACGATGTCTAATTGCTGGGATATCTTGTGTTACTCAGCTAGACAGCCCGCCAAACCAACCAAAGTGAATTTAACTCAACCAAATCTCCAAAAAATGCGCTAAAAATATTCAAAATCACTTTACATATTCCGTACAGAATATATATTATTTTTGGATGAATGAGGAGATAAGAGATGGAAATTTCATAAAAATAAAAGAAAGTCAAGATGAGAATAAGAACAGCAAAAAAAAAAAAAACCGAATCATGAGAGAAAATATTTGTAATAGCTTTTACGTGGATCAGGAATTTACAAATCGAAATTGCTGAATAAGTGATTTTTTTTTTGTGGAAGAGTGAAAGAACAGGCGGCAGTGAATGTTGGATGCTGAGTGTGATTCAGGCAGAATTGAATGGAAAGAAAATTTCATTTTCCAAAGTGTTTTTTTCCTTCTTATTTTTTTCACCATACATTGTTATTATTATTATAAATGTATCGTACCACAGCTACACACAAAAAAAAATATAACGCATGATGGTATATTGATTGTTCGAATATTGTTAAAGTGAGTGAATTGAGTAAGTAAAACAGGAATATGTTTAGATATACATTATATAAGATATATAATATTGCCTCCAAAAAGAAGATGGAGAAAAATATGTAAGAATAATGCGTTATTTGAGAGGAGGGAATGAAAAAAGGGGCAAATGAATAAAGATAGGGTGAGTGAGATAGAAAGTAATGTGTGCGGAAAATATATTGATCCGGAAAGCATCTTACATTATATCCATGATATTATAATGAGCCCATGAAATGTGTGTGTATACTTGCGTTCTACATTCAGTCAGTGGTTCTCAAACTGTGTGATTTTCACTAACTCATTTCCTTAGTAAGTAGACTGTGGATTGTTTTGTGACTTTTTTTGAGGAAACCTAACAATTTAACGATATTTTTCTAAAAGGGTGATTTGGGGGTTATCTCTTTCCTTTGAATACGCCCTTTTTCTAGGAATATATTTGAAATTAAGGAACTCGAATGATTAAAATGCTGTCCAAATGTCATGTTTATTCCTTCTTGTGGTTTTCTCAGATATCACTTAATAAACCACTGGTGACTAGGGTTTCCAAAAACGGAATTATCCCGAGAATTCCTCCGATTCCTGAAATTTCACGGGAATGGGAATTCTGGAATCCCTACTGGCGATCGAGCTATATACCGGGATAAATACATCAAGGCAAGCTTCAAATATGTCATGTTTTCACCAAAACTTAGGATCAGCTACTCTCAGCATGCTTCATTTGGGATTCCAACTATGAAATGTTCTAATGAACAGCTTAGCTAGTCACACGATTGTAGATGATGAGTCCATTCATACCAAGAGTTCTCGAGACCGACAATTTTGTAGTAATCCCTTGTTGTATTGGTATCAGTGCCTGTAAAAGCATCAATCTCGGTCTCGAAAATTTGTCGAATCCAAAACTTCGAGAATCCATTCTTCATACAATGTACAGTTAAATTAGAACTAAGCAATGCCCTGTGTGAACTGGCTGTATACAACATTCAAAGAGCCATAAGAAAATTTCAGCCTTAGGTGAGATAAAGCAAACAGGACGGAAAATTAAAACCAAAGGCTGGTGTCACTAGTTACAAACTAGTGTATATCCTTGGCGAAATATACTAACAACTTCTTAATTGCATTAACAAATTAGTCAAAAAAGTGATTTGCATCAAATTTGCATAATTTTAATTGAAAACTTACAAGTTTCATGCTAGCTTACATATCGAAATCAATTACACGACTGTAAGTAATTCAAAAAGTAAACATTTCTACCTTAAACTATGAATTTTACAAACTTTACACCACAACCAACGGAAAGCTTCTAAGTATGTATGTCTGCAAAAAAAAAGTTGTCCAGACATTGCACGAAGGCATGTGCAAAACAAGATATTTACATAAGCAATATGGGAAAGTAAACTTAACAGCATACTTCATGCAAGAAAGCGTATTGAAAAATTGCTAAATTGCCCTTACATTTCATTTAGCGCATTCTATAGCTGTAAGTGAATGAGACTACATATTTTTTTTGTTCATTCCTTTCTTCCTTCATTTCACCCCTAAAGCTTTTTACTATAACAAAAAACACACACACGCTAAGTTTAAAAGCATTTTTTTTTTAATGCTCGCGAAAAAAAATTTCCTTTTGTTAGCTGCACTTTGTCAAAATTCATTCAATTGTTAAGGATTATTTTGTTCATAGAAATAATTGAACTAAATAGTCGGAACAAGGCACTTTTGAATCATGATTACGCGCATTAGTGGGGAATTTATTTTTAGTTACGATGCTACATTTTTCTTGAATTTTATTATGTATGTATTACGTTTTTCTGGATAATTTATTAAATAATTTAGCTTAGTGAAAAGGGTGGAGTAGCTTGAATTTTAGATTTAAGAGTCTGAGAGGCACTAGTCGGTGATTCAAATTTATTGACATAAAATGGGTAGAAAACAGTCCTCATGGTGTCGTTAGTGCCACTTCGCGCATTACCATCAATATGTCTACTTAGTGATACCTCTAGCGGTGCCCCTAGTGAGCAACGCTTTGCTGTTTAGTAAAGTCAGGTGAATTTACGTTAAATCAGTGAATTTGAGCTCAATAACCCGATCGACACACATTGAAATGTTTCCAAATTTGGTTTTTTTTGCCAATGATCTGACAGTTGGTTCTAATCAAACTAACTTGAGGGCTGATTCACATACTGCGGTCATAACGGTCACTTAGTGGCTCCCTAACTGTGCCCATGAGCTCATGGAATTACTGTGTGAGATTACTGGGAATAAGAATCTCACAGTCGTTATCTAAAGACAAAGCCAGCTTTCGATGAACTCTAAATGCAACAAAGGGCTCTCGTGTGCCTTCTCTAAGGAAGTAGGCAATCGACTGTGCTATTGCGATTACATTTCAGTCACCCTGACAATTAAATTGTACTGCGTGCTCGAGCTCGTGCGTCTATTTTGCGAACATGTGGGTTCAATTCTCAAAAACAAATCTCTTTCAGTTATTACATCGATTGTTGTCATAGGATTCACAAAACTCTCAAGAAATTATGCAACCTAATCTATTTTCATATTAAGGATCGAAAAGCAGTTTGAGCAAAGCACCTACACGCATGTTAATATGTAAAAAAAATGAAAAATGATCTTAAATAACATTTTTTCTGATTCAAATAGTTCTAAAAATATATGAATAGCTTGAGGCGAATTCTCAGTCTTGAATTTACTTTCGATAGAAGCTATCAGGTACAGAAAAGAACATCCTACAGTATTTTTATGAGAATTCTAAAAATAATACTGACCAAAAAATTATATGCTTCGTTAGTCTGTTACTACATTATTATTTCAGTAAAAAAATATATATATGAACAATTTGACCAGATGATGGAGCTTAATTTATTGTAATAAATGATAGCACTATCCACTTTAAAACATATATATAGTGGAATAATACTGTGTTATACTAAGACAATGAATGATGTAGATAAAAATATAGTCTTGGGGATTGTTTGTAAGTTATGGTCAGGAGATAATGAGGATGTTGATCTTTTTTACTGGCAATATTGCTTGTAAGAATGTCTGTTTAGTTAGTTTCCTGGATGTATAGATCAAATATGATCCATGACGTCCTATAGATGTCACCTGATGCTGGTTCTATCGCTGGCTTCGACTTGCATATCCAAAATGCCAAGTTCAACACTATCTATATCAATAGCTTCCTTCCATGAGTTTATAGGCAACCTATGTGATTGCTCACAAGGATTCCTTACTTACTTCTTTGGTTGGGACGCAAGTGAGCCCATTGTCGAGCATAGAGAGCGTATAAAGGCTGCTCTACCCTTCTAAAACCTCTGTCAGTTCAGAATTTTAAGGAGTTTAATACAGAGCTTCAAATAAAATCCTAGTCGATTTCGAACTCTGCTTTACCATCCTTTTCCACACATCCAATCCAACCTCACGAGTATGAATACCTTAAAATCCCCAAAAATAAATCTCCATTTTCAATTAACATCATTAATTCACAACGCCCACACAATGTTTGTTCAAGTAACATTCCTAACTGTGGGATTTAATGCAGGTGCTATAACAAATATTTGCCATTAATTAATTAGTAACATCACTATACTATCATGGAAAACATGTTTTAACGTAATCTACGCTCTATTTTCTCATGGTTATATAAATTACACAAGATAGAAAATCTAAAGCTAAACCGTATATGCCGAGTGTTGATGAAGTAAAAATAAAAAAAAAGTTTAAAATAAAATTTACATTTTCAATAAAACATTCAACATTGACTTCCTTTCAATTAATTTAAACGAGCTGAAAAACAACGCATTGAATGTGAAGAAAGTAGATGAATAGAAAGAGAGGGGGAATAAAAAAAGGTTGAATGACAGCATAAGAGAAGTGAATGTGAGGAAAAATGCCAATTAAATTGTATTAAGTACTACACTTAATGGCTTTTATTATTCAAACATTCGCTTTTGTCATCAGAAAGTAAAGAGAGAGAATCACGTTGAATGGATGAGTAGACATCACGGATATATTTCAGATCAGTGGTTGTTCGTTAGTGATGTTCGTGTTTTAAGATATGTAGATGGATGGTGAATGAAGAGCTCTGGGTCGAGGGCATAATATGAATGTAGATGATTTCGATGACTTCGCTGAACAGTTTAAAGTGTTCGCTAGGCTATCGTATCAACGGTAAGATGTGAAGCTGCCCTGATGACACCATAATTAATTTAGAAGATCTCGATGACTTGCTAGAACAGCACAATGTGCTAGAGCATTGATGAGTAGATCATCTGGCAGAAACTAGTTATTAAATGGAATCCATAGTTTCTGCCAGATGATCCGGACTCAGAGCATTGCGTCGCTGTTGATATCAACGTAAAGACGCGAAGCTGCCTTAATGACACCCTAATGAGCTCAGAAAATCTCGTTGATTTACATGGACAGCACTACTTGTTCGGTAGGACATCGATATGCTGTCATATCCATGATAAGACTGAAAACTGCTTCGGTGGCACCGCAATGACTGATTTCTGCCTATTTATACTGCTAAAAATGCGGTTTGCAGCAGTCATTTTCATACAAAACCCTAATTCATGCTCTTTTTGAGAACGAGTTTTTGATGACTCAAGCATTTCTTGAACTCATACTCTTATCACATTTAGAACATCAATGGAGATGGAATCATGATAATGATGACCAAAATGCCTTTATATTGTATCAATTCGGCATCGAAGCCAGTTTCATGAGTTACATACTCTTGTCACATCCTGCTTAAGCTAACACATCGACTCCTACAATGGACATCACTTAAAAACAACTCCCATAAGAGAAAAATTGAATTTAAATATTTTTCCTCTTTTACTCTTTTATGTTACATTGTATGTTCGAGAGTTATAGAAACTTATATGCTGTGTGTACATTCCTGCTTTTTCATATTCGCGTTCAAACTTTTTGAATTTCATTCAATATTTTATGCTTGCAGTTATGTGACAAAAAAAAAGTATAAACTTTTGTACTGTTATTCAATTTTCCTAGAAAATTTTCATTATTTCATATTTTATAGCGAAATATTCAATAACACGCGAGATTCTTCAACAATTTTTGTGCATTGGATTTGAAAGTTTTATTGAATGATATTTGCAGTGGCTGTTTACAAATGAATATATAATATTAGAATTTCTATGAATGTTACGAGTTTGACTTTATAAATATGCAGCATATATGAATTTTATAAGAGCCTTTCTTGTTCCTGAACACATAAAAATGCTTCATTGTCCTAAGTTATATAATCGCATGACACGAGGCACAAGAAAAAAAATCATTGATGAGAGTAATAATTTATATTAACTTCTATCATCAATCTGGTATGCCTAGCATAAATTATTGCCTGGATCAGACGTTATATACACAATGTCATGACTTGAAGAATTTGACTTTTGCTTGAGATGATTCTCAATCATTACTTGAGTGATTTTGGTCATGTTGGGGAATGGAAATGGAAATTTTGTTGGATGAGGTATGTAAGGAAGTTTGAATTTTGTGTGTTTAAGCTATAGAACGTCTCACAGTTCAAAATTGAGTAGAATCGATTTGATTTTTTTCAATCAACTTCGAGTCGACTTCAAGTTTGTCGACTTTGAGTTCTAGAACGTCTTAAAATTACTTAGTTCACTAGTCGTGTAGATCTCCCATTGCTGATGCATATCCTCCCTAGACATCTCGTAATGCTGGTTCTATCCAATTGTAATCTGTCTAAAGCTTCTCACCATGAGTTCTTGAGCCTTCCTTGTGTTCATTTGACTTCTTATGGTGATGCAAAGTAGATAGCTCATTCTGTACAGCTTTTCCGAGTAAAGTAGCTTGTGATTAGTAGACAGTATGGCTTGACATTGCCACCACACTTAATACCGATCGAAATTCACAAAAATCAAAATCTGGAAGTGATAAACGCTCAAGATTCTATCACTTATCCATTCCTTTGTCCATAAGAGATATCCTCAAACACATCTCATCACATCTTCAACTACAAAGACCAAAATATAACCTAAATCCCATTCGACATTCAAAAAAATTAAGCATGAACATCTCCAGACATAATCTTGAAAGCATTCATTTGTAAAAGCACCTCAATATCACTAAAACTAATGACCTCATCCACAAAAAAACCCATCCTCGATTAAATTCATGTCATCCTTTAGACAAACGTTATAGTCCACCCCGGATATCGATCCGAAATGCACACACAATATTCTGTGTCTTTCAGACACTTTAAGCCACTTTACTGGATATGCTTACATATAATCATACATATTTCACTCGTAAAGTGGCAATAAAGTTCCTAACAAATGTGATGCATTAAATGAATATTACCCATTACATATTAAATGAATATTTTTTTGTTTTTTTTGTTCATCTTTTTGGCATGACTTGAAGAATGAATTACATATCATAGAAGTGATGTGACTTGACGAGGCTTTTCTAAGAATTCTCAATGAATATATATATCGTGTGTATGTATATCGATATACAAATAGTTGTTCATGGAAATGAAATGAATGGAAATGGATGGAAGAAGATGGTAAAGAGAATAAAAAATAACAAAAAAGTCACGTAAATGCTTGTAAGCGTAAAAAGATGTACGCATTTTGCTGAGATGTCGCGTCGCAAATAGGATATATTATGTAAATTGGAGGCATGTATGAGAGAAGCATTTTGAAACTAAATTACCTCTTGAGCAGCATAGCTCTTTTGTGTATGTGTGTGTGTATTTGGGAATGAGTGAGAATAAATTGAACTTAATATTGAACTTTATACATTAATTTAACATATATGCTTGTTATTTTCCAGTTCCTTCCTTTTCAATCGAGGCACTGATAGGCGAGACAGTGTATCTTCCATGTAATATAAGTACACAGGAAATAAATGATGATATTGAACTCATATTATGGTATCGAGAAGACAAAGGAACTCCAATATATAGGTGAGTCTTAATATGAAAAGTTTTTTTACATCGTATATTGATACTACATGTATTAATATAGTGAATGAAAACTTTTTTTCTGTTACTTTCTTTTATTGTTGTATATTTTTGTTATTCTCAGAAATAAATTTCGTATATATACACAGACATGAAGGGGGAATTATGGTTGAAATTTAAGGAATACTTACTTTGAATGAAATTTACAAAGCAATAAAGCTTTTTCAAAAACCGCGAAACCGCACTTTTTGACCCAAAAATTAAAAAACCGCGGTTTTTGAAAGAAAAAAGCGGTTTTACAACTTTGTAAAAAAGTTTTTTCAAAAAAAGTTTTTGAAGATAATTTTTCAAAAAAAAAAAAGTTTTTCAATTTAAAAATCTGAAAAATTTGCAAACTGGTAAAAGTTCAAATTTGAAAATTTTTTTAGACTATTTCATCAAGCAATTTGAATTTCTCAATTGGAGGAAAATAGCAATTTTTTTTATTCAAAAACTTTCAAATTTCAATTCAAATTTCAGTTCAAATTTCAATTCAAATTTCAATTCAAAATTCAATTCAAATTTCAATTCAAAATTCAATTCAAATTTCAAAATTCAATTCAAATTTCAAAATTCAATTCAAATTTCAAATTTCGATTCAAATTTCAATTCAAATTTCAATTCAAATTTCAATTCAAATTTCAATTCAAATTTCAATTCAAATTTCAATTCAAATTTCAATTCAGTTTTCAAATTTCAAATTTTGATTCATTTTCTAATTTCAATTCAATTTCAATTCAAATTTCAATT
The DNA here is from genome assembly GCF_022539635.2 of Chironomus tepperi. Lineage (NCBI taxonomy): Eukaryota > Metazoa > Arthropoda > Insecta > Diptera > Chironomidae > Chironomus > Chironomus tepperi. The sequence continues at coordinate 1,096,195 of NW_027226293.1, read as the reverse complement.
CAAATTTCAATTCAAATTTCAATTCAAATTTCAATTCAAATTTCAATTCAAATTTCAATTCAAATTTCAATTCAAATTTCAATTCAAATTTCAATTCAAATTCAAATTTCGATTCAATTCAAATTCAATTCATTTTTCAAATTTGAACTCAATTTTCAAATTTCAATTCAATTTCCAAATTTTAATTTAATTTTGAAGTTTCAATTCAATTTTCAGATTCAATTCAAATTTCAAATTAGAATTCAAATCTTAAATTTAAAGTTAAAATTCAAAATTTCAAAAAGCTAGTTTTTATCAAAGAAAGCTTGATTTCCACATATTTCCAATCTTATTCACCCCCTTGATAAACACACATTTACCTAACAAATATTTCGTTTATAAAAATGTACTTTTTTATTCCATCTCTTCGTTAGCTTCATTTCGTGAAACAAAGTTTATGTTTGTTGCTACAAATTGTTGACTTGAGATTTAAACGACTAAAAGATCCTCACAGCGATACGTGAATTTAATTTTTTTTGCATTTATTTTTTCAATTAAATATTTAAGTAGAACGACAGCAGAGTAACCTTCTTGATTACAATGACACTAATGGGTCTTTTCTTTATCGTTTTATTTCATGCTTGTTTTTCTGTTTTTTCTTAAAAAAATTATATTTTTTATTATAATTTTATTCAAAAATTTTGTGCTTCTGGAAAATGCAAATATAAAATGCAGGTGGGGGATGTTGATCTTTTTAATTAATTTTTTTGTTTTTGGCAATTAGAGTAGATGAAGAATTGTCGAATTCACCTACAATGTTGGCATTTTCAACCAACACATTGATTTAAGATAGAAGAACAATAATATTTTTATAATTAATTCAAGTGGCCATGCTGGTGATATAAGCTAATTAAGTTAAGTGTATCGTATATCTACAGAATCTACAGGATATTTTAAATACTAAAAAATATCAGTTTAAGACAAATTCATGCCAGTTTGGTGACTAATGGTAGTTTTCATAGCACAGGCTACAACAAAAGGGTTTCCACCTGACTCTGTTGCTTGCTCTGTCACCTAGTTTGTACAAATTCTAGTCCCCTCTAACATACCTAATAACCAAACGGCTCCTGACATATCAATGAAACCATGAACATAAAAAGATTCAAAGTAACTGAAGGAATATCTTCATTTCTAAGGAATACCAAACTTTTCAAAGTATTTTAAGGTTTCATGCTTCCAAGAACATATAATAACAAAATATCTTTCATTGTTACTCGATATCAAATTTTCGGAATCCAAATAAGTTCCATTCCATTACGTCACATATTATAAAAACAGCTTTTATCCTTCTGGGTTCATTGATGTCGTCACGAAATTGTTATGAAGTCTATTTTGATGGTTAACCTTTCAAAAAGTAGGAATTTTTGGATGTGTTGCGTGGGATTTAAAATAATAATGGATGATAAGTTGATGGTTTCTGAACTTTTCATCCCAGAATTTGAAAGCCTTCAAAGGGAGGCTGTGAGCCGCGTTTCCACTACATAATTATGTACCAAAGTACTAAACCATTCCGCAACCGAGCCACTTCGACTCATCCGAAGTTCAACCGCTTTATTAATGCGCTAAAATTCACAGTGGACTGGAACTAATCATCATCGCCAGCAGACAAAGAGCTTGCTCTCAAAGGTAGAGTAAATTGAGGGCACGAACGTGATCATGCTTTTCTAGTATATTTAAATAGAGCAAGCTCTTGACAGCATGCTCTTTGCCTATTCGTACATTCAAAATCAATCTTCGTATACAGTTTATTTTTAACTTTTATGCTGTACTACTCATTGTTGCAAAGAACATCATGTTCCTAATACGTGCAACCAATGGGCTGACTTAAGCCTTCTCAAGCCAAAGATCCGTTTCGGCGCTAAAGTAGCGACATTTGAACGTTCATCGACCGGGTTACCTAAAAATTGCGCTTTACATACCAATTACACATTAGCATTCCTCAACATACTTATTTCTACTAGAATAACTAGATAAAGAAACTCGCTTATTATCTCATTCAGTCTCTTTCTCCCGTCAACACACATAATACATACCTTTTAACATCATAACATTGCATCCTTCCCTCCCCACCTTCTTACATTCATTTCAGTGGAAAAACAAAAACAGTTTCTTTTACATTACAGCTTTAACTGCTGGTTTGTTATTCTTTCCTCACTTCTTTTACCCTACCTCATCATTCCCACTTCTTTTACATTATGAGTATATACACAACTTTTTTTTTTCAGTGGATAAAAAAGTATAAATTATGGTTTTAATTATTCCTGAAAAACAAAAGGTGAAAAATTCATGCACTTGCATTATATTCATAAAACGAGAAACGTGATTATGTTTCTATGCAACAATGAGTGAGTAAGGAAAAAAAAGGCACAAACACACAGTTAAAGAATATATATATTTTTGTCCCTGGCATAATCATTGTCGTTGTTCATAATAAAAAGCGACTTTTATGAATTTGAATGAACGGCAGATCCTCAAAAGAATCTCTCATCTCTCCCCTTTCTTTTTAGGTTTTTTTGTGTATGTTCAAGAGATGTGATGTTCTCCACCTTCGCCAGCCACAAAAGACAGTAGGAGCTGGTGCACATACATAGATAAAAACAATATAGCAATCAAAAAAAAAAATTTCATTTTCATTCACATGCAGAATACCATCCTACCTCGTACTATGCATGCATGCTTTACTTTATTGTCTCTGCTATGTGAATATTCGTTCCTTTCTTCCCTTACGTTTATTGTGCAATTATTTCAATCGCTGTTTTAATGATGATATTGTGGCTACATTGTCTATAGTCGTAATGTAATTTTGTCTGGATTTTTAATTGGTTTTGCAAGCAGAGCTTGAAATTTACTTGACTGATCTATACATATGAGCCGACTCTACAGAGCTCTGTTTGCAGGGAAGAGTAGATAGACTTGAAAGTTGGGAACTATTGAAATATTATGTGCCAAAGAAATGGAAAAGAGCTTCGTAAATCAGACCTGGGATTGAACTCCGGATCTTTGGCAAGTAAGGCCAACTATCTAGCATTTAGGCCACTAATGTCATTTCACTGCTTCGGAGTCATACTTTCCAATCATCAATTCCCAGATACTTATTTACTTACTTCTTTAGCAGAGCGCTCAGGGATTCATTGGTGCGTTCAGAGAACGTCTGTAGACAGCTCTATATTTCGATAACTCAAGCGTCCTTATCAAAACATCCAGTCCAGGAACTTTCCTGTTTTAATTCCCCATTACTAAGTCTTACTTAATTCGCTGGACTGATCAATATCAATGCATGAATTTCCTTAGATGCCTTCTAAAGCTGGCTTTCGATGTCTTTGGTCAACTAATTACCGATACTAAATGCAATGCTGTCTTTAAGTCTACAATACTTTACAGATGTTCTACTGGTTGAGTCCTGGTTAGGCTTATGCGAAGACTCGCTTGGCACCCCCACAAACAAGCTAGGGATAGCAGGCTTACAACTTGCTATCTATGAACATAACTTGTACAAAGAAAACTACAAAAGGATATTAGGGTTGGAACAAAAATGACAACCCAATTCAATCAAACTCAGCTTTCGACAAGCCTAGAAACCGAGAAGTTTTAGTACTGCTATTGCAGTCGTGACTGATAAATTATTTGATCTATGCAAAAGGAGGTATAACAGGCTAGAAGTGTTCATACATTGCAGAAATTGGCACATTGGCATTTACCTTATTAGCTAGTTAATGCAATAGTCTATGACTCTAAGGGTAAGCTCTTTGCATGGTATCTAGTCTAGTCAGGAGACTTGCTTAATAGATTCTATCAAAATGCGCTTCCTTACCCCACCGTCGCGAATAAAGCAACTATTTCATTGTATGTGCCATGAATCAAAAGAGAGTAAAAGACACACACAAAAGGAGACAGCTTCTTTGAATAAATATGTAGGAATATATATATAAAAAAACTTTTATTTTATTCAACATTCTTTTTATATTTATCGTGAACAAACATTTAACCTCTTGGCAATTATAATGTTGGTTTGCTTTCAATTAGAAACGAATAAAAAGAAAGAAAAAATAAAATAAAAAAAAAACTTTTCATTTTCAATTGGAAATAATTTAATTCAACATCATGAAAATTTCTCTATATATTTATGTTCTTGTTGGGGTGGCACACGAAGTAGAAGGAAAGAAAAAAAATCAATTGCAGAATGATGATGAAAATCAAGCAGTTCAAGCTTTATTAATTTTTCCTCCTTCTTCCTTTTCAATTTTTTTTTTTTTGTCTACATGTGATAATATCACGAACAGTGAAATAGATTATCTTTTATTATATTTCAGCTATTGAGGAATAAAAATGTAGTTAGTTAAATTCTATTTGTGTTTTCAATTTAATTCTCACAATGAGTATTGATAAATTAAATGTAGAATGATATTTGGGAATGAGGAATCACAGATACTCAAAGAGTGCAATTTATCGATTGATTAGAGCATTGCAACATTGTTGCTAGAGTATATTTACGTCGCGTGCTACCGGCAAGTCTTTATAAAGATATTAAGAGACTCTGATGTCTTCTTGAAGACTGTACGTCACTTTGTCTTTAGAAAATGAGTAAAACTCAATTAGTTGCTGAAATTTGATCTTCTTACTTCATTTTAGCAATATACAGCATAGCATAATTGTCTCTGATCCTAAAATATCTGTGTCTATTTGATGAATTTGGGTTTTTTTTGGTCGTTGACTCGTTCATTTCTTAAAGTTTAATTTCTGCTCTGGTTAACACACTGGATGTTGTCATATTGCCTCAACTGAGCCTCATTTGCCCTGTTCTTGGCCATAATATTATGTATTTCGTCCTGAACAGTGATTGCAATCATATTAACTACTATTGTCAATTGTAGAACCTTTGCTCACACACAAACCTTTACCCAATTCATTAATAGATTTTAATTAAAATTAACAAGCTTTTTTTCCTTAAAACTCAAATTTTGACTAACACACTAAGTAATTCCTACTCAAATAGACGCTTCTGTTGCATAGGATAGACAGAATAATTCTGCAGAATTAAACTGATGAGCAGAATAATTCTGAAGTATATATATTTTGAGAAATATACTTCACATAGAGCTAAATTTTTGTATATAGATTATATACTTCACTCAAGAGGATATTTTTACCTACATTTTGTAATGAGTATTATCATACTTCACAAGAGGATATCTTTTACGTAAAATTTTGTTATGAAACTTATATACTTCAAAAATTCAGGATATTTTTTGTACCTTTTAAATAAAAGAAATTTTGTAAAATTTTGACTTCTCAAAAGTAGTGAATGCGGAACACATGGAGCATAGTGCATCACTTAGATTAACACCACTAAGTATTAATCCCATCTTCTCGTGGTGAGAGGCTTTAATCCAAGCCACATAGTAATGAATCAGGATTTGTCAGCCCAGCAAGCCGCCATCTTTAAGTCAAAGCTACGAAACCCAAATAAAGGAATTACGAACTGGATTTAATTGGATAACGACCAAGGCTAAAATAACAGAAAAATTATCGTTAAATAATTTAATTGCTAAACTTCTCCAGGTGGCACTGAACTAGAGGCAGTTTTGGAACGGGATTCATTGTGAACCCGAAGTGGTCGAAACATGTAATCTACTAGAAATTTTTAAGGTTTTAAAAGTAATTTTTCTTTTAACAAACAATTCAAAAATAATACCCTCTTGTGAAGTATATAATTTCATACGAAATTTACGAAAAAATATCCTTTTGTGAAGTATATAATCTCACACAAAATGTACGAAATTATATCCTCTTGTGAAGTATATAATCTCATACAAAATATTTTAAAAAATTAAATATCCTGCTTGAGTGAAGTCATATAAATTTCATTTTTTACAAAAGCTGTTTTTAAATATGTCCTCTTGTGAATATTACGTCTAATTTCATACAAAATGTACGAAATTCAAATATCCTTTTGATGAAGTATTTATAAGCTCATACAAAATGTATTTAAAAATATAAAATTTTCTTGTTCAAGTATATGAATCTCATTACTTATTAAATTGTACGTATAGGATAATATCCTCTTGTGAAGTATATAATTTATACATGTAATTTGAGTCTCTTGTGAAGTATGTTTCTTAAAATTATGATACCAGAATTATTCTGCTCATCAGTTTAATTCTGCAGAATTATGTTGTTTAAAAGCTTTTTAAAATTTGTTGCATTTAAAATATTGTGACATTCATTTAGAATACCTTCTGCAAATAGTTCTATTGAAATAAAACAGAATAATTCTGCTAGTCCTAGAATTTTGAAGACCTAATTCTGCAGTTTATTGTAGTTTCAAAAAATTCTGCGCAACTGTGTTTCAGAATTCTGCAGAATTATTCTGTCTATCCTATGCAACACACCCAAATAGACACTTCAAATTTCATTCTAAATATAAATCAAGTCTCTATCTTCACCCTTTACGTCAAACAGAATCACTCAACCATCTGAAACACTTTCATGTTTTCTTCCTTTTAGAATTTTTCAATAAAAAGTATTTCAAAGTCAAATTACACCCATCCTCAACAATCGCATTCTCCAGTAGGCTGGAATATTCTCTTTTTTTTTGTAAAATTTTACAACCCCCGTTACTCAACACCCGCAAGCAAACTTGCTAATGACGGACGAATGATCCGATTTTTTCCAAGTAGATGACCCGAGCAGAAAACATTAGAGCCTCTGTTGTCAACCCCAAAAGAAAAGTCGCGATTGTATCCTCATCATTTACTTTGCTGTCGAAAATGTGGCACATTTTTTTTTCGGGGGGCCACGGATGAATAAGAAGATAAGGAACAAATTTAAATGACAATACAAAAACTGAAGATTAAAATAACTTTTTTAGGGTGATTTTAGGGATTTTTGGAAGGAATTTAGAGTCAAAAATATTGTCGTATTTCATATACAGTTCATGGAGTCAAGCCAAAGTTCATGATATTTTGTTAAGCTCACAAAAAGAAGGGGAAGTTGAGGTATTAAGTTTCATCAACATGGTCATATGTACGTCGGGAATACAAAGTTTTGGATAACAATATATAATAAAAATTCCTCATGGGGATCATCTTCAAATGACATTTATTTGAAATTGGATCAAAACTAAACAGTATGTAACTAGAACTTTCTATTTACATATGTACAATAAGTCCATACATTGAGTCCATAATCATGTCAAGAAAATCTCCAGAGTAGAATAATAGTTTTAGTTTATATTCTGTCAAGCACGTCAAAGAAACCCTAATAGCTCAGTGGTAAGAGCATACAACTGGAAAGAGTAGAACGTGAGTTCGATTCCCAGTTCAGACAAATTGGGAAAATGTTCTTTTTCTGCTAGATATGGTCAATATGAATCAGTCAATCTCAAGTTGATAGTACAATCATGTTTACACTCTGCTACTGCCCATGTTGGGATCGTAATTGGTAGATTGTAAATCTTACCATACCTATCAGTAATATTTATGGAATTGGCTGCCATTAATCCTCAGTACAGACTTAACAGGCAAAGAGGCTTCAAATCTATCCTTTCAAGTAAAACAAAAGCTTGTTAAGGGCCAACACAGAGCGTAGTCGACATCGGTGCAATTTAGTGGTGCAAAGACATACCACGAGAAGGGGTATGAACTTGAAATTTGGTCAGCTTTGAGTCAGACGTCGGTTTTCTCAATTCTCCCAAAGATTCCAATTATTTGAGTATCAAAATGAAGTTTCAACAGTTTTGGAGAGCGTTTAATTGAAAAAGCATGTACATGCTGGGTTTTTTAAGATCTTTGGGAATTTTCGGGAATTTCTTCAGTTTTTGGTGGCTCATTACCATTCTCTAGCTTAGTGTTACCAAAACTCTTTTGCACCACAGCACAAATTAGTGGACTCAAGGCATTGCCACGCGTTTCATCCGAATGAAAGATTGTATGGGCCGGATGAAAGCGAATGAACTAGTGTCAATGCTTTGGTGGTAATCCTTGACCAAAAACACATACGACATACGGTCTTACATACTAAAAAATTTCAGCAGCACTCAGTTTTCAAAGCACTGCTCTAGCTACTCACCTATCATGAATACACCACCATCACATCATTTACAAAACATTCCTTACAATGTTCCACTAATAAAAGTGTAAAAAATTCAAAGAATGAAAATCAATGTGGGATCATTGTCTATACATGTATGGCGAGAGAGAGATAAAAAAAAATAAAAAAACTTGAAAAACTACATGAGAATTCAACTGTTAAATCCAAAACATTGTGGGATATGGTAGTGTAGAGAGTACAAAAGCATTTTCAGCATTCACCAGTAAAAGCATGTAGGATGGTGGCACACAGCAAAAATAGGGAGAGAGATGAGAATAAAAAAAACACAGTTGTCATGTTCACGACTTCATTTAACGAAAAAAGAAAAATGCTATATCTGTGAAAAAGAATTTTTCCAGCAAGCATTTTTCATGTTTTAAATTGTTTTATAGAAAACTGAGCTTTTTTGAGGGTACGAGATACAAAATAGTTACACAGTATATACAGATTGAAATTAAGGCAATAAGAGAGTTAAAAATGAAATTAAAGACATAAAAAATACTAAATCCTTTTTGTGTGCATGTGTGGGGACAATTTTATTTTTTCAGTGATTTTTTTTTTCATCAACATGTTGCAGTACTGCAGAATATAAAATACATGTAATTACTTTCTCTAATGCTTTAACAAGCTCTTTCTATTTTATCATGTAATTTTCTGATGCATTTCCGGATTATCATTTTGAAAATCCGATGATCTGTCATTTTGTCTGAGTGTAGGCTATGTTATTATTTATGTGGTGGATGGATGTGGAATATGATGATTCATAATGGAGGTAGCTTAGCTTGGCATTCATCAGTATTCATTAAAAATGAATTTTATGTTTATTTGCTATTTTTTATGTGCTTTAAAACTGTAAATTATATAATTTACTGTCAAAGTTGTCAGGAGGGTTACTTTGGGATGTTGAACCTAAATTTAGGTGTGTCTGGAAAAATGATGTTCCTTACCATGGCTGCTACGTTCGAATGAAATTTCTACTTCCTTATTTCTTGGTCCATCTTGATCCATTTGACCCATGCTTCTCTAGACGTCTCCTAACGCTTGCTCAATCACCGACTTCCATCTCCCAATCCCCAACACCAGATCCAACCCTATCTCTACCTAAACCTATCTCTAAATGCGCATCAATATCTCCAAATACAATCTGTCAATGCATTGCTCCTTACTCTCTGCTACCAACTAAATTTGTATGTGACTAAAAATCTAATTCAAACTATTTCATGCACAAGAGTGAGCAATATATAATTTCCATAAATAAAATTACATGAAATTGGTTGAAACTTTTACAGTTCAGTCATGCAATGTGCTTAGATTTCCTTATAATACCTTATAATGTATGAGAATGCTTGTTTGTTAGTGGGATCATCTGGATATTATGGGTATGGTGTCTGATTGAAGATGATGTAGTGTAGGGAATTTAAATGTTGATCAGCGGTGCTAATTTGACCCAATGTGCCAAAGTTAATCTAGTGCTTGCCAAAAACTGTTAATCTAGCTTAAGAGCCTTATTAGGTGGCTTGGCGAAGATTCTAAGGTGTATAATAGCAAGTTAAACATTTTTCTAAGCATCATCTATGTTATCCTAGACATTTGCAAAATATGTTACAATTCTAGTAGATAACTTCGATACGAGGAAGGCACAATCCATATGAATTTGTTAAAATCCGACACCAAGCCGATTTTACTCATACCTGAGGCCTTGACTGACTGGTCTGACCCTAGACTGTCTATAATAGCTCTAGACTGACTAGACTGGCCCTAGACTGACCCTAGACTAACTAGACTGGCCATAGACTAACTAGACTGGCCATAGACTAACTAGACTGGCTCTAGACTGATCCTAGACAAACTTGACTGACCCTAAGCTAACTAGACTGGCTCTAGACTAACTAGACTGGCCCTAGACTAACTAAACTGGCCCTAGACTACCTAGACTGGTACAAGACTGACTAGACTGGCCCTAGACTGGCCCTTAATTTGACTAGACTCTGACATGAGGACAGATTTTCAATCATTTCTATACCATGTGCTTTCCGGGTTACTTAAGGATGTGCAAAAATTGAATTAGCCATTATCATCATCACATAACATCCAATCTACCCCCAGTAGTGTAAAATTGAAAAAAAAAGCAATACAGAATGAAAAAACTTTTTTCAGGAAGAAAAGTACCAAAAAATGGTAATAAGAAGAAGGAAATGAAGTAAGAGAGAAAAAAAAGTAGCAAAAAAAGTTAACTGCATATATGAAGCAATAGCAGACTAACCACTTAGATGCATGATTCCTTTACAACATATATAGATATACACACATATAATACATAAAAGAATAAATTTTCACTTACAATATAAATTTATATATCTTTTCTTTTCCTCTATTTCCATTTCAGCGTCGATATACGTGATCGAGATCCAAATGCAGCAAAAAGATGGTCCGATGAAACAGTGTTTTCCAATAGAGCATATTTTTTATTTGATAAGTTGCCTGGTGAATTAGCGGTACAGAATGCCAAAGATTCAGATACAGGTATAATAATTTATTATATCAATTACCACAATAAATGTTCATGTGAAATGAAAAATAATGCAGAGATGAGATGTGAAAAGAAGAAGTGCCTGCTCTTTTTTTTCGGGGGGGCAGGAGGATGTACGGAGAAATGAGATCGAAAAAAAAAGTGAATTTCATAAAAATTTCATTTACATTTTGAGGAAATAAAATTTATTGCCAGGAATTTGGATAGAGAGCGGGATATAGAGGAATGGAAATGGAAGGATGAAAAATTGCGAATATTTTTCAATTTTTTTTTTTTTATTTCATCCCCCAATTGCTATGTTGCTCAGGAATTTTAAACAATGCTGTTGAGTCACATAATGGAAACTTCTGCTTCTGTTGATTCCGGAATTCCATTATCTCGGCTCTTTTATTTCAATTTTTTGGGATGAGATTTAGGGGTGTAGTGAGGGGGTGCAACAGTGGATTTCCTATATCCTTGTCTGGCTTTGAACTGCGCAAAAATGGCGAACATCTGGACCATATTGCAACTCTATTTTCATCTTGGTCCTAATTTGAATCTTGGTTCTAAATCTTGGTGCTGATTTGGGTCATCTTGGTCCTAAATTTGATCATCTTGGTTCGTCTTAGGCCATTTTGGCACTAATTTGGGTCATCTTGGTTCTAATTTGGTCATCTTGATCCTCATTTTGTTCATCTTAGTGCCTAATTTGTGTCATCTTGTTCTTAATTTGGTCATCTTGGTCTTAATATGATAATAAAACTCAACAATGAGGACAATTTATACAAAAAATCACAAACTCAACTTCACACCCTCTAAATCTATTGATTCACACCCAATTCCTAGCTCCATGACTGCCTACACCTCCCACGAGACTCTCGCAACATTCAAATATTGAATTTTCTTCTTTTTTATATTAATTAATGATAAATATGCCAATTAAATTCACATTGTGAGCAATGTATAGCCAATTGGTTTCGTATAGAGATGAACATTATCGGAAATATTCTTTTTTTTTTTGTTTTCCTTTATCCGCACATATGCAGATAATGCTCGTTCATTATCTCTCGATATTTTTTTGTTGCTTTTCTGCATGGTCCGATAAATTAAGACAAACAACGAGCGAGAAAAAAAAAGTTCTTGGCAATTTATTACATAATGAATCCTTTCAATATTATTTTCTTTTTTATTTCATCGTTCCAATGAATGATGATCGAAATTACCTCGAGAATTGTGATAATTATTGTGCAAGTCATGAACATCCGACCTTGCTACTTGAAAGCATCTGCTAATTAGAATTGGATTAATTTGAACGAAATGAAGGAGAAATTGAGGTTTTTTGTTGCAATTTTAATTGGCTTGTCTAATTATCGTATTTATTGATGGTTTTGTGAAGATTGAAAGAGTCTTCAAAAATGATAAAAATGGAATCACAATGAGCTTAATTTTAGAAGATTGTTTGGGTTCATATTGATAGAAGAATCAAATTGTTGTTTATTTTTAATACTGCTTGAAAACTGCTTTAAAGTGCTGTTTAGTAGAGGTACCTTGTAACTATGTAACTCAGCATGCATATACGATGGGGTCACTGACTTTGTGAGCAATGTACGAACTTAGGGTTATCGATGCCGAGACAGAAACCTTGAAAAACCTTAGTTCGAATCTTTGTCATATAACAGTCTAAATAATATTTAAGAAATCGCCATTTTGATGGAAATCGAACCTCCTTCGTCGCACTTCGAACCTACTTCCTCGCTTTATTAAATGACTATAAAGACCTTACTCTAAATTGGCGGAATGGCATGCATGAGGTTCGAGTCTTTAAAGGCTGTTCTGCTCAGACATTACACCATCAAACCGAATCAAGCCATAAATTAAAGAAATATGCTGCCCAGCTTAAAAAACAGCTTAATCTACAATCATACGAATTCTAGAGCAATATAGAAGATTTTCGAGACTGAGACTAGGGTTTCTCAAAAACGGCATTTTTAAAAAACGGCCGTTTCCGTTTTTTTCTGACTGTTGCACAGAAGTCTCTAGCAAGATATGTAAACAATACTTATAATCTACAATCATATTAATTTTCGTTTAAATTATTATTTAAAAATTTTTTTGAGTCGAAAAATATCCAAAAATTCAGAGCAATCTGGAAAAACGGCTGATTTTCGAGACTTTAGATTTTCGAAAAAACGGGACCCGTTTTCCGTTTTCGTTAACGGCATTCAGAAAGCCTAGTCTTGACAGACTCATGATTGAGTCAATGGAAGCCTTCTTCCTAGCCTCAGTCTTGACAAATCTCATGATTGAATCAAGGAAGCCTTAGTTTCGGTATCAAGAACCTTTATTCTGAACTAATCAGCCATTCTAGCTTATAATCTAAATTCAGATCCATATTCTGTTCAGATCCATCCATCCTCCAACCACAGATTCATTCTCAACAACATCCAGCAATATTTATCACCCCAAAGCTCAATGACTTGATTACCATTTCAATGACCAAATCATTCCGTACCTAATAATCCATGACAACTTCATTCCAATAAATTTAAAACTTCACAACATAATTTAAAGTAAAGTTTATACATTAAACAAGTTCACAACGTTGTGTGGATATCCCATAAAAATTCACAATCATCACTTGCTTCCTCATTGAAATGAAAAATTGTAATCGAAAAAAAAAACTCAACTCATGGACAAGTAAAGCTCAAAATTTATTGCACGATCCTTGATGGTCCATTATGTGATTAAAAATTTTTTGTTTTCATGTAAGCACTTCATCCGGAGCGGATGTAGATCAAGTGCCTCAATCGCGAAGTTGTGAATATTGTTCAAAATTAATCATGCATTTATCATTTTTTGGAGAGGGCTTGAATTTTTTTTTCTAAATCGAGTTTTGAACTAGTCAAATGAATTTTTGTTTAGATTGACTTGCTGAATATTGTTGATTTTGAAGGAGTATTTTGAAGATTTTTGTATGGTCGAAAAAATATGAATTAAAAATTTTTTGTTTGTATTTAATGGAGGCAAATTCAATTCACATCTCATTTATGCGGAAACTGACTAAGAGTCGTTCATTTATGATTTAGAGCTGTATATGTGTAACTAGAGCAACTATTTGAAACCATGGATTAGATTGTTTATATTTATTACTGGCTTTAATCCTCATTTTCGTCATTGTGGTCAATAACCTCAGCAGCTAAGCTTTACCACAAAAAAGATGGCAAGATAGAAGGATTCTCAGGAATATATTAACCCTATTCTATAGTAAACCCAAGAGTTTAGAGTCTTTAAGGGTTCTAAAGCCAAACTTGAAAATAAGACTAGAATATACCTAAGAAACTAGGGTAAATGAAGGCTCTAAAGTTATTCAATAAGGAAATGCTAGTTTATTTTGTATGCATTGAGTTATAGGATAGCTATGGAGCTAAAGATCTGAATAGCTAAAGGTTTTTTTTTATGGAGCTTTGGTAGGCTAAAACTAGATTTTATGAGAGAAACTAGAGTCTGTGAAGACAACGAAGCAATACCATACCATAAAAAAAGATCATATACCAGATGTTGTAAAATATGAATGATTAAAAGCAGTTTTTTCTCAAATTTTTTTGATCATGGCACAGAAAACCACATCTCTAGTGTCAGCTTATTGAGATTTGATACTTATTAGTTCTGACACATACAAGAGTGCTGCATGTATATAAAAAGTCCGGTTTAAGTACAGTATAGGTATTTATGTACCATGAAAGCATGCTCTTTGCCTGTTAAGGTACCAAAGATATAGGTCAGCACACATCATAAGTCAACGACTTCTCTCTTACCCAATTATCAAAAAATCTATAACCAAACTAAAAAATTCTTATTTTTTTCACATTCCAGGTGTTTATAGATGCCGAGTAGATTTTAAAGTAGCTCAAACAAGAAATAGTATTGTTAATTTAACAATAATCGGTGAGTATGACTAGTTTAACTTTTATAATGCAAAAAAACTAAAATTTTCCAGGACGTTTAAAAAAGTTTTGGCTGCATACATATTTGCATCTACAGTTATGACAATACAGTGGCTTTATTCCATTGCTATACATGATGAGAAAAAAAAGCAATTTCAATCAAATAATTTGCCTTATTCCTCCTATACATTCAAATGTGGATATTTTTTTTATGTATAAATCGTATATATGCAATATGCTTATGCTATTCAATCGGAATTTTATGCCGGATATGAGAGAGTGAGAGAGAAAAACAACAAAAAAAAATGCAAAACGCAGAGAGTTTGAGGCCCACAAAAATATGGGGTTGGGGGGTTTGGGGATCCTGAAAGGGTTAAACATTTTTCAATTATCCCAAATAGCCGTTTATGTGAATTTTAGTATGTACTAAAACTTATTCATGAGGTATAAGTTTGAATAATTTTATATTTTTTTTTGTTGTTGTGTACATCTATACAGCATTCATTTCACATAGATACGAGTTGTTGTGTGAGAGAAAATGAAAAAAAAACCTCCGAAATGAAAAAAATGGCAATGAGATATACACGAGCTGTACACATCTATATGGAGTGAGTTAGGCTTGCAGAAAGGATTGTATTTAATTTGAATGAAAATTTGCGTGATTTGAATAGAATTCCTAAAAACTCTTTTTTGCTTCTCCTCTTTTTTACGGAGATTTTTTTTTGTATCTTTTTATCCTCGCATTTGCGCAGCCACACATTTTTTTGCAATTTTTTTTTTGTTGTTTCTTCTTTTGTTTCACACATTTTGATATAGCAATATTTTTTGTATACACATATATATTTATATATGTAATAAGAAATTTCCTTCAAGACTAGAATTTTTTATTCATTTATCCCGGGCTGTACAATGGAGTTGGCATGACCTTGTTACACAGTCTTGTCATGTTGATGAGAAGATATTATCCTTACTTACTTGGTTCGCTGGCCGTACAGATCAACTGTGATCCATGGTCTCCCTCAGATGTCGCCTATAACTGGTTCCATCGCCGGCTTCCGCCTGTAAATTGCCAATCCCAAATGCAATGCTGTGTCTATCGACACGAAGATATTACCCGAGCGATTCAAATGAAAACAGCTCTGCTAAGGAGCTTTTAGGCTCCACAAACCCTCCATTATTAACAAATGGGAGCCGCCTATTTTCGGCAGTCACGGACGTCAAACGTAGCAGTGAAAAAGTGCCAATGGTTTAGTTGGTTAGGAAGTCGGGCAGTCGACTCAAAGTTACCGGATGTTATCCCAGGGAAAGTTTTGCTATAATCGGGAGCTTTTTCGCTGTTCTAAATTCGGTTTGTGTGATTTGTTGAACAAATTGTGGTTAAGCATATTCCATTGATATATCCTGGGTCTTGCAGTGTGCAGAGTTGGGGAAAACTAAACCGTCATCACGACAGAGAATAATGAATGAGAGGCTAGACCATAGCTCGAATTCGTGTATAGTCTCGACCAGAAAAAACCGAGTCGACTTCGAGTCGACCCAAGTCGAGTCGACTTCAAGCTCTGGTTTAGACTAGAGTTTTTCATGAAAAATTCCTGAATCCTCCACAAAGTTGCCATAAAGCCACCACGAAGGCTAACTTCGCCACATTTACTACCAATGTTTCCCGGGCTATCCCTTCATGTATAAATATTATTTTTTTTTTGCGTACATTCTTATATCCGGTTATGCTGTTTTTTATACAGAACATCATTTTATCAGCACTGCAAGTATAACTTTTCCATTAATCATGAATACGTTTTTTATTTATTTTTTTTTTCTTAGTTACTTTTTACCACTTCTTGTACATTGTCGAGATGTGATTGGAAATGTGTGTGTGCCAATAGAATTTGATGAATTATTGATTAGACTGACATGTTATTGTAGGGCAGAGCTGGAAGATAATTAGGATTTGGAATAGAATCGAGTTAAGTTGAGTTGACTTTTCTATACGAATTCCAAGTCGCGAGTCAACGTTCTGTTGCAAACTTTAGCTGTTCAGATATTACCAGTAAGGCACACGGTATTGAAAAGGCCGAAAATCTTGCTCCAACTCGACATGACTCTGGCTTGATGCCGGATTTCATTGAATCTGGGTGCCATAAGTTATGCTGATTTGGTGCTAGAATTTCGGCCACTTCAATACCGTGTGCCTTCGAGGGCTTAGTCCAGATCTAAAGCTATGAGTGAAAGGGGACTAAAAAGTTGATTATTCTCGCTACCCAATAAGTGGACGGTCCAATCACGACACCGGAACAAGCAAGCCCTACATTTCAATATTATATCCTTTTTTAAGATTTGAACCCAGAATTGCTAGACTATTCATCACATTTTCACATAAAAACTCCAAACATCCCATTGACAAACCCCAAACATCCATAAATCCATCTAATTTAGTCTCTAACACCATAATGGGATCTATCGGCACATCCCTGATCCCTAACATTGTAACTTTATAACTCTATCTCAATATAACTCCATCTGTACAACATACCATATACGATGATGATAAAATGAACAGTGATGTAAAGGGAGGAGATGATGAAAATGATGGGATTGATAATAACATTTTATTACTGCTGTTCAAATAGTTTCTCTCTTCATCTTTCTTTCTCTTATTCTTTTTCGGATTCAATAATAACTGATAAACTTTCAGTTATGAAAATGGAAACACGTCGAACTTCCACAACGTCATTTTTATCCATCGCTTGTCCTTCATGTGTTTTCTAAGTTTTTTTTTCTTTCCTTTCTTTATTATGTGAGCTTGTTTTATTTATGTTACGATTTTCGTGTGTGACTTGTTCTGTAAGTAATGCTTGTGAAAAAAAAAATAGGATTAGATAACTTTTATATATTTTGAAGGTTAATGTTGTCATGGGATAGACATGAGCGTGAATATGATGAACTTTATTGCTAAACGATACGAAAATAGATGATGCTATGGTATGAAGCTTCCATTCCCATCCCCAATAAAAATCTTAAATTTCCATTATTAGAAATAATCTCAACTTTCTCAAAAAGTCATAGACAGCAGCAGCAGCCGCCATACATCGAGGTTTTTCTAAACTAATTAAACTTTAGTTTTCTAAATTTACATCCTCAAAAACTATTTTGGCTTCAGCATAACAGCAGCAAAATCTTACAACCACGATGATAACTTCTATGCTGTATAACATAAACCAATTCATGTTCCGTTAACGCTTTCGATGTTAATCATAAAATCATTAGGTAAACTTTAATGATGTTTTGAACTTTATGGGTTTCACGAATTCCTTCTTCTCCTTCTTCCTTCTCGTCATGCAAAAAATCGGAGTGCTTAGGAAAATAAATAATTTCTTGACGTTGGACTGTTAAACTTTTCATCATCATCTAAAGCAGCAGCAGAAGCATTTTGCAGTTTCTGTTCTCGACATTTTTTTTTTTCATCCATCCATCTCCCTCGTCATACATTTGCTTTGCTAAGCTTGATGCTATTATAGAAAGTATGAGCATATAAATCAAGTAATTATGGCGTTGAAGGATTGTGTTGGAAGCGCATTTTTGATGGATGTTTAAATTGATTAAGGGGTTGTTTAACTGTTGCATTTAATGACGAATTTTCCATAAAAGAATAGGACTAGAGTTGAAAAGGTTTCTAATGTCTAGTTAACAGCTTCACATTTAATGGTCTAGTACATGTCGTATTCCATTTTCTGCCTTGAAAATTAATCGAAATGCGTCGTCACGGTGTTGACAGGGCAACTTTCAGTCATTCCACTAGCCATGATGCAGTGAAGTCCTAGCGAGCAAGATGTTTTGAACGGATGTGGCCTTTTTGGAATTAATCGGGCTGTATTCGTTTAGTGACAATGGCAATAATTTAGTAGTCACTTTGGAGCTGTTGAAAGCTTCTACTAAATGGTTGTAGGCTCATTCTAATGATAATGCCCACCTGCCTTCCGTTTGTGTAACATTTACCTGTTCTGAGTGAACAAAAATACACAATTGACTTGTTTATGTCCAATGAATGTCTAATTCTAATGTTATTACTGTCCACTCGGGTATGTACCTGAGATCAGATATGATTCTCAGCATCTGCTGGATTAAAAACTCCAGAAATCAATCTGGTGTCGGATTATAAGCTCTAACAGTCAAAGAAACCTAATTTAGGTACCATAGTGGTATTTGTGCACCATGAAAGCATGTAATTTGCCAGTTATTGAAGGTTACCTTCTGTTAGGAAAGGTTAGCATCTGTAACAGACATCAGACAAATCCAAATCTCTGCATTACCTTTTTCTAATTCTCAAATGCACTGAAAAATCGTTTGAAAGCACATCTCACTGTGAAATGAAAAGGAAGAAATGTGAGAAGAAATTTTTAGACAGCTAAATATTTGTGTTTTATCATCGACACGTGCAGTATGCTTTCTTTCCTTTGACTAAGAAAGCAAGTAAAAAATATAACAGAGAATTAATAAGAAGAAAATTGTTTTAATGAAAATAAAGTATATGAAAAAGAAAAAAGGAACAAAAAAAAAAAGAATTTATTGCTTTTTCATGACATTATCGCTTGTCATTGGCTGTTCAAATCATTCTCTCATCCACTCTCCTCTTCCTTCACATATATAGATTGTATGCATTGTAAGTTAACATTGTTATATATAATTTTTTTTTTATTTGATGCTGACATCACTTATGTGGTTTGCGTCGTCGTCGATGTCGCCATACATTTTGCTTGACGTACACAAAAAAAAAAAAGAGAACAGCAAGCAGCATAGATAGGAAAGGAAAATTTGTGTTCTTTTCTTGTCATACTATTTACAGTTCAATAACATTCATGGATGGTACATACACCAAAAAAAAGAAGCTTTTTCCTCTCACTTCCATTCCTCTACATACCATTCCCTCTTTGTTGTCGTTACAATCCTTCTCACTCAATGTATATGTGTACATTTCCAATATTCTATTGCCATCGTTTTATGCTGTGTTCCGTTAGCCTATTTACTAATACTATTTGGCAGTTCTTTTTTTTTTAGAAATACTGAACGAGTTTTATGTTATACGCTTGATATAACAGCCATAACAGCAAATGGCAACAAAAAGTCTCTCTCCCTGATAGATATAAGATCGAGATGGAGTATGAGTAATGATGTTTGATTATGTTTAGGGAATAGAGCGCATAAGATAAGAAAAATTGAAATGAGTAGCTGACATAAAATAATAGAAGCTTGATACTCTTGAGAATATCCTTAACATAGAAAGCTATTCCTAGGTCAGTGATGTTTGCTTTTCGGTGCTTTTATCATAAAAGTGTCAGTGTTTGTTGAGTTAGTAGACTTGTGAGCTGGTTGATAAGATTTGGGGGGTCATTGACGTCCATGAATGAGCTTTCAGGAGACTAGAGAGTTACTTGATAAGTATGGAGGTCATTGACGTGTCTAAAAGGAGCTTTGAGGAGACTAGAGAGCTATTCGATCAGTTTTAGGAGTCATTGACTTCCAAAAATGACCTGCGAACAGCATATACCTCGTAGAATCTTATAGAGTTCCTCAACATCTCTATTCCTGGACGACACATCCAATCAACCCTTAATCAACCAGCCATCCATCCAAATAATCCAAAATAAATACAAACAGCACCAAAAGACGAATTAATGTAGTGTATTGAAGAGTATGAGGAACGACTAAACAACAGTATGAGAGAAATCACATGCAATTGGCAAAATATTTATTTTATGCTAGTAACGGAGCAGCACATTCCATCCATAGACAAATATAAACAATTTTTGTTGCTGGTTCTTCTTTTTGGCAGTTTTTCCCATCCTCAAACCCTTCTCTTTCTTTCTTCGTCCGCATCTAGTTTATCTTTTTCACTTTTTTGTTGTATGTATCTTGAATTTATGTTACGTTATTTTGTATGCTGGACACAGATATTTCGTTTTCGCCGCAAATTTATCACAATACCCCTCAATTTTTTTTTGTTGCTTTTTTCGGAAAGTGAGTGTATCGAAACAAAACATTGCTACATATACATAAACGTGCATTGGAAGACGAAATATTTATGTAATATATGGCAGATACCAGAAAGCTATATTTAAGTTCTTCTCATGCTCATCCCTTTGATTTTTGTGAACGAAAGTTTTAATTGATTGAATTTTAGTGTTTGATGTTAGTCTGACTGTCCTTTTGCCTTATTACTTCTAGTTGACTATCTGACTGCTTAATTTCGGGAATGTATGACAACCTGATTGTCAAGCTACTTAACTGCTCGACATTCTCACTTCTTAAATGCCCTATTGCCTGACATTTGACTTCCTAATAGTTTGGATGAATGCATTATTTCCTGAATGCTTAGCTACCTGATAACCATACGTCCTGACTACATGATTGTTCGATTCACTGACACTTGCCTTCTACCAGTTTGACTGCCTGACTGCTTTGTTGACTGCCTTGACTGACTAACAGCCTGATCTGGCTGTTTGATTGCCTAATGCCTGTCTGATTTTATGAATGTCCGGACTGTATGGCTATCTGACTGCCTAACTAACTGCCTGTTTAACCTGACTGCCTGATTTTCTGATTGAATGATCAGACTACCAGTCTTCCTGACTGCTGACTGTTTGCCTAACTTGCTTGAATTGCTTGATTTTCTAACTATCTAATTAATTGCCTTGACTGACTTTCTACTACTTGACAATCTGGTTACTTGACTGTCCAACTGCTGAACCGCTTTTATGTCAGAGTGCCAGGTTTTCAAACTGATGCTTGGGCTATTTGATTGCCGAAATACCTGAATGCCTGCTCGTATTAGTCACTCAATCTTACATTCTTGTTACATCAATTCTGACCAAAAAATATAAAATGCTTTTCTGCCATTCTCAAATAGTCTTTTATCCATACTTATCCCTCCTTTCTCTCATTCACTGCTGCTGCTGCTGCTTCTCATCACATGAAAAATCGCAATAAAATGTTGAGTTATTTGAGCAGCGTCTAAAAAGTATGGCACTTGATGAATAATTTAAGAAAATGAACTTGAGAAAGAAGAAAGAAGTGAGCATGAATGAGGATTGAGGAGCGAAAAAAAAAATCTTTGATATAAAATTTGAATTTGAAAGAAGAAAAGGATTTTTTTTAAAGAAAATTTAATAAGGAAAGTTTTTTATAAAGTAATGTTGAACATTTTCGTAATTTTGGAGGGGATGGAAATTCTGATTAAAAGCTTTTTGCAATTTCAATGATGGAATGGGAATGTTTTTTTGATGATTTTTTGTCGATAAAGTGTTGAAAGTTTTTAGTATCGATTGAAATTTTAAGATATTTTTATTGGAAAAGTTCAAATAATTCTTGAAAATTTTATAGCAATTTTATGGATTTGTTGAGCTGAAAAACTAAGAAAAAGAAATTAAAAAATTAATCGTAGATCTTAAAAAAGTATTTTTAATGATTGCAGTTTTAATCTGCAGACAGCTGACTAATTTATACTAGTTGAACTGCACAACGGGTCTGCTAGGGTTCTGATAAGTCGCCATATTAATGGTAAGACGCTAAGATGGGTTGGCTGCATCGTGATGACTGATTTTGAGTCATTTTTAAGGTGAAAATTGCATTTTGCCTCTTGGGGCTGTTAAGTGTCATTGTCAGAATGTTTCCGAGAAAGGCGTGGGAGGTGTAAAGAGGACGATTAGTTGGGAGAGAAGGAGGTGGAAGGGGGTGCATAATAAGTAGAGAAGGAGGCTAGATTTCGGAATTTTAGTCTCGAAAAGCCCCAGATAATTGACGAAATTTGGTTCCATAAGTAAAAATTGATCCAAAATACCCTTGTACAATCCCCTAAGACTAAGGAATACGCGAACAGCATTGAATTATATCAATCAATTTTATGACAATGTTACAAAGATCTGGTGATGGATTATAAGCCAATTTGAGCCAAAAAGCAATTGGTTAGAATGCTGTAATGTCACTGACATTCCTAAATTGTGGTTTGAAGCTTCTATATCGCTTGCTTCCATTTGCCAATTTCCAATGCCCAGCGCAATACTGTCTCTATCAACAGCTTCCTTCCAAGAGTTCTTTGGTCGTCCACGAGCTCTTCTATCGTCCGGAAATCATGGAATCTTGATTCATGATGTTGCCTCAAAATCAGAATTTATTTTCTGGTGCCAGAGGTGTCTTTACATATTTGAGAAATGGACCCTCAACTTAATATTGACTATACAAACTTCCAAAACAATACCAAATAAATACTAGCATCCATTAATTTTTAATGACTTTACTATACAAAAACCCACAATTTAATTTTCATAGTTTCAATTTCTAAAATATTCAGAAAATTAAGTGTAGGCCATAAAATATGTGGTTATGTTTTGTCAATCCAAATTTTCTTTTAAATAAACATTTCCTTAATTGACAGAAAGTCATTAAATATTAAACATATTTCAATTCCGATTGTAAAATTTAAAACTACAAACTCGTAAAAGCACTAAACAAATAGTCATCCTTCCATGAAATCCATTCCAAAAAAAAGAGAATTTTCACAACTTTAAACATTAAAAAAAGAATGTTCATTGAGAATTTATTCAAGGAATACATACTTGATGTGAAAATGACATCTTGTGAAACAAAGCACGAAACAAGTGTCTCGAAATGTGTTTTTTTTTTCTTCTGAAAATGAACACAAAGAATATTGTTCTTGGGAATTTTTTTTTTATCGCTTTATGTGATTCTGCTGAATACAAGCTCTACATTTCTGAATGAAAGTTAAATTTTAGGAAATTAAATTTAGGGTTTTTTTTGAGGATTTTTTGAATGTTTTCTTAAGGATTGCTCAAGAATTGTTTGAAAATGACGTTTAATTTCAATTATAAAAGAAGCTCTGAGCAGCACAGTGCAGTTAAGAAGGTTTCGCTATGTCATCATGTACATGACAAGGTATAAGGTAGCTCTTATGGTTTTGACGCGGCTGATTTTGGTCCATTTTTATGGTTAAAAATAAAATCTGAAGCAGTGTGCTGTTCGGGAGCAAATATTCGAACCATGTATCGGACCCAGAATGCACAAGTCAGTTTATCGATCAAAATCCACTCCAGACCGTCGTGACTCTAACTTGGTATCGGAATTCGATTTAAATGCCAGAGTCACATCAGCTTGGTGCCGAATTTTGGATCAATTAACTGATTTATGTGCTTCTTAGGGGATAATCTAGAATTTAAATTGCCATATCCTACAGGTCACTACTTTTAGTTTAATGTGGTTATAAATATAAATTGGTCCTTAAAGCTTAAATCATATGAGAATCTAAGAATGTGTTAGGTTGAATGAAGTTACGGTTCTTTATTAACGCCTTACGATTCACAGTGAATCAATAAGAAATAATAATCAAGTCATAGTTAGTAGGATCATAAGGGACAAATGAACTTTAAATTGCCATTTATTCGATTTCCTACGTTAATTTTCAACAATACCTTAAATTCTCTAAAACTAGAATTATAGTTGAACTTGTCTCGTTGTAGCTCAAATACATTTTAATTTAATCGACTTTCATCCAAATCAACTCGAGTCGACTTAAAGCTTTTCATATATTTTCACCGCATTTTTTCCCAAAATAGAACAACGCTTATGTCTGTACATTACCATCACATCTAATAGCTGTGGGTGTTCTGTTTTTTGAAAAAAATTTCAAAAATGCGCTAAAAAGTTCGTAGAACCTACATGTGTTGGTAATATTACAAGCGTGCTTCTCATCCAAAGCACCGCAAAATTAAATTTCATGTAAAAGTTAAAAAGACGAAGTTTGAAATTATACGAAAGAAATTAAAGTGATATTGCTAGACTAGAAATGATATTATAGGAAATTATTGCGTGTTATAGAATAATTTATGTCGATGTCTAAATTATTAACCAAGGTCTACTGACTAAGTGTTTGGGAGGAGCAAAGTTTTGGATATATATATTTGGAATAAATTAAATGTTGAATCTTGAAAAGTTTTTTGAATAATTCTATGGTTCATTACTCATGTGGAAGGTACTTATAGAGTTGTAAGTTGTGGTTTTCGATTTTTGAACAAGTAATAAATGGCGACTAATTGAGGTTGAAAGCGCATTTTTGCCAAACAACTAAGATTCAAAGTTTATATGCAGTATCTAACTGAACAATGCAGCAAATTTCAATTTTTGTTGTAAAAATTGACCGGAATCTGTTGTAGGGAAGTCGTCAAGATAACGCAATGATGGACAACCTTAGTGCCACGGTACTCTAGTGTGTCGTCAAACTCTTTGGAAAGGCCATATGAACCTTATGAAGTGAAATGTGATTAAGATCAAGTGCTTGAAAATAAAGGTGCTCATCATTGCTCTAATTGAACAATGAAATTTGATGTAAAAATTGACTGGATTTAACTGTTTGATAGTCGTCAGGAAACCATTACATCTAGTCATGAACACAGAGACATATTAGTCAATACGTTGCACTGCTAGGTTCCAAAATCTCTAAATTATACTAAAAAATAATGCTTCTTGCATCCTTAATATTATACTACTTACTTACTTCCTTGACTGGAGCGCACGAGGGCCTATTGCTACGCGTAGGGAATGTCTGAAGACAGCTCTATCCTTCGAAACCTTCTGCCAGTTCGGGATGTTGATGATTTATATCAAAACTTCTCCTTAATCAATCAGTAAGCCTAAAAAGCAGCACATTTTGAATTCCTTTTAATACCTCTTCTAAAAATCAACTCTAAAAACAGCCACAGACACTAAAATTTGTTCTGAAATCCAACAACAAACATCGTTATCGCAAGAAATCCATTCGAAAAAGGATGCTCATCCTCAATCCTCACACCCAACATAAATATATACAGAACATTATTTAATTTCAACTTATCAAGAAACATTTTTTTTTTTTCATCCTACTCGAATCTCATTTTCAAGGAAAAACGCGGTAGTAAAACAGACAAGGAAAATTAATGGTCGAGAAAAGTGGAACAAAAAGAAGAAGAAGCAAGCATGAATTAAAGATTCTATCCATGAAACATTGAGAAATGATACAGCGATTGAAATGAAATCTATTTGATGTCCTTCAAAGTATCTTTAGTATATTTTATGGCACATGGTACATGTATGCAAACATCCTTTTTTTTGTAAACTAGGTTACGGTTTTGCTATGTATATCCTCGATTATCCACTATTTTTTCATATTATAGAGAAACGATTGTGGTTTTTTTGGTTAGAGACGAGAAAATGAATCAAAAAAAAGACAGACGAATGATGAGGAGAGGATCTCTCGTTTTTATTATTGTATTTCATTATGATGAATATTCAGTCATGGCGAAATTGCTTTATTTGAAAAGATAAGAGGTATTTATGACCAAAGCTGGCCTCCGAATGAATAAAAGAGACTCACTATACATGCTTTCAAATTATTCTAATCTTTTTTAGTTATTTTATACTGGAAGCAATAGCCAAGCTTGATGTCATGTCTTGTTTGTCAAATGAACTTCCGGAATTGTAATTGGATTTTTTGACAAATTATGATGATGGTTTGGAGTTAAGAATTGAAGATTTAATGAATAGTTTGGGGGTTAGGTGTGTTGTTGGGTAATGTCGTGAGCATTGCTCGCGAATCCTTGTCATATCGAGATTGGTCCATGGGTGGGAATCGAACTCACTTACTTTCAACAGAGTGATAAAAATATCCGGTCTTTTGCTTAATCAATCGGTCAAAAAGGCATAAATCTCGCACTGATTTACAGATTCGTCTTCATATCGATACTCGATAATTCAGATTCCACTTTGCTCAGACATCATGGATATAAGGGTTTAGAAGAGAAAAATCAGGATGACTCTAACCTGAGCCAGATTCTGTTTACTATTTATCACAGCAATAGATAGGCTTGTCGATTTAGACTGTAGTTGCCCTCAGACTGTCTATATGTAGGTCTAGGTTATGTCTTGGCATAATCAAGAGCTACAATGATATATCTAGGCATTTTTTTTAAACTCTAATATCTGAGTCCTCTAGGTAAATGACCGTAGACAATAACTAGCCATAGCTAAACAGTAAAACAGATTTTTGTGTTTTAAAAAATGCGCTATAAACCATTCTAATCACTCAATCCCCATTCCATTCATCCTTATTCTAACTCTTCTCAATCCAATTCTCCCTTTCTTTTTCATCTCCCACCCCAAAACTAAACAGCATACAGAATACACAAAAAAAAAACTGAAATTTTATTTTCTTGATGCCAAGAACAAGTTAGACATGGCCAAAAACTAAATAAATATATAAATAAATAACAACAGCATACATTCATTTATTAAGCATTTATATATGTAGATATGTATGTAAGATATGTTGAGTTCTCGTAGAAACTAAACATGGTAAAGCTTCATGGCTAACCTAATAATATTAATATCGGCAGCAAAAAAAAGAACCTATCTATATATGCACGTAGAATGAAGAAGTTTGTGTATTTGAACGTAAAAGCAGCATAGTCGAGGCAATTAAATCAAAAATTAATCATCATAATTCCGTTCCTTGATAATAATACTAATTTATCATATTTATCAATTAATGACAAAATTACAAGGAAATAAAATGGACCATGTTTGTATGTTGGCAATAAATCATAGTAAGCTTAAAAACATTTATTGAGAAGATTTTCATAAAATGCACATACACAACACCACAGACTATATATTTCTATGCATCTATACAAAGACACAACCCGAGTTCATATGAGTACGAATGTATGTCATAAATTCAATTTGAAATGGTAATAAAACGACATAGAAAATGAAATGAGAAAGCAAAAAAAAAAAAATATTTTCGGAAGGTATAGCAGCAAAAAGCATTGGAAATATCATTTGTCCTCAAACAACTATAGTCCTTTATTTTCACATGATATTAATAGGCTTTCGTAAAATCTGAAAGCGAAAGCAATCAATTTACCTCATAATAGCTTTTTTTCCTACATCCCATATCCACCACCTCTATATTCTTACTTGGTGCTGCCACTTCAATCATTTTCACCATAATTTTCTTATTTATTATTACCTTTCCACCTTCTTATGCATTACTTATTCTTACTTATATTGTATGTGACCTCCCCTTACATTTTTTTGTTCCTTTTTTGGTTGCTGCCCTCCTCCTACAAAACAATTCCAAGGATTGATAAATTTACTTTTTATTTTCTGTGGATTAATGAAGTGTTGCTTCCTTTCCTTTCGTGAAATTAGTCTGCATGCTCATGGGTGAAAGTTTGATTTGACATGAATGAGTTTGTTGAGTGCTAGGTGTAAGTGGCTATTGCGTGGACAACATGCGGTGATGTTTTTATTAGGAATATTAAGAATTTAGTTATAAATACATAATTGGGTCACGAGAATTGGTGACATTTAATGTGACATTTTGAGTGATGCAAAGTAATACTTAATGATGTCTGGGAGAGCAGGAGACGGGGTTTAAATCGAGTTGCATGGTAATGAGAAGCAATCAAGGAGTTCAAATTGAGAGATATCATTATTGGTGCCCAAATACCTTGACATTAATTTAGATCAACTTCTTGTTTGTTGGCATAATGGAAATTCAAAACCAAAGATTTGAAGTCTTGGACAAACTATAAGCTCTAATGACACAAAACGATTAACGCAGATCAAAATTTCGGACTCAAGCTGACGTGACTGACTTGGTGTCAACTCAGTTTGAATACGGCACCTTGCCAAAGCTGAACCGACTGGATTTTATATCGATTATTCGACTTATAAGAGGTATGACAAAAATTGCAAACCTACCCTTCTAAAATACATGAAATTCCGTCTCATGGCTTTGGACTAAACCCTAAAAATTCAATTGCTTTCTTAAAAAATCCAGAAATTTGAAATCTGAGTAAACTTTGAATTTAATGCGAAAAAATTGTAATCAGAACATGTGTCACTCATCAATTTAAATTTCGTACTTAAATCATTTTTGATTAACTCAATTGCTGAAAAAATAAAGTGATTATTAGCAACACGCTGGAGCATTCGTAAACTACGAGTAATAAATTCTATTTTTAAACATTATTAAAGTGAATAATCTTGGAAAGATTTCAAATTTTGCAAATTTTTTTGAAAAATGCTAGATGTTTTGTTACTTACTTTATTTTACTGAGGTGTGGATTAATTGCGGTACAGTCAATAAGTTTCTACAGTAAGTATATATCAGCGACACTTTCTTGTATGTAACTGAGTAAGTAAATGTGCTCAGAAGATGTTGACCTCATCATTTTATATATCGCGTACTAACGACTCACTAGTCGGCAATACAAAGTAGCCCTATTAAACCATGATGACATCACAACAACATGTGAGCAAATTCACTGTCTTTTGAGCTAGAATACTGACAGTTTTCATAAATTTTCCATAGGAATCAAGACCTTTTCAAAACACTTTAAATCAAGCATAGAATAAAAATTCAAAAAATATCAAATAAATATTCCAAAGTCAACTCAAACTCATACAAAAATCCAAAGCATAATTCAAAAATTTCCTCTCAAAAAAACGTAAGTAAAATTAAACAATTCATCTTAATTTCTGTCATAATTTGCCTACGCCTTCTAATACTAAGTACGATTACTTCAAATAATTTATAATACCAATTTTCATTTCCATCTTCCAAGTATATCCAATTTCTCTCCTATGTCTCACATAAACGTAATTTTTTCCTCATTCAAAGCACAAACAGACAAAAATGAATGGGAAAAGCTCAAGCTATATTTACCATACCTTGCCTATGATGACATGTACACAAAAAAAAATATTTTTGTGATATATTTATGTAACCTACACATGCACACACAATGTAGTTAACAATGAATGAAATGTACGAATGAATGCCTATTGTTTATTGCTGAGCAGCAGCAACACAAAAAAAAAGGTTTTCATTGTCGAAATATGGAAAGACAGAACGAAGAAGGAATGAAGGAAAAGCAGCAAAGAAAAAGGGGGTAAAAAAATATTGTATTCTATATATTTTTATGTCTATAACATATTTCGATTCATAACTATTATGACGATATTCATAAGTACCTAAAGTGCCAAAAGATTAACAATCTTATAAGAATGTATGAATGCATAATAATAAAAACAAAAACACCAGCAAAAAAAAGGGAAACATATATAAAAAAGTTGTACAGCATAACATACAATACAGTAAGAATAAAAATAAATTTAGAAATGATAGAAATATACACACAATAGAATATGATAAAAAGAATGAAGAAGAATGAAAATAAATGTGAATAAGTGAGTAGGGAGGAGAAAGTTGATAATTTGAAAAACAATTCAGAGGATTTAACTTTCATCTTGTGTTGCCAAACTGTGAATTGTTGTATGATGAAGAGAAGATCTAGTAATAGATATCGCGAGTATTTGGAGTGAAGAAGCGCAATTTTTGTAGTCTTAGAATTATAAAGTTGATTTTTTGGATGTTAGTTCTTTAATATGCCGGACTGGATCAAGGTAGGAATTGGCAACCTTAAGCCGAACATAAGTTTAGTCATAAAATTGGCATTTCATAACAATTGTTACAAATGTCATGTTTATAATTAAATATCCTTTACTTAATTCTTCCTAGTCTGAGGCACAGTTCGTTGCCGTCTAAAGAGAATGTATAAAACTGACTCTATCCTTCGTGACCTTCTCCCCGCTTGGAACATTAAGCACATTATTGTCTTTTTCTACACATCTAATATAGGATTTTTTTGCCTTCCTCGAAATTTCTACCGTCTATAAATTAACTGTACATTGGATCTAATAATCGTAGCCAGTTTCACTTCAGTTGTAAGTTCCACTTGTTTCTGAATTCTGGGTGCTGTATAACAGAAGCTGAATTAACAATGAGCATTCTTAACTAAACTGATTGAGTACAACAATTAATATATTAATTTCGGCTGTTATGGGCATTGTCTGATTTTGAACTACATCGCTTTATGGTCGATTTTGTACTTAACGTGGACCTACTTTCTACTGGAACTAAGAGTTTGCAACACCCTCTCAAAACCCAAATTACCGTTTTTCTCTTTTGGACCGTTTCTTGGATACATTCTAGTGGAAACTCAGCTCTACTAGAAAATATGCTCATAAATTAAGTAGGAATATGATTTTGAAATAGGTCCTGAAAACATTAAGGAACTAGTCCTACTCAATTTAGAAGCTTTTTAGAGGTCAGCCCTCTTTATTAAGTAATTCAATAGCCAAACATCACCCAACAGACAGATATGTGGATCAAAAGATTCACGGACAAAAATGAAAGAAAACAAACGAACAATCAGATGAACAAGACTTACTGGCAGACAGATGTGTAAGCGAACGGAAGGATGAGTGAGCAGACAGATCAAATGATTGGTAGACGGACAGTTGAATGAGTTAAATGACTATCAAAAAAAGCCTCAAATGGTACAAAAAATGCTTAATTTGTGGCCTGTGGCTAGCATTGTACTAGCTTGAGGTTGGTTTTTCATAGAATTTGAGTTTAAACTCGTATTAAGTCAGTCTAGTGCAGAATTTTTGTAATGTGTGATTTCTGGGAATCTTTAGTATTCAATGTTTGGACGGCGAGAAAAAATCTTGCAGGCGTGTTGCTAATTGGTTTATGACGGATAATAGTCTCGCTGGCTTAAGTGGTTCAATGTGTTGTGATAGAGAAAGTTTGGGAGTCACTAGATATTAAGCATAGAGCATAGAACCGAATTAACATGGGGTATGCTTCCAAAATTAAGCATGATCAATTCTATTAATTGAATATTGTCATGTGTCATATTGTCATTTCAGTGATTGTCTGTAAGACTCACATGTAGAACTCCATAGAGTAAGACAGATAGACAGATAGACGGACAGACATAAAACACTCAATTTCTATCAAAAAATGTCGCTATAAAATTCATGGCAAGCATCAAAAAAACGACTTTAAGAATATTTTTTCTGTTCCCTTTTTGCTTTTCTTATTTTTTGTGTATGTGTGTGCCTCCATCCTCATTTTTATATCACTAGCATCGCAATGAAGTTATAATCGTATATAATATACTGAAGAAAGCATTTTCTCGTATGTGATCTTTCATTCCTTCATGCGACAAAACATTTTTCATCTTTTTTTTTTCTTCTCCTTTTTGCCATTCTTCTTATGCTTTATTACATACACACAAGCATAATATTTTACAGTTAAATAAATCGCTTTTCCTCGCTCTTGACATTTAAGACTCTGCAGTTAGCGAAAGATCATAGATATATTATATGTGAATGTTAGGGAATGGAATGGATAAAAAAAACTAACTTTTTTATGATTATATCGTTCGGTTCACATCTTTTGCCTCTTGGTTCATTTGTTTTGTATTATATACATTTTTTTTTGTTCTGTTAGCTGTAGCAGTAACGGCTGTTTTGACATACACAACAACAAAAAAAAAAGAACTGCTTCACATTTGCCAAAACATTCGATTCCTCTTCACCACCGAACAATGTTTGATTCGCAGCCGTTGCAGTTCATTTGATAGGAATGAGGATAAAGCACTACAAAAAAAAAAAAGAATATATAAAAGCTGGCATAAATGCAATAAAATTCAACATAAATTGCCATTGCATGCTTTTTTTTTTGAATAATAAACTATTTCATGATATATACATATACTGACTGTATGTTCTATGAATCGATGATGTATATGTGAAATGCTGCGAGGAGAGTTGAAAACATGATGAGTAAGAATGGCTAATAAAAATATATACGAGTTAATTGACGCATTTATTACGATTTTTATCTCGATTCGTGGTTTGATGTCGAAAGAAATTATGCTGCCATTTTCAGTAGATTAACATTATTCATGAACAATTTAATGAAATTTATGATTTTTTTTTGTTGTGGATGCTTTCGTATTCGAAAGATGATTCTACGAAAAAATATAATTCTTAGAAACATCTAAACCAAAAAAGAAAGCTATTTTAAGCATAGTGATGAGTCACAAGAATCATAAATATAATACAATTACTTAACGGTTGAAATGATGTAATATGGGTGGGAATTTGTGTGACTAGGGAAATTTATTTTTGGGTATGATTGAATGAATGTTTGTTTGATTTTCATGTTTAAGATGGTTTGAAGGCTGTTGAAGTTTATATATTTTACCTAGAAAAGACAAGTAAATATTACTTTGGCAACAAATCTGCTTGATGTTTTTGCTGAATTTTCTAGCATTTTAGTTCAATTTGCTTCCTTATTAGCTTACTTTGTAATTTTATACTGTAGTCAATTGAAAGCTACTGAATCTTAAAGTTTGTGTTTCTGTTTTTCGATATACGGCCTACATATTACATTGCCTAACTGCAGAGTTGGCAGAATTCGATTTTGGAGATTAAGCTACTCAAGTGCAGGCGCTATTGGAGTCCGAATTCCTAAAGTACTTACCAATTCTACGTAATGCTAGTTTCAGTCATTGTTAGTCAATTATTTTGAAAGCTCAGTTCAACAAGGAGTTTATAAGAGTTCTTGAGAAAGAGACTACCTAGTCTAGCCTTCCCTAACTTACACCTCTCCGGTCCAACACCCAGCCTCATGAACCCTTATTCACACCTTATTGACTCAGCTACCAAAGCACCCTGCAAGGCACTTTTGCAACCATTACTTACTTACTTCCTTGGCGAAGACGCACTGGAGCCCATTGCCACATTTAGAATTCGTCGAAAGCTGGATCTGTCTTTAGATAACTTTTGCCAGTTTTTAATTCCCAGCACTTTTGCATCGTTGCTCACACAACCCCCCTTTGCTTATCTAATTTTGCTACCTTATTCACAACAAATTTTCAATTTGGATGAATACATTTGTATTTAAGTTGACATCCTGTTTTACTTTGAGCCAATATTAAGGATTATAAATGGTTGGACTTTGAATCCTTGAGAAACCGATTGGAACTCGAGATCCATTTGTTAATACGAGAAAGTAGGATTTAGACATAGTTATGTGAAACTTAAATTCAGCTTTATGTTGCTTGTCAATTAAAAATAACAATTACAAACTAAAATAACTAAAAAGCCTAAAATCATTTAATTTATATCGATTTATACTTACCCTCCCTTCAAATTCTTCTTTAGAAAAATTTTCAATTTCTAACTTTTTCATATTCAAGTCAAGATGACTCATTCACTCAAAAAATTTTTAATCAAATTATATCAAAGAATACCACAATTAATTACGAAACATCAAAGAACATTAAAAAAAAGACTTCTTTTAGTCTCATTAAAATTTCCAGGAACAGAAATAAATATTTATTTACTTTCTAAATTGAACAGCAATTTGATATCACAAAGCAAAGACTTAATTTGATACATGAAAATCTAATTATTATTACAAAATCTATCGATTGTGAATCTTCATGCTTGAGATATTTTTAATTAATTGTATATCCCAAGAGAATCTTTTGTGTCCTTAAAATCCAATTTGACAAATATATTGTGTAGGTATGATTGGAGATGGATAATGTATTGTGTGAGTATGTGTGTTCGTTGTTAGAAATGTGGGTTGTAAGGTCCATTAATAATTGGTGTATTTTCCTGTTTGTAAGAGCTTTAGTTAAGATTAAGTCGTTCCTTAAGTGGTATTCTGTTAAAAAGTTAGCTTTATGCAAGATCTAAAACATTTGACATTGATTCAGCGTCAATGACACATCATAGTCGTTAGGGTGTCGCTAAGTCGTCGTATTGATGACAAAATAGATAGAACCGTGCTCTGACGACACTAAAATGGCTGTTTTAGGTCCATTTCGATGATTAACTCCTTAATATCCTCACAAGTCGTTTAAAATCAAAACAACATGACTTTTGCATAATGCCTAATGCCAATGCATAGACCAAATCGGAGTCACGTCGACCTGAAACTGGCTTTTTGATCATTACCGATTTGTTGTATTCGGGGACTTACTGCAGTTTTCTACTTGATTGTACAATGAGCAAAGTGACTAAGGACACTAATTCCTTAAGGCTATAATCATGAAATTTCTAAATTTAGGTCTCGGTCTTACTAAAAACATAAGCAGAACTCAGACTTCAAGTATGTCTGAGTGCTAATATCACACCAAGCGTTCAAACAATCCTACCTACATCTCTCGATATCCAAGCCTCATCTGTGCAAATATACCTGATATCACCCACTCCATAACAGCTTGAGAATCACAGACATATGAACAAGACACAATATCAAATTTCTAAGAACATATTTTGACTATAAATTCAATATAAAAGCCTACCAGACATTGTGTATAATTTCCAGTAGCCAAGACATTGACAAACAATTTTTTTATTTTTACCAAACCATAGCAACTAAATAACCAAATCCAATCCAAAATGATGTGATATTGCGTTGATACACATGTGTGCATGGGGATGTATATAGAGAAATATAAAAATAGTTAAAAAGTTAAATCAAATTAAAGTTTTTTTAAAAATGCAGCTCATATCGTTCCACTCGTCGGTCTCTTTTTCTCTCATGTGTGATGTGCATTTATTTCTTTTTTTTTTGATATAAAATACAAAAAAGTTTTATTTTATTTTCTGTATATTTTAACTGACTGAGTTATATTCGTTTCATTTCTGTGCTTATTTTTCATTTAACTTTATAAAAATAAATCTCTACGTAGAGTGCACTAAAAAAAAGCATACAGAATATATCTCTTGAAACAATATCTCTCATTGTATTATCCTTTATATGTGAAACATATTTTTTTTTGCACTATCTCCATCTTTTTCTCTCTCTCTCTCTTTTTTCAAAAAAATAGCGAAAAATAGTTTATCATCATTCTTCATCACATAATTCACATTATTAAATAGTCGGAAAATAAAATAAAAAAAACTTTTTCATTTCATATTTTCACAGTTATGGTTAAGTCCATGGATAGAAATGAAAAATGCTCGATTTACTTAAGTACCTTTGAGAAGATTAAATAGATTGTTTTAAGTTACAATTTTGTGATTTTAGGGTTTATTAGAAGTGTAAATATGAGAGAATTTGATATTTAATGTTGTTTTAAGGATATGATGATTGTTTTGAGGATGTATGGTAATATTCAATGATACATATGCTTTGCAGCTGGTGCAATAGCTTAGTAAGGGTAGATCTATAGCGGCTCCGAATCAAATATTCAGAGTCAGACACTCTAGTGGTACAGTACTGTACTTACTGTACATTTACACAAGTACAGTAAGTATTATAAGTATTGCTTTTTGGAGTGTCTGACCCTTGCCAAATATACAATTTATAGTTCCAAGCGATGAAACTGAAACTGGCTTTTCTGCGATTCATATAAGGCTCCATGATGAACATTTTATTGATGCTAAATTGACTCTGTGCGTCTTAAGCTCTCTAATGGCTACCGAAATACCTCTTAATACAGCCTTTTTAATTTATTTTCGGTTAAAGTCGGATTTGGACGATGAGCTTTTAAGTTCTTCTTCTTACTTACATCAAATTTAAAATCATACTTCTCAATTATGATTAATGACCTCCTGTCAATGTACCACTATGAGCTTTCATATGTCAATTGACAATGCCAAGTGCATTACTGTTTCTATCATCAGTCACTTTCTAAGTGTTCTAACAGAAGCTCAATGATGCCTTAGCTCCAAACATTCCATATATTATCTAATTGGCTCAGTCAGCTTTAGAATCCATTTTCTATATTCTAGTTCCAAATCGAAACATTTCATTTAGTTGCTTGTATAATTATTGTATGAGCTAATACTCAGAATTATAGTGTCTTTTGAACATCACTTCTGATTCTCCAAAACACTAGGATGGTACATGACAAAATCCAGCTCTACGCCATCCTAACTTTAACTTTGGCAAGATTCAATGAAATCGAGTACCATTGTACAGTCACGCTGACCTGTCTTCAAATCTTTCCAACTCCATGTGCTTTCCGGGACATAATATAGCCATCGTGGTACAACAGCTTTAATTATGACCTAATTTACAATCGATTTCCCAGAAATAATCAAAATATTTACAATAATGGTCGATAATTATCTCCTCAATCCCACAAAACAGGACATGTGATCAGATCGCATAATCATTCATCTAAAAACCACAAGCAAATACCTCAAATCTTACAATTCAACCATAATAACTCATAACGCATAACAAAATTATTCAAAAGAAATAATTTAAATTATCATACAAATTGAAAATATGATTCGGCCCGGAAATGATGTGGTAACGGGCTTATTAATGTATGTATGATAAATTTGCGGTTTTTCTGTGAGTTAAATGAATAACCTCTATAATGCAAAAAAGAAGGAAATGCGCCACAATCACTCACCTGCGTATAATCTTCCCTTTTGCTGCTTTTAAACAACGTCCAAATTACAAAAAAGTCCAGAAATGCTGTATACTTATATCATTTAGATTTCCCCAAGCTATAGCAAAACCTAAAATAAATGGAATGCATGAGATTGTAATTTATTCATAAGTGGATTGAAGATGGAGATGCAATATTTCTCATTATGGTTGATTTAATTTTACTGCAAAATTTTTTTTATCCCATTTTGTATGCTGTTTTTTTTTGGGGGGATATACTACTGCTGTTGGTCGTGGACGAGATGAGAAAAAATAACTTTTTTAATTTCATTTTTTATGGAACTAAATGTATAAAATTGTGTAGAGTTGGATTGGGGGTTGGGTTAAGGATGGGTTGGGGATTAAGTAAGGATGGATATGTGGCTGTCTACTTATTACAGTGAAAGTGGAGGAGAAGATGGGTAACCCTGATTTATATCATAGATATTCCGAGAATTATAGTCATATGAATCTATAAGTGTGAATCAATAAGGGTCAGAACAAGAGTTCGACTCAAGTCGACCTGCCCATACAAAACCCAAATCAACCTCAAACTCTGCCCTTCGCTAATCCCACCACAAGACCCATCCAGCTCCTCCAAGTCCATCAATTCAAATTCCACTCCCAATTTATGTCACTCTTGTTACCTGACATCCCAACAATCCCCTCCCCTCCCCAAAAACAGCAATTAAATTAGCTTTTTGCACAAAAATGAAAATTCATTTCATTGTTTCATTTTATGGCATTTAATCCTTAATTATTATCGGATTTCATACAGAGTAAAAGAGCAACATGCAAAAGACAGATTAGACTAGGAATTTCTATTCATCATGAAAATGGAATTTTCTTTGAAAATTCTTCTCTAATTATATATATATAAAGCATATTATAAGACTTTCATTATTCCTGATCACATAAATAACATACTTGAATTTTGATCCTAAAGTAAGAGCGATACTTTGATAAATTAATGTAATATTGTAATGAATGTGGATACTTAGAGATGGGGTCATACTAAGTGATGGGTATAATATAGTGAGATATTGCATATATTAGTTATATAGTGGATGTTCTAATCCATCTACAAAGATAATGCTGTGTAATTGATATAATTAGTTAGCCAATATTTAGCATGATACAGCTGCAAATTCTTGAATCTTTATTGAATCATCATTGAACATTCATTAGACGTATTATCTTGTATTGACTGACCCTGACAGACTATAAGCAGCCTCACATGTCACCGTGATGTGATTTTCAAATGACAATGAGTCGTGGTGTGGTCACAGTGCCATATAAGTGTTTCCAAAGCCTATAAGGATGAAAATACCGTTAGATAGTCATGGAAGCCATCTATACGTACAGTATAATGCGCCAAATTTCATCTCAATGGGTCTTAAACAGCTGACGTGTTGTCGTCTTCTCATATTCATGTTTAGTCATCAACGAGGTGACCTATCGACGCTCTAGAGTCTACATTGAGATGCTCGAGGTAAAACTAAGGCTTAGGTTGGTAATACCCGGGTATAGCTAAGGAATAGCTAAGACATACCCAATAAAAAGGCTCTTGATCGATATACTCACGACAATCCTTGAAAAACGCACTGACTCCACGTACCAATACTAAAATTCCAGTATCCACAACATCATTTGACCTTCCTAGCTATGCAATTCACAATAAAGTTAAACATCATAAATCTACAAACCCATTATAATGATGTTATATATACATATAAGCAATTATAGAATGATGGCATTTTGCATGACCATAATTATACCATAATACAATATAGACGAGCATGAATGTGTATCAATTTACCGCTCAGAAATTTAATAATAAACCACAAAACATTTTTTTATTATTTTATTTTCAATCATATCCCCTTCAGCTAAGACATATCAATGACTGATGGGGTAAATGTTATGCTATATGGTTTATTTGTACAGATGCGGGTTGAAATCATAATTTAGGTCGATTAAATTATGTAAAATAAATCATCCGTAAATTCTTTTGACGACATAAAATGAAAAATCCGCAGTAATTAGTCAAAAGATTAAATCTATTGAGGCATTTCGCCAGCATCAATCTTAATTCTATAAAAAATCTGAAATGAGAAAAAATCAAGATTTGTTATAATTTCATGACCTAATGAAATATTTACAGACATCATTCTCAGAATATTGAAAATTTATGAATATTTTATTATCTGACATTTTGAATTTTTTGACGACAGAAGTTTTTCTTTACTCTCGTGCCTGTTTTATGAAAATGAAAGGAAAAAAAATCAAGAGAAAAATCTTTTTTTGTTCTGTAAAAAGGAAATATGCTTTCAGTCAACATCAAGGACCTGAGAATGTGATCATGACATTTGGTTTATGAAACTTTAATGATGAATTTTATGAAAATAATATGGCTGAGAGTTGTTTCATGGAATTTTGCATTTAATAGGGATTCGTATTTATGAGCTGCTTAATTGTTATTTGCTGTGCTTGAAGATGAGAGAAGAAGAGGGGAAGAGGAAGGGAGGTGGAGCATGTTGATCTATATTTGCTGAACGGGCTTATATAAGAGGCATATTCTTGCAGAATATTCATAGAAAATTTTAGATTCTCAATCGAGAGTAAGATTAATACGATCTATATACAGTCAGTATAATCTATGTGACCGTGTTGTCTAAAATGTGTGCCGTGTCACGTCAGGGTGTAGCCGATTTTTTTTTTTGAAAATGCCATGAACCGCATGTCTTGTATGATTTCTCGTTATCGGGATATCTCGGGATATCGAGAAAGCATAACGTCTTGGAAGGTTTTTATGGTGTTTGTCCCGTGACACAACAAAGTTTGGACAATACTAATCAAAGAGAACATCTTCCAATCCCTAATTGGGAATCTCAACTAGTCTAATATTAAACCTTGACGTCAACTCCAATTTAAAATGAAACTGAGCGGACTTGAGTCAATTTCGATATCTGTCTAATACTTACTTACTTACTTCCTTGGCTGGGGCGCACGAGGACCCATTGCCGCGCGTAGGGAATGTCTGAAGACAGCTCTATCCTTCGAAACCTTCTGCCAATTCGGGATATTAAGGAAATATCTGTCTAATACTAAATTTAATATAAACTTCAATGTCTGCTCTAATGCTAAGTCTGATATACTAAAAAACGTTAGAATTAGACATTGACTAAAGTCTAGTGGCGGACAACTTGTCTGACTTGAGTCTAGTGGTCGCAACGCACTGTTGTACTGTCATAATCTCAAATGTGACTCGAAAGTTTTTCAAAAAACCCGAATTTAGACGATTATTACTTCAAAAAAAACCTTTAGCTATTCAGATCTTTAAGATCCAGAGCTGCGCTAGGGCGATTATATGAAGCAATCAATATGGTGTGACATCGTGATTAATTTTCTAGTGTTAAAGTGTGCTGTGTCTCAAACAAGACTGTCCATCACTGCACTAGGCAATATCTTGCCATTATATAGTCATAACGTAATTTTGTCTACTCAACAATACTAAATTAAATGGACACAAAGCTGAAACACAGCCAATTAACCCCACAACATCCACAAAATACGCTAAAAAAATACCATTAAAAAATAAAAATATATGAAAATTTATTCTCCGCTTAGCACCCACTCAGCCATTCATCAAGTTCAATTGCTACAATTGTTATGAGCATAAAAAAAAAATACAACATTGGTCATTTTTTATAAATATGGAAAAATTCTCACACGAAATACAGAAAATATAATTTTTCTCTTCTTTTTCCACGTGCATTTATCAACATTTCAATTTGACACACTTCAGTTCCATTACATTTTATTCTATTTTTTTCTTCATTTCCATTGCTTGTTTTCCTTATGGATATGATAAAAGAGTGTTCAAGATGAAAAAAAGAGAAGGAAAATTAATTTTCAGGATAAAAAATGAAATAGAGTAAATAAGGAAAAGAATATTCCAATCCATATCCATACACAGTCTGTCATGTACGGGGTGAAAAGCTGAAATCTCGTTTTTCTTTGAAGAAAATATGCGGTAACAAGAATAAAGATCTGGAAAGAAAGATGAATGTGGTGAAAATATTAATATTTTTTTTACTTCTCTCCCTCTCTCTCTCTCTCTCTTTCTATACTTCCTCTTCTTTAACCATAAAAGAGGAATTCTTTATGTTTCGTCATAAGCAGTTGTGCCAGCTACTACTAGCAACGGCAAAAGCAGCAATGTTGTATTTTATTGTATTGCTGCCATTGCTTGTTGGTGCTGATACTTTATACATAAGCTGCTGATGTGTATAATGGTGAATATATAATAATATGAGAGGAAGTTGGAAATGGGGATTGGTGATTGGGTATGGGTGGGTAAAAGGCGCATTTTCAGGGAGGAGATGTCTCGTGCAAGAGTTCATCTTACTTGAGCCACGTACGACTAGAGTCAATAGAGTAACAACATTCTGTGTCAATAGAGTCAATAGAGTTAATAGAGTAACATAACATACATGCTAATACTTTTAATTTAATCAAACAACTATCTCGAATAGCACAAGTAGGGTTAATCGGTCCAAAATCTGACACCAGGCTGGTGTGACTCTCACATGGCGTCAGATTTAAAGCGGATCAAGTATAAAATTTGGGCTCAAGTTTTA
This sequence comes from Chironomus tepperi, assembly GCF_022539635.2. Lineage (NCBI taxonomy): Eukaryota > Metazoa > Arthropoda > Insecta > Diptera > Chironomidae > Chironomus > Chironomus tepperi. Next base: position 1,054,609 of record NW_027226293.1, on the reverse strand, counting down.
ATATTTTATTGACTTAATGTGATAATTTCAGGTATAGTTATGACTATGGAGTCGCTTCCACATTGGAGTCCTGCCAACTCTGCTTTCAGGGTCGTTCTATCAATTTTCCATTACTAATGGTAATCTTGGTGCTTTCGTCCTAACTGTTCTCGCTATATTTCATGTTTCTGAGCCGTTCCTAAGTCTAGCCTTGCTCAAAACTCAAATTTCGTGTTTATGTCGTACTCTGCTCAGTTTTAGAATTTTAAAATTCTGAAAATGAAGAAATTTTGAAATATTTGTATTCGAACCGACAACATTCAAGTTTCCACAACCAAATTTGAGCCAAATATCTTGCCGATTACTCCATAACTTCACATAACTGCTTACGATGACCGCACCTATTATATTTATTTATAGCTGTGAAGTAATCGACAGCTTGTGCAATATCAATAAGATTTCTCAATAAATACTCCTTTATGCTCGATTGTCCTTCACAATGAATCATTATTCTGTCTGTATAGCATATTATTCCATGATTTAGAACGGTAATCGATGAATGACCTCTAGGCATCAATTCAGTAAAGGATAATACTTCAAAGAGTATCCATACAATTTTAAAAGATATTTTTATCGATCATGCCTGCCGAACAACTAGACAAACTGCAACTTCACACATCTCAATGTCCCTCAACTCTAGCCCACTAAAAAAAATCAGGAACAGTACATACAAATATATGATGAAATATAAAAAAAAAAAAATTTGCATCTAGCATTTCTCGCATTCTATACTTTATCATAGCGGATTCAATTAAATTTAATTTATTCACTCGCGAAACCTGTCTCATATCTCCTCTCATATATTTTTTGTTGCCATAAACATATATATATCCCATCCTCAGATGTCTTTTTCATCAATGCATCTTTAATGGTATCAAAATCTGTATAAGCTTTAGCTGATTAGATGAAACACCATATTGTCGCATTCTGAAGTACACACATTTTAAGTATTATATGCTATTCATCAAATGCGGATTATGTGTCGCATTTTGAGGGAAGTCGAATAAAGTCAAAAGGAAGGGTGAATGGATGGGGATGAATAAAAAAATATGAAAAATTTATGTTCTACATATTGTACGATCTTCATCTTGTTGTCTGTCTTTCTCCCTCGAATATCCTCATATGTGTATGTATAGAAACAGGATATAGGATATGTAATGATTTTGACATGTAGGAACGAAATAAGCGTTAAAAAATTATATCTATAAAATGGAAATCATTTGAAAATAGCATGAAAGTTTCATGATTGAAGATTATTTTTTGTATGCAAAATTGAGAGGTGCTGATGATGATTTTTTTTGGGGTAAAGATGGATTTAAAGCTCGTGGGAAATTGAAAGTTTTTTTTTCTTGCTTCTCTTCTTTAAGAATATTTGATGGAAAAGTTGGTGTCTCTTTAGGGGATTCCTTTACCTCTTCATGTTCTAACTGATTCTATTTTAGAAGTTTGGAGTTTGTGGAAAGTGAGTTACACAAAATGTAGAGTTAAGAGGGTTGAAGCAGCTCTTGTAACTGTGAAAATACCCAAGGGAAGGTTTATCTAGACATGTTATTGCTTTTAAAGTTTTGGGACAATGTAAGGAAGAATTGTATATTCATTTATACTAAAATACATCCTTAAAATTGGTATAAGAGTCCCAAAAATTCTTTAAGACTCCTAAACTTTTAAATCTAAAATTACTTTTGGAAGGGAATATTGATAATGTAGCGACCGGGTTCTATAGCATAGGCTGTTTAATTGATTTTGTTTGCGTTTAATAAACGACAATGTCTATTCACTATAACGAGCTCGAGAGCACGTGACTATGCGTCTTACTTCAAGTGCAGTGTAAACACGTTCATTGACTGCAAGTGTCCATATTTGCAAGCCAATGTTAGTCGCCCACGTCTTGCTTTAATGGAAGCGTACAATAGCATACAATAGTCATGGATACACATAGCTCGACAACTAAATACTACCAGAGCTGAAGTCGAGTCAAGTCGAATTGAGTCAACTTTCTTATATAAAATTTGAGTCGACTTCGAGCTCTATTCAATACAAATTTAGTTGAGTTCAAATAAACCCTAGCAAATAAAGAGCATTTTCTCATGAGCAAGCTGTACTTACATAGACAATTTAGTCATTCTCATCACCGTCCTCTCAGCTTATTTCAAATTTTATAGCGAGCTCTTTGTCTGCTTCGGCAAATATTCAGAAGTATGTCACCATTTGTTATCACAGATGAAAACTGTCCTGTAGTTTTATCAGTTAGAACTAGATTCAAATGTTAACCCGACCTTAAGCTGTCATTTCATCGGCTGCATGCCATATGAAACAGTCCACTCCACTTTAAATATCATTCTATCATTTATAAAGAAATCCCTTAATTAAACGGAAAATTTCATACAAAATTTTTTTACTATAAGTTTGTCTTATTTTTAATCAAAAGATTCATTTGACAAAATTTTTTATTGAAATATTTCAAAGAGAAAATTTACAAAAAAAAGAAGCTGAAAATAAACATTTACTTCAGAAAAGAAAATTTAATTAAAGAACCAAAAAAACGAATTTTTTTCATGAATGAAATGCTCTACAAAGGTTTCCAAGATACACAGTGTAGTTCAGTGGTGGTCAACTTGTGTGTCGCGGGACATTATTGACAGGCTGGCACAGAGACTGATTTTAGGTGCTTTCGTGGGCTTTGTGGACCATGAAAGCATATTATTTGGCTGTTAGGGTCGCTAAAAGGGGTTTGAGCCCCCAAAAAATGTTATAAATTCGATGGAACGTCTGCCGTGTATGGCTTCGGACGAGGCTCACCACCAAGATGTGACCGCGACAAATTAAAGGTTGCCCACCACTGCCTTAGTCATGAAAAAAAAATATATCAAAGATGAATGTGAATGAAAGTCACACAATAAATTCATGAGCATGCATAGTATAAGAAAGCAGACAGGATGTAAGGAATATGATGAAAATAATATTGAATGACAAACACATCGAAGATTTTGATTCAATTTTTATCTTCGTTCTATTGATAGAAAAAAGCAGCCTGACTGAAATGCGATCCGTAAAGGCAAAGAATTTTCCAATTTTCAATTTCTTTTTTTTCGGGGACTTTAATCTCTCTTGTTCACCTTAATCGCATCAATATATCCGCATTTAAAATCATTTCAGTTCTTTTTTGCCTCATCGACTCAAAATGGATCAGTTCCAACAAAAAAAATTAAAGAATGGCACAAAAAAAAAGTTCAAATGAAAATTCTGCTGTTAGTGCCGAGAACATTCATCCATTTCGAGTGGTTAGCTGACTGACTACTAAATTTTTATTCCTCAATATTTCAAGCAGACTGAAATATTTCAGCTCATTTCACAATAATGTTTTTTTGCTTAAAGCACTACCAAATTGCTCTCATTTATTCATCATTCTTAGTGTACTTCTTTTCATTTTAAGTGGATTCCTAAATTGTGGAACTGTTTTTACACAAATTTTTGGATGTCTGTTTGGCTTTTTTGTTTTTCGGTGAAAAGTTTCAGCTTGAATTATGTGAAAATTATTTTAGAAGCAGATGCTTCAGATACTTTTTAAACTTTTTCGTAGTTTAGCACTTGTTAAGCAATGCAATAATTAATCAGAAGAAGAATTCAGCACTTAGGTGGAGAAATTTTTTGACTTTTTAATGCAAAGTTGGTTGTTTTCTTGAGATTGTGTAGTAATGTACTTTGATACGTTCTTACTGGAGCTGATACTTACATCAAACCATTCTCAGTATGCTGCACCCTTAACAGGCAAAGAGACCACTTTTAAGTACCGTAGTGGGCTTTTTGAACTACGAAAGCATACTCTCGACCTGTTAGAGCACCAATAGTAATGTCTGAATAGGAAGCTAATACATTACAGTAACATTTGCAACTGCATTGCACTGACCATAATGTCATTAGTCTTTATCTGTTGGAGGTATGATTAATTCATGAATCTGATCACTAATTGGACAGTATTATACAATTTTGTATCCTAACTTTAGGAATCTAAGTGGAATCCAGCTTTTCTATCATCAAGATGCTCTTAAAAACCAACTATTCTTACATGAGCTTAGCTTGGTTCCAAAATAATGTCGAAATTGTAACTAACTTGCACCTTACTGAGTCGCTGAACTGCTTGTGTAATGCTAGACTGATACGATGACTACATTCTTCCTTATGTCATATGAATACACAGATGTAAGCAGTTTTGCTGAAAAACTGGTCATTATCCTCAGCATTGTGTTAATCCCAAGGGTCAGACACTCCAAAAGTGCAGTACTGTACTTACTGCACTTGTTGAATTTATATGAAAGTAGAGCTGGCTTCTCACCATGAGCTATGTAGTTACTAGCTCTAATGAGCGTTCTCTATAGCTATATCGTTATCTATCGTAGTGGACAAGCATACTATTTTTTAGAGTATAATCAGAAGCAGCATCTAGCACCTATGTCTCCTCCCTGTATTACTTTTAAGTAACAAATTGTTCATTGTCCAATCTGTAATGCGCTCAAAAATACTCAATCATGATCAATAAATCTCCCAAACTCTTTTATATTTATTTTAGTTCATCATCCTTAACTGTAAAGATAGTTTGATCGTTACATGAATGCATTGAAAATTGAAGAGGAATGTTGATTGATTGAAAATGCTATAAAACTACTTCTTTTCATTCTACTTCTCTTCTTCTTCTTCTTCTTTTTCATCATCATCTGCTTTTCATTGCCAATATACACAAAAATACAAATCGAGTGGATTGAAAGGAGAAAGAAATTGAAAATTAAATGCGATTGCAATTTTATTTTACCTCCTTTATTTCTTTCATCCTCCTCCTGAAATCCTTTCAACATGAATGGCACAAGAAAAGAGAAGAAAAAAATAAGTTTTTACAGTAAAATTTTTCAGTTTTCAAATTCAATATAGCTGAAAGTCATATCGTAATGCATTAAGAAACATTTCAAGCTTGTATGACATTTTCCATCGTTTCCATTTTTACTCACATAGTTTATACTTTTTTAGCGCATTTTTTGCTTCTGTCTTTGAAGTTCTTTGAAAAAAAAAAAGCAATTCTGTTGGGATTTTTTCTCTCTTGCATGCGTCTGTTCAGTCATAAGTTTTCATCTTGGATATAAATTGATTATTTTGCAGTACTCATATTCATAAAAATCATTAAAACTTATTCTGTGAACTTTTGTGTGCTAGCTATTTCACATGTCTTGTGCTTACATGTGGATTTTTTATATGGATGAAGATGGGAGAATGAGTAAGCAGAAATTATGATTGAAGTTACATTTGGGGAGAATATGTGGACTTCTATGGAGCTTCAGCTTTCTGAACAGTTTTTAGATGAAATTGAAAATATTTTTATGAAAATTCTCAATTTGAAAGCAATTGCTACTAAAACGCATATATTTTGTGGATGGAACAACTTAGATCAGTGCAGAGAGTATGGGGATACAGACGATTGACTTGAGTAGACGAGTGCTTTCTTATATTTTGTAAATATCCAGCTTTAAAGAACTATTTATCGGTATCTTAGCTTCCCAAACAAAAACTCGAGTTAGACCCGAACCCAACTTCTCCACAAAATAGTCCTTGTGGGGGACTCGAATCCATGCAAGCTTCCTAACAACGTAGCCCGAGTAGGACTCGATTCCAAACCAACTTCCTCACACTAGAACCTGAGCGGAACTCGAACTCACGCCCATTTAATTGCATGCCAAGTACGTTTACCTGCTAAGCTACCAGGAGTTGCTATAAAATTTGACACATTACTATCTTTTCTATACAATGCTCATTACACAGCTCTGATTGTTGTTTTGGACCAAGGCACAAAGTCCAACAAGTACAGAACTAGCTTTGTTTTACGTTCCTGTTGTTGCCAGTGATGGACAACTTGTATGCCGTAGTAAAATTTTGTTTAACATGACCAACTAGGCTATGTTAACTATGCTGGGGTATATCGTGCCTAAAAACAGGCACTCAGGAGGAGTACAAACAGGAGGAGGAATGGGCACTCAATTTAATGATTATGAGATTGCCTGTTTGATGTCCCAAAACATTCTAATTTGAACCAAAAATCATCATCCAACACATCTCAATCCAAATGTATCTCATCAAATCATCTCAATAATTGTACCATGTCTGAAATTTTCAACTGAAATAATCCAAACAAGAATTCAATGTAAAAGTCAAAAGGATGACATTTTCATCCAATAATCTCGTACACAAAATCCATTGTCAAATGATTATGAAACTTTTTTAATGGTTTCGCCTTAAATGATTTACTCTTTGACATTTTCAACTTGACTTGAAGCAAGAAACAAGCAAGAAAAAATTGTAAAGCTTGCAGTATGAAAGTTGGAGAATATAAGAATCTTAAACTATTTTTCTCTATACGGCAATAGGGTATGGTATGGTATAAGAAAATTTATAGATTTATACACAGAGCGTGAAAGTGTGTATGTGTGAAAGAGCTTTTGTAGTTTTATTTTTTAGAACTCTAAAGTCGTTCACATACCAAAAAAAGAAATAAGGAAGATGAAGGAATAAAAAGGGTTGAAATTTATTTATTTTTCGAGACAAAACTTTGTTCGTCTCCTCCTCAAAAAACACATTATACGACAAAAAATGCGATTTCATATACCGAATAAATATATGTATGGGGGTGACTTCTATAGAGCTGAGATGGAAAATATGCTTCTACCAATTAATCAAAAAAAAACTAAGTTTTTTATATGAAATTTCTATATCCAACTTTTATGTACATGTTCTTGATCTACGACCTAATGGATGGTATAAAAGTTTATAAATATACTTACTTAAGGTTTCGATTGAATTTTATGTTAAGCTCTTCCTCTCTCACACTCTTAGTGTTTACGTCGTATCAGCCAAAACTTTATTTAATGAGTAAAAATTACCGAGCAGCACAATGGAGTGGGTAAGGCTTTGTTATGTTGCATCGTGTTAACAGCCATACACGTAGGTGATCTAATGCTACAGTAATGCTTTATTTAGATCCAATTTTAAGATAAATCATGAAAATTGCTGGATGTAATGTCGAGAATATCGAATGAATCCTTGTCATGTTGTCAACACTTTATGACAGTGGTGGACAACCTAAGTGCATCCAAATTTCTGTTGACATTACTAAAGCTATCTTTTCTAGTCTTAGGTGTGTCTTGGCTCAAATAGGATCTTCATTCCTGTCCTGTTTAATAAATGAGAGGTCCAACTCATGATAGGAATCGAACCCACGTCTGAATAAAATAGCTATCGAGTTTGATGCCTAACTTCTCGACAATTAAGGCCTTGCCTTCAGCATTGGCAAGCTTGCATGTATTTGACTCGATATCCAAGAATCCACGGTCCTTGGTACCCATACTAAATTTCGCATTGACATATTTGCATTCATATGACTCGATATCCAGGAATTCATTCTTCTCAGTGCCCACACTACATCGTGCTGCTCGGAACTAACAATCATTTTTACACATTTTTAATTGACCTAGTTCTAATTTTTCTAATGTTTTAATTATTTTCTTCCTTCCAGTTCCCCCCGAACGCATAAGTATACGTGATGAATCAAACAGCGAACGTACCACTGTTGTGGGACCATACAGTGAAGGTGACACAATGAAGCTCAAGTGTGATGTAATTGGGGGAAAACCACAACCAAAATTGACATGGTATCGTGATGGATATCAGATTCAAAGTGAAACATTTATGGTGCCAAGTGGACGATATTTACGAAGTGAAATTGTAGTAGAACGTTTAAGTAGACAAGATTTAAATTCTAGATTTACGTGCAAAGCAATAAATCATCCTAGAGCGACCGCTATAGAATCCTCCGTCCAATTAGATATGAATTGTAAGTTCATTTATTGACATGTTTATCATACACATATTTTTTGGGAATATAGAACCTTTGTCATTTACAATTGTCATATTTTATTGCAGTTGCTCCACTTAATATACGACTATTGGGAGCCCATCAACATCAACCTCTTTCAGCCGGACGTCGATATGATTTGCTCTGTCAAAGTGCGGGATCTCGACCACCAGCGATTATCACATGGTGAGTTTTTTTGGTCTATCCCCAATGTAAATAATAATCATGTTTATAACATTTGATGTATTTGTGAATATAATGCCAAGTTTTTGGTCAGATTTTATTTTTTTTTTCACATATGAATAAATTTTTGAGAGTTCAAGGAAATTGAAAACATGTAAAGTAGCCATTGTTATTGATGTGTAGAAAATTGAAGAATCCTTTTTTTTTTTGTTGGCAGGGTTGAATGTTGAGAGTTTTGATAGAGAGGATGTTGATTGAGTAGGATACTTGTTTATTTGCATATAAGAGGTTTTTATGAATTCTTGGAAGGTTTTCTATTTTGTGAATTAAAGATTGACTTTGGAATGAATTGACTGGTAAATGACTGGGAATGTATATATCGCTGACAATACATAAATCTGTTTTTAAAGTATTCTTAAGATTTATTTAAATTCATTCAAAGTTTTTAATGGAAATCTGTATCTACAAAGAGAAGTAAAATGACTAGTAGCTTAAGCTAGGCAGGGTATAGTAGATAGTCTGTAGTTGAGTCGTTATCTTCCTTTACTTCTTTAAAATTGGTTACTGAAAAGACTATATCTCGATAAGTTGCAGCAGAATAAAACAAAATTGACCAGAATTTACTTAGAAATCTATCAAATTCCACCAATGTCGTGCAATTAAGGTCAATTTGCGGACTGTTATCCACACAAATTCGTTTCAAATTGCTGGGAAATATTAAGATTTTGTTTGAAAAGTACGAAAAACGTCATTTGAAATTTTAATTGATTCCTAACTCTTTGAACTGATTCAATATTATTTTGATCCATTACTCTGATTGATCAAAAGCTACCAGAGCCAAAAAACAGCCGTCACGGTATCACAGAGCATCTTCACGTCTTGCTGACAATGACGCAACGTATCAGTGACCCAACAATTTCATTGACTGCTCCAATATGTTAGAACTAGACATAAACATTGATATAACTTGTTATTGATTAATAAAATCATCTCCTCGGACACCAAACCGCTAACTCTGACAAAATCTAATACGGTCATTTGCAAGCGACATCAAACTTCTCTGTCATTCCAATATCAACGCTTTTGCAGCATTACCAGTCGTCCAAAATATTCCAAATATTCCTCAACAACCCCACAAGCCCTGTACAAATTCACATGAAAAGGATAGGCTAAATAAATTTCGTTAAATTGTCCATTATGCACAGGGATATGCTCGTTCATTATTCGTAGAATTCTTTGGGTTTGTTTCATTTCTTGACCCAGTCGTTCTAACCTTAATATAATATTATATTTTACTCAATCAAGCAGCAGGAAATGAAAGTATTTTGGAAATTACATGACAATCACATGTCAAATATTTACGTTTTAAATTTTATTTTTTTTGGGTCTTGAATCTTAAATGTATGTTTGAAACCTCTATTTGAAAGTCTGTCGGAATCAAGAAATAAATGGATTGTATGGTTTTTGGGTTAGGTTGTGGGTAGATGAAGTAATATAATAATAATGAAATGTTTTTTTTTTCTCATGTAAAACTTTTCCACAGGTTTACTTTAAAATGTTTGGTTGAAAGATTTCTCGAGTTATTGATTACCTCTTAAACTTTTTCGAGTAGAACAAATATATACAGATTCAAAATCTATAAAACTTTAAAGATGTTGTAAAGAACTCTTGTATATTTTTTTTTATTTGAGTCGTAAAATCAGAGATATATCGATGACTAATAAAAAAAAAATCACTTCTGTTGACCATTACTTGGCATTATATTACAAGCAACAAAATTATAAGCGATCTATGTACAGCAGAGTTGTCGTCTTGATTTCTTTAATGTTGAATCTTGTGAATTAAACCTGATTCTGCTTCGTTAAGCTTTTGTCTGGAAGTAACGGCATTTTGCATCTTATTTTGAGTTTGTTGGAGTTTCTAAGAAAAGCCGCATCAATGGTAATGCTCTATACACTATCTAGAAGCATTCAGGGGCCGATTTGTGGTAGTCAGCATTGTGTTATATGGTTGACCCATGTAACCGGAGAAATCGGCCATTTTATTGGCATTCTGCCAAGCACTTCAAACAATTCCACTAGTTTAAGAGCAAGCCGACCAGAAACAAGGACATGGAATGCTTCGGATCAACTATACACTATCTAGAAGCATTCATGGGCCAAAAAAAATGTGTGCTAAAAAGTACAATATTTTCTGTTCTTAAGCTTAATATATATTGTCAGTAGTCGGCATTATATTATAATTGGATTTGAGTGAATATTTGCCACTGCATTTCAGAACCTGGTATTTTAAATTTTGACCTGTTATGACCTATTCCGTTTATAAGAACATTTTTAAAAGCTGGTCCCGCGGGACCAGTCCCGCCTTAACCGGAGAAATTAAGGATCACATCAGCAAAGCCATAGTTTAAATTGACGTTACTACCCCTTACATTGAACTTCGAGCTTTAAACAATGAAATATCCTAGATAACACCAAGATGCACAACTCTGTTGTACAGATATATTTTATGTACGCATATAAAAGTCTCACACCCCAATTTTTATTATAATATTCATTCAATCATTGTAGGTATCGTGATGGTGAACGTTTAGATAGGACAACAGAAACCGTATGTATCTTATTTAAATATGATTGATAGAATGATTTGAATATTTTTTTTTGTATTTTTGGTACACATGGATATGTAACCGTGTCTCCTTTTTATTTTTTTTTTTCACTCGTATGGCTGGTTGGTTAACATATATTTTCATGGATTTATTTAAATAGCTTTTTTTTCGGCACTTCTTTTACTTCGAAACAAACTCTTTCATCGTACACACATATGTGCTTTGCGATATAATAATGATAAATTCCTCTATATCATGTTTTTTTTTTCAGCTATGCCATATGAACATGGTACAACGCATTTTTATATCAATTCCTTTTGTATTTTCACGCTATATTATTACATGAAAACCTTCTTGTTTGATTATAACACATCATAAAAATGGATTCTGTGCTCTTTTTCTTCTCAACCATATCGTATCATATATTTATAATATGTATTTATCCCCTAAAATCCCTATAGGTGTGTCATATATTTTCTCTTCGTTTTTTTCCGCACACTCATTCTGTTGTCGAGATATATCTATTATTTCGTATCTTTAAAGCTCATTTTCTACGTATCAAACTCTTTTTTTTCCTATTCTTTTGCTAATACTTCTGTTGCTATTATACCTTTCCATTTACATCTGACTCACATGATGATTTAAGTCTCCAATATTCAATTGTGGTACCCCGATTACTCTGAGGACATGAAATATTTAAATATTTTTGTGAAAATTTACCATCTTATAAAAATATGCGTGTATGTGTGTCAGTATTAAATGGAAAAAAGAGATAAATAAATGGAAAATTGTGTTTTTCACGTTTGCCCATCATAAAAAAAAGGCAAAAGTAATGCTAGCAACAGTGGCCAGGGATCAACATTTTTTTTCTCGGGCCGGATTTAAGAGCTTTTAGACTTTTCTTTGTCATTAACTTAGAAAAAGATCTCTTTTTTTTATGAATTATATGGAACTATTAATTTTGAGCTATAGTGGACGACACGTGGCAAATTCATATATTTTTCACAGAGAGGATGGACATTTTTATAATTTAGTGTGTTTTTTAATCCGAGTTGAATAGGCTGTGATTAGTCGACCGTATGTTTTGTTATGAATAAGCTTGTGCAACTTACCATGAAATGTAAAGCCTACCCGAATAGCACATGAGGTAGAAAGGTTGGAATATGGTGTATATAGACCGGGATGACTCTAGAATGGAGTCACAGTCGCACTCAGTAAGATCCTACTCTTCGTCCGAGCTATGTCAACTCAGGACACAATTGGATGCTGCATCTTCACTGTGAGCCTTTCGGGCTCTACTCCATAGCGGAATTGTAAGGCTCGCATCTCTCCCGCATCTCCTTTAATCGTTTCCATCGTCTTTAGTCGTTTCCGAACGTCCCCCTAGCTACAAACTCAATATTTCATGGCAACTTCCACAAGCCTAGTCACAAACTCGATATTTGCAGATCTTTTCATAAAATTCGAATATACAACTAGACACACTGTCGACATATCGCAGCAAATGCTCAATTCCGGTCGCAACATTGTAGCCATTTCATTTGTCATAGCCCAAAACTTTCCAGACATTGATATACAAAAATTTTACGGTTTATTCAGCACATTTCATACAAAATTCTTAGAATAAAGGATTGCAATCTGCAAATGTCTACTCCTCAATGTCTGTAGCCATGTTGATAGCCTTTATCAAATCTAGCATTATGACCTGCATCAATTTATGATGAATAATCAACCCTGTTTCAAGGAATCACAATCAAAGGATCTGTAATATTTTTAATTCACAAACAAATGTCAGAATTATGAGCAATAAGGTCGTAACCTTGTCATAGAAAAAGAGTTGATATTTTTTTTCTGATGAATTCATCACTTAGATACGTTCTTATGATAAACAATAATAAGCTTAGAAATGTCTTCAGGCTGTCCTTCAAATTTTATAAAATTTTAATAAATTTTTTCTTCAATTTTTCTTGGTATTGTTGACTAAAAATATTTAACTTTTCCTACGTTGATGGCTTTTTGTACTTCTAAGAAGAAGTCAATTGATGTTTACAAGAATACAATCTAGGTCTTGAATTGTAAATAATTAAGTCGAGTGTTTTATGGAAAACCTAAGTCGTATTTTAGTCAATTATTCAGTTTAAGAGCGACGGCAATGCTTAGGCTTGGCTCAAAGACTCATATTAACACTAAATGGAAGCTACCTTCATATGGCATCTGAATGGATGCCATATGTTATCCAAATAGCTGTCATAAGGCATCTAAATGACTGTCATATGTCAAACAGCTGCTAAAGAGATTTGGCTTTATTTTAGTGTCAATAACAGAGCTTTAGAGGATCTTTCTGCATTTGTGTCCCTCAAAATCCATCCCATAGTCAACCTCATGCCCCACCTAAACCTTCAAGTCCATAATCCTCAAAATTACCAACAATTATTTCCCTAACAAATAACAAACCTTCAATATCAAAGTAAATTACGACTGTAAACTTTAAATCTATTTACATCAAACTACTTCAACTGTTAATAATGATAGTTAAAAGTCGCGACAAACAACATCTAGATGACTGTAATTACATAATGAATCATGACACTGAAAAATCTTTAAAATAAAAAAAAGTTTTTCTCATGAAATATTCATTTAACATGCTAATTAGATATTGATGTGATTACATTAAATTGCTTAGTATCTCATTAATTAAAACTGAAAGAAAGATTTTGTTTCTTAATAAAGAGATGCTTTGATACTGGATTTAAGTGGCATATTGCGGTATAAATAAAAGGATTGAGTTGAGATTTTAGTTTGAAAAAGAAGTTGTCAATTTTTATTGTAAATTTTTGGTTGGGTGCATTTTGATTTGCAAATTTAGTTCAATGAGTTCCGATGTTGTTTTGAGGATTTAGATGAATTCATGACGTGATGGCCTTGTGCTTTTATATAGTTTGATAAAGCCAATAAGGATCTCATGGAAATAAAGCTGAGTTTGAGACTTAGTGAGGCAAATTGATGTTTTTACCATTAATTGTTTCTGTACAGGGTTTTTAGGCAACTAAACAGCATTTTTTCTCCATATTTTGACAAAATTCCTTAAAATACTGAGAGGTTTTCCTTAAAAAAATCTCAAATAAACCCTCTTTCCTAAATTTTTGAGATCTTATAAAAATTCGAAAATTTGTACAATTTACAGCATCATTAAAACATTTCAAAATTGCAAAATGTCTACAATTTTCTGATAAGTGTCTTAACATTGCTTTGGACTACAGAATTATCTCAAAAAGGTCAATTATCCAATATGGTGTAAGCTTGATGCGGCTTGATACCAATTCCACATCAATTCAGGCTTCTTGATAGTCTTGGCTATACAAAATTACTCCCGTAAGCCACATAGCACCAAAGAAGAGAATAATCCGGCATAAGTCTGAATTAGTATTAGAATTTTGGTGTTATTCTTGCACTATGTCAGTTATATTTGCCAATATGCCATTTTGGACTCTTTTTTGTATTTTTGTCATCATTTAAGTAACCCCTTGACTATCGTTCCATGTTCTCTTATACATTTAATTTCAAATACTTGAAAATGAATTTTTCGAATGGACAACTTGACACCATGTATAGTAAACAGCTAATGTCAATTTTTTGCGAATGTCTTATAAGATTATCATTAGTCGAACATATGTCTAGCTAACAGGTGGGCAAGCAAACAGTTTTTGATTTGGTAAGCTTCAACTTAAGCTGTCCATAGAGAAAGTGTCACACTCGGAGTAAGCTTCAATTTGGTATTTCCAAACGTGTTTGACGATACACTAAAGAGCCGCAGCACACAGGTGACCACCACTAGACTCTAGTTATTAACTAGACATTAAATCAAATTATCCACTGAAGTTGCTTAGCTTTAATCCACCAATAAGACAAATCTTGTTGAACCCTGAATAACAAAACCACCAAAGGCAGTTCGGATGATATAAGAAAAAAGAGTACATGCACGGGAGATAGAAAAAAAATAAGAAAGCCATGAAACACTTTTGTTCCGAGATAGAAAAAAAAAATTATGAGTGTGTAAAAAATTTGATTTATTATTAAACGCTGCTTTTCTTTTTTTGCTACAAGTTCTATTTTTTTCTTACATTCTATACTTTATATCTGTTCGAAGACACATACGTATCCTGTAAAATGTTATATATGTTAGCTAAAAAATATTATTTTTATATAAAAATATCTCATTTTTTTCTCATCGTATTAGACATCGAGTGATGGAAATCAGACCACAAGCACATTATCAATTACACTTAGTCGTTCCGATGCTGGAAAGTATTTGTCATGCAAAGCATACAATCATATGTCACCTTCAGAAGCACTTGAAGATGGCTGGAGATTAGACATTCAATGTGAGTATAATAGAAAAATTTTTCTTATTTTATCCCTCATTCTACCGCAGCACAATCCCATGTGCCCTCATGTGCGCTCTGTCTTGGTTGCTTTCTTTCCCCTCAAATTTTCATTCTTGCGAAATGACGAGGAGAAGACGACATACAAAAATTATACGTTTTTGAACTTCAGTACATACACAATTTAAACAATTTTCATCAAACAATGTGAGAAAAAAAGGAAATCTTGAGAGAAAATTGGGAATGAACATGGAAGACAGAAAAAGACTTTTTTTTTTATTTTCTTTGCTTTTGTTTAAAGAAATTAAATTACACAATGCGATTTTTATTTTTCCATTTTTTTTCTCCTCTATTGTACATACAGCAAACAAACAATTTTTCCCTTTTTTAGTCAATTTTCCTTCGTCTTACAATTTTAAGAGCACTTTTCGTTTCTGTTTTTATATCCCAGACAGAAATGTTTTGTTGCTAGCCGACAGTTGATCCTGAAATGAAGTTTTTCTGAGAAATTTGATATAGTGTTGGGGTGTGAGTTACTGGTAGGAGTAGGGATGTAATTAGGGGAAGTTATGGTATTAATGTATGTTGAGATCTCAAAACATATCCAGAGCTATGTGTAACATGGATCACATCGTTAGATTTATCAAGGACATAGACATTCTATAGATGCTTTGGGATTGAACAACAGATCATCGATTGTAGTACCAAATTGCTTTAAGTAAAGATAATTTAGTCCAGAACTCAAAATTGATTTGAACTGTGTATGGAGTTGTTCTTTGAGATTTTAAAGTGTTGACTTGCCCATACAAAATCCGATTCGACTCCGAGCTCCGGCTAAACGAGTGAGGAAACCCAATGCCACCATATTCAAACCTAGAGTTACAGATTAAAGTAGAACTCGAAACACTTCCTTTGATAACATTATTGTCTTTAGTCTTCAAATAGAAGCTATGCACCATATTTCCACAGTATTTTCACTGCATATACTTCGAAAAAGGACAAGTGAACAATTTCCAAATCTGAGTTTCGAACGGTGATGTGTAGGAATTATATCCCAAAGACATAGCGTCTATGTCACCGATCTTGTTTAATTCTCTCATTTAAACCTTACAAGGAGTTAAAAATGTATAATAAACAGTATGACTCAGGCATGAACCGCTGGCAAGTATGTCCGGCATTTTTGAAGCAAAGCCTTTCAGTTTTCGACTGAATCTTGAAATTTTTCTGAGGCTGCCGATCTGGATTTTTTTATTGTACACCTGCAATTTTAGACAAACTCTAATAAACACTGATTATATGAGTTGCATATGGATCATTTGGGCATAGTTTAGCTATTCATGTAAAGCTACTGCATCACCTTAGAAGTAGCTCCTTGAATATGGATAACAAATACGTCTCCTTCTCTATATTCGAATGCAACAGCCCATATCCCAAAAAATATCCAACTCCACCCCTGTCTATGACAAAAGACACACAGTATAAAAAGCACAATTTTTCCATCCAATTTAACATTCTCATTAAAAAAATGTAAATTAAATTTAGCAAACATTAATATAACAAGTAATGACTACATGTTATACAAAATACGTCAGGCACATGTTACACAAAAATCGTATATCCGTAAGGAAACATTTGATTAATGACACAGTTGTACTGTACAAGAAAAATATCGCAAAGGCTTTCGGGATCGAGAAGAGAAAAAAAAAATATGAAAAAAATCTGAAAAGAGCAAGAAAAGCATAAAATTTCATTGCTTCAAGTCACATAGTGAGCAAGAGATTTACTTTATGGTAATGTCGGCAAAGGAAAGGAATTTTCAATGCCAAAAATTTGTATGACTTACTTTATGACATTAACTTACAATGTAAATTTTCCAATCTCTTTCGTAAAACTGTTGACATAAAACTTCTTTAGCTTTATATTCAGTTTCTCTAAATTTCCCTTAAATTCCTTTTTCATTTTTCCCCAAACTGCTTTTTGTCGCTTTTTATTGACATAAAATTTCCTTTCTGGGTAATGTTTTACTTTCAAATAAATGAACGAAAAAAAAAAAATAAGAATGACAAAAAATGGTAGAATTGCGATTCCGAGGCGATACCAAAGAAATTTTTTTTTTTCTTTTTATTTAAGGAAAACAAAATTAATTTTGTCTTGTTCTTTTGCAGTGTCCATTGTGAAAATTCTCTTTTATTCAGCTTTTTATTATTTCTTCTTTACTCGACAGTCTTGTGAACACATGAATTAGAGAAGCATCTAGTAACTAGAAGGTCTAGTAGGTCAAGTAACTGCTCTGAATAATCAGTTTGAGTATAGTGCACTTGGTAATCTATTATCATCCACGATCTAGAATCTAAATTCTAGACTCTAGAGATTTTAGATTCAATTGAGAATCTAGAAAGTCTATATACACTCTAAAGGGATACTTGAGACTCTATAGAGAATCTAGAGACTCTAGATACTCTAGAATGTTCTAACTCTGATGGAAACCATTGAATTTACAGAATTTATAGAATTCTAACACTCTCCAAGCTAACAAGCTAGCTTAGATTAAAAAAAAATTGTGAAAATTGTGGCTCAAGTAGTGATAATTAAATGGTACTCGTTGAGCTTGTGCAGATCTCAGCTTCAGCAAACTACGAAGGTTAGACACTCCAGAAGGACAGTACTGTCTGTACTGTCCTTATTGAACTTATATGAATTTACATGAAACTTGAATATATTTGAAAGTGCATAGTATTGTACATTAGAGTATCTGATACTTACTTAGCAAAGTATTTGCTATAAATTAGGATTGACCCTTTTGGCTAATTGATCGAAACTCTATCTTACTTTGGATTAGGTTTAACCTCATGCTGAATTTCTCTCATAATTAGGTTTAAATCCGGAACCTTGCCAGAGTCACGCCGGCCTAGTGTTGGATTTTCGATTGATTAATCTACTTGTGCTCTCGGGGTTAGGTAATCATTTCATCCCTTATTTTAAAATATTTGGTAACCGTGTAATACTGACTATGATTATCTCATTGCTGATCGATGTCAATCTTCAAAATCCATTGATTTTTGACAAAATTTACAACAATGGTTCATTAGTTGCTCTTGCTTTATTGCAAACAATTATTTACTTTGCTGGTGATACATATCAATGGTCTATCCTCAAAAAGAGCTTAAAGCTTGCTCTATCACTGGCCCTGTCGCTAACTGAAGCATGCTAACTATAAATACCAATTGCTTCCAAATACAATACTCTCCTACTGCTT
Source organism: Chironomus tepperi (assembly GCF_022539635.2). Classification (NCBI taxonomy): domain Eukaryota; kingdom Metazoa; phylum Arthropoda; class Insecta; order Diptera; family Chironomidae; genus Chironomus; species Chironomus tepperi. The sequence continues at coordinate 1,036,250 of NW_027226293.1, read as the reverse complement.
CCACAAAATCACCTTATATCCCCCAAAAATCCATTTGACCAAATCTTAGACAAACAACACTGTAACAAAGAAAGGCGAAGAGTCGAAAGATTTACTAAATTAAACCAAAACAAACAGCATGTTCGAAAAAAGAATTTTCACAGTTTTCAACATTGATTTGAGAAACGAAGCTTATTTTAGATATTTCTATCTGTTTCATACTGTGTATATATTTTTTTTCCATTATGGAACCGTCTTATCGATTTTATATTCTATTTTCTCCGGCTTTGCTCTGTTATTTTGCATTTATTTCATTCTTACATTACTTATATTCGTTGTGCGAAGGCTGAACACAAAAAAAAAAAACAGTTTATAAACAAATTATGTCGGTATATGCCGAGGCTCAAAGTCATTTTGAAGGAATAAGTAAGTCTTGATGTTCCTTTTCTTTCCTTTCTTCTCACTGGATTGAAATCAATATTACATTCTACATCCAGTCAGCTACGTAAAAAATAAAAGTATCGTAGAATAAAGTCAGGTAGAAGAATGATTGGAAGTGACATGAGAGTTGGAGGCGCATCAACAGAAAAAAAAAATTCTTGACAGCACATCCTCCGCCTACTATAGATGGATATTCGTGGAAAAAACAGTGGAATCTCTTTGAGATTGTGAATCCCTCCTGTTGTGTATCTCATGGGTAAATTTTGTGCAGAAAAATTAATGATTGATGAATAGTCTGTGAGGAATGAAATTGTTTCTTGGAACATGTTATTAATGAATAAGTGGAATTTAACTGAAAGGTAGTCCTAATATTAAAGAGAAATTGAAGTATTTTGAGTGCTCTTGTAAATGGCCTGAAGATTAAAGAAGTTAATGAGAAAATTTGATTTCTGGCCTTAATGCTGTGTATGCATTTTGGAGTAGAAGTGAGTTAGTGGAGCATTGGGTTCATTCTTTGGTACATAATGATTGTACACCGACCTAGCAATCATGGGTTCAATACACGGTATTGGTAATTTCTCATATGTCCTATTTCGAATTATATGCACTGAAATGCGGTTCGCAGCTTCCTTTGTAGACTACAGACAGCAATGAAGTTTCCTAGCAAACTAAGATCATACTTTCATAACACAATAATGTCATTACTTACTTTACTTCCTTGGTAAAGGCACACGAGGATCCAATGCCGCATTTAGAGTTTACGGAAGCTGGATTCGTTTTTAGATAACTTCAGCCAGTTTCTAATTCCCAGCACTTTTGGAAATAATACCATTACGGTACCTAAAAACACAATCTCATTGTTTATTAGGAGTCTGAAGGAGTGATTCAGATTCCACGATGCAATGCAGGTCTAGGTTTTGTGAACATTATTGTCATTATTTAGCCCTGAGACGCTTAAAACACGAATCATCTTGATCTTTTAGATCAGACATTTTCAATCACCTTAGTCTGTTGAATCTCTAACAGACTTAAAGCTTGCTCTGAGCACTATCGAGTAAGTCTAACAAATTAGCTTTTGGGTACAAAACTCTAAAATAGTATGGAAAATTACTAATTTATTCATTGACTGCCTCTGCTGTTCAATGAACTGAATCCTACAAATGTACATTCCTGGACAAACAGATCAATCATCATCCAAGTCCTCCCTCAGATGGCGCCTAAAGCTGACTCGATAGCTAGCTTTCGTCTGCCAATTATGAAGAACTTATAATGAAGAAAATTTATGAGTAAAAATAGAAATCAAAATACCCAAAGCGACTCCTACACCTAAAAGCAATTTTCTAAGAAACACCCGAACAGGTTTTAAAGATAATTCAATCTCAACATCCTGTTTTTCCTTTAAAAAGCTGTACAAGAATTGAGGGAAGAACAAAAAATCTTTATGTATGTAAAGAATACAAAAAAAAAATGTAAGAATCAATAACCAATAAATCACTTTGATTCTTAGAGCCTCCGGAAAGCTAGAAAGTGTAATGCGTAAATGTAGCTTGAGATAATGCCTTTTGATAAATATTTAATGGAAAATGCTACTTGCTCTTTACCAACCTTTTATACTGCTTCTTTTGTGTATATATACCTTAACACTCAATATGTATATATGTGCCAGAAAAAAAAGTTGTTCCTATATAATATATAGCATGTACTTATATACACATTCGGGTCAATCCTCACCCATCCGTACATTTCACCTTAAAAATTGCGATCAAATGTGTGTGCTCAATGTTCATCAAAAAATATGTAGCTACTTATTCCATTAAGGTTTGTTGCACGCATCTCTACCTTTTTTTTTTGCTGCCTGCCTGCCTGCCTGCCCTCTATCCATATCTTCATCCCATCTATCTTTAATACATCGAAATAATCCGAAGAGCAGGAAAAGAAAGAACGAAATATCATCCGTTAAGGAAGAAGAAACATCAACAATTGAGTGAGAGGATAAAAAAGGACTCAATTAAAAATTTAATAAAGAAATGTTAGAGAAAGATTGTGAAATGGAAATAACAAAAAAAAAAGGATAAAAGGTTTTAATATTTTCACAATCACTTCCGGTACCATTCTGTCGCTAGACGCAACGAATAAAAAAGTTGAAAATCATTCAGCAGATTTTTTTTTTCCCAATCCATTGAATTGTGCTTTGGTATCGTTTCATTCATTCTCATCCCATTTTGTGTATATCCCATTTTGTATATAAAGTACAAGTTCCTTTCGATCTTTTATCCCTTAAATATATATCCATACCTTTTGTGTCATATTTTATCACTTTTTTTCTCATCTTATTTCTATTTTAATGGACATTTAAATCTTGTGAATGTTATGGTGCAGGAGTGGTCAACCTTTATCTGGCCATGGCCCTTATTTGCTATAGACAGGCTTAGTGGCAGTCTGCCTTTGCTTGGATTTCGCTCGGTACCTTGAATTGTGTCCTTCCTAGCTTCTTGACATCCTTAAGTGTCTTCCTTAGCTTAGAATTCACTCGGTACCATGAATTGTGTCCTTCCTAGCTTCTAGACATCCTTAAGTGTCTTCCTTAGCTTAGAATTCACTCGGTACCATGAATTGTGTCCTTCCTAGCTTCTAGACATCCTTAAGTGTCTTCCTTAGCTTAGAATTCACTCGGTACCATGAATTGTGTCCTTCCTAGCTTCTAGACATCCTTAAGTGTCTTGCTTTGCATGGACTTCACTCGGTACCATGAACTGTGTCCTTGCTAGCTTTTAGACATCCTTACGTGTCTTCCTTTGCTTGGATTTCGCTCAATCACAAGAACAATGTCCTCCTTAGCTTCTAGACATTCTCAAGTGTCCCACGACGCACAGGTTCCCCACCCCTGGCAAAAAAGAGACATCAGGATAAAAAAAACATGCTATTAAATGGAAATCAATAGCCGAACACAAATTGGAAAATAATTGAAATAACTTTAATAGTCATGCACAAGGAGGAATGAACAAAAAAAAAAAGAATATCTTTCTGGTGACTTTTGGGTGGAGATATGAAGTGGGCTTAACAGACTCTCATACACACACACACACAAAATTTATGTTCAGTCTATGAACGTACACAGGGCAAATGACAGATTCATCACCATATGAATCACCATGGATACGGTCACCAAAAATGAAGATGAGACATCAATCGCCCTCTCATTAAAATGAATGTGACAGGCTGTGGCTAACAACAGCTCAGTCAGAAATTCTTTAATTTATTTTTGGTGCGATAAAAAATAGCTGTTGTGGGTGGATGACTAAGGTGTATCAGGCTAGATTTTCTAAAGAATAAGTAAAATCAATTAGGTAATGGATATGGCAGACTGCTGTTGTCTTATGCCATTTAATAGGAATCAACTATATTGATATAAGATTATTGTTATATTGTATGCAGTTTTTATTCATGATGCTGTAGTTTGAATATAGAGTTTAAGGAATTATGAGTTCAATTTTTAGTATGAATATTTTATGGTAAGTGTCGAATGGAGAATCGATTTATAGCTTGGAAAGAACAATAAACTAGAATCTAAAATGGATTTTTGAACATATTGTTGAGATTGTTGCAGAATAGATGTAGTTTAGAGATTAAGGAGATTTGTAGAGTTGTTTAAGAATGATATGCTATGCAGTTGACTCTGTGACCCTGGGTTCAACTCTTATTGGTTGAATTGAAGATTTTTAGAAGCAAATCTAGTGAAACTAGAGCTGAAGTCCTCATTTTAAGGCTGGAATTGGTCAATATTGTCAATAGTAAGGTTCAATGTAGGATTTATCCAAAATTACAAGCCTATAGCCTTGATGTCGAACTACAAGGTACAATCCAATGGGTATTCCTTATTTTGCGCTGGAATCCATTTTAGGTTTGAATCTTATGGACTAAATTGAAGGTTTTTAGAATCAAATTTAGTGAAGCTGTAGCTATTACCTCAAATTAAGGCTACAATGCATCAATACTGTCAAAATTTAGGTTTGAGGGTGCTCTGATTCCTTTTTAGCTCAGCAATCTTAGGTCCAAGTTTTACGGATTATACTGAAGCTTTTTAGAATCCGATCATCATATAACCACAGATTAATAGCTTATTCTAAGCCCTAAATGCATCAATACGGTCAAAAAACCATCTTTTCAAATTAATCAAATGAAGTCGTGTTTAATGCATCCTTAAGTAAATAATCCAAATATTCCAAAATCCATTAACAAAAAATTGAATCCACGCAGCACTATAGCTGCATGTAAAACTTCAAATTACTCTCTAAAAAATATTGAAGAAAAATCCATAATCACCTAAAATTTAATGTGTTCCTCAACTTCTTTATGTGCTCCAATTTATCATCAATTCCCATCCATCCACAACTACCAGCATCAGCAGTTTTAATGAAACCATAAAAAAAAGTTTTTTTTTCACTCAAACCACACCTTGATCTATGTACCGAGTGAAATTGACTGAAACTCGCATATAATTGCCATTGAAATTATTTATGGCAACGTACTTAATATTTAATCAAATTATAGAAACGACCGGAGATATTTTGTTCATTAAAATTTTCGTCTATCCCAAGAGGATTTTCGAGAGAACTGAATTGTATATATTGGGAATATTTTACTGAAACGTAGACACACATTAACATGTTGAAAATGAATTTTCAATGTAGATGATAAAATTTTTTAGAGGGGAATTTACGCTAATTTATATATTGAATATCTGTACATCATTATTTTATGTAGTCATTTCACTAAATTTGTCTTTTGAGTTGGAAATGGAGGGATATAGGAGTGATGTCAGGGTGTAAGTGGAACTTTTTAGATAGATTGTTGTACAATCATTATTGTGTTGTGTTAAATTCGAATTAAATGTGCGGTTTTTAGGCACATTTACTTCCTTTGCTAGCTAACTGACTCAATGGGATCCAGAATAGCACAAATCGATTGAATTCATCAAAAATCTGACCTTAATTCATATCCAGGTCAATAAATCTGACATGGTCGAGGATTTCAACCGATTGAACACCAAGTCAGAGTCTCACCAGTTTAATAGACCACCGTTTCGCAACATGTGCTAATCAGAGCATTGCTCGATTCCGACTAACAATGTGGTTTGGATAATGTGTGGTTGGGACATGACGATGTTTAGCTAGATTGCCTCATAAACTCAAATATACTGCGCGTTTATCACCATTAAGGAACCGTGTACTCAACTTTATGTTGATTAAACTGCCAGTTCGAGATTAAGGTCTTTATAAAGAGGTGACTTGACTATTAGAATCTCTTCTTTAATGAGAATATGGGTTCGGTTCAGATCAGAGTCCGATCTTCTAAATGAACTTGATTATAACAAGTTCTATAGGTGCCAAACTTGTATTTAGACATACGATTGACTAATTGCAGCCTGCTACACTCGTAAATCATTAGATAAAGTACTATCGCTTTCTAGGAACACGCTAAGTCTAACGACTACAATGATTTAGACTAACGTATTTTAGTATCCCCACAAAAGTAAGTCAGTCAGTTCCAACCATTCTCATTATCGTTTACAGATAGATTGTCAACTGGACATTATACCTGAACAAACCCCCCACTAAGACTTGAGGAAATTAATTTTGAGACTCACAAAAAAAAAAGATAATCAGCTTATAGACTTGCCTCAGAAGATTCGTTAAGGTTGCTAATCTCGATTCCCTTGAATTAATTTGAATATTAAATTAATTCTATCATGAAAGTCTTTAAGCTTTATTAAAGACTCAAGCAGTCAATAAGTATTTCAACATTAATTTCTATGCTTGAAGCATTCTCGGATGTTGATTTTTAATTCCGATTTGATAAGGGAATAATTGTTCAATGAAATAAGACATCAACAGCGCTGCTGACCGGCACAAAATTACATTGACCTCCGTAACTTGTTCATGTTATTTTTCTTCTGTCATCAGTACTTGTTTTTAAATCGAGTGGAATCACGAGCATACATGCTAGAGTGAGAGAGCAAAGAAGAAAATTATAGAAGAAAAATAAAAAAAAAGAGTTGAACGTGCTCGCCATGGGAAATAATCTTCTTTTTTTATATTCTGCTCTAGTATGAAGGACTACATGCACACAATCCTCTTCGATGTACACAAAACAGACTGCTGAACAGGGCGAATTTAGGATGGAATGAAGAAAAAAAAAATCATTCAACCTTCTTTTGATCCGATTTATTTTTGAACATAGGGCATAACATAGCTAATGGGGGGATTCTTTTGTGTATTATTTTGAAGTCATTATTTTGATACTTCTTTTTTTTTGGTGAATTTCTATAAAGTTTTACATCAATCAAATGATACTTAAAATGCATGGAAAAATTTTGATGGATATTTAAATGATTGGAAATGTGTCTGTTGCTATGAAACTGGAAGGGATTTATATAATTTGTAGAGATTTGTGGAGTGAGGTAATGATCAGTCTATAAGCAACAAAATTGTGGTAGAAAGCGAATTTTCCGGATGGACGCGTTTTTTCAAACTACACAGTGCGACGAACTGCATTTTTTGCTAAAAAAATGAGTCACTATCAGCCTACACAATGAGCCGTCAGTACAATTTTACGTTTTACCTTTTAAACGGCATATCGATGTCTTTGCAAGCAAATTGTGCTGTTCGTAAGCTCACTGGGAAACTATGATTGCTCTACTCAGTTCTCTAAATTAGTTATTGAATGCTTGAATTCATTTAGAAGCAATAAAGTCAGTGCTACTCACCTGATGGACACCTTGTGAAATGTCATTACTACGACGACGAGGAAGTCGTTTACGTAGAATTAAGAAGCTGCCAATTGACTAAAACGCCGTTCACAGCAGTCATCTGAGAAATTCCAAGAATTTCATTGTTCATTTTTGAGAAAAGTTCGTTGTTCTGTAACGTAATTAAGGAACGGCTCCTGATTTAAATTTGGTTGCTTTAGCCAAATGACTTACAGTTGTTTTTAAGCATCCTGTCACTGTGTCATGGTGGAAATTAGAGTTAAACCTGGATAAAAATTAAGATTAACCCCACAATTCAGTACAATTTAGTCCCAATATTGAAAACCCCAGCAGCATTTGTATCCTGAATGGGCTCTCCTTCCATTTTTACAATCCTCATTACAAATGTAAAACTCAAATGATACACAACCAAAGCATCTCATATCCTAAACCTGAATAATAACTCTATTAATCATCAAACACAAACATTCCTCCCATTTACATATGTACATCCACACAGAGCGCACAGAATACTCTAAAACCTTATTAATGTTAAAAATTTCATTTAATAATATTTTACATTGTCAATTAACAGATGTACCGGAAGCGACAGTTCGATTGGGCAGTTCACTGGATCCCGACAACATTCGGGAAGGAACCGATGTCTATTTCGATTGTATCATTACAGCACATCCTGGTGTATATAAAGTTGAATGGCGACATAATGTAAGTTTAATAAATAAATAATATGTATTAAAAAAATTCTAGCAGCTTTTCACCTTTTTTTTATTCTGGTCGGTCCTTACTGTACGGGAGGAAAAAAAAAGCCGGAAAAAAGGATTTTTTTCATTAATTTTTCATGATGTTTTCCTCATTTTTTTTTCTATTTTTCACATGCGATTTTCTCATATGTGTGTGATTTTTATACATGTTGCCACTGCTGATGCTGTTTTTTTACCATTTACATCGTTTAAACAACAACAACAAAATATGTATATATAGGGTCGTATGTTACCACATAATATCTCTCTGGGTGTTATAATCAGCAACCATTCGCTAGTGTTACAAAGTGTTTCACGTACAACGGCCGGAAATTATTCATGTGTTGGCTACAATAGCGAAGGCGATGGTGAAAGTTTACCATTTGAATTGAATGTGATGTGTAAGTAATTTTCTTTATTTTTTTTGCTTTTTTCCTATCCTCATTCTTATTCACTCATTCATTCTACTGTTTATATGCTCATTGAATAATTTTCTTTTTCTCTTGCTCTGGCTCTTCTGTCTTAAGCAATCGAGTTTGAAATTATTTTTTTTTTGTTCTCTTTTCCTTCATCAAATCAAATGAAAAAATAAATTCAAGTTGAAGGTGGACATGTCCATGATGAGAAATTGCGCAGTTTTTTTTTCCTTTATTCTTTTAATCATAATTGAAATTGACCTTATAAGCATTTCTCTCATGCCTTAAGTCCCGAGGGGCTTTTGTGGTCAAGGAATTTGATTCAGAGTAAATTTAATTTTCTTTATTTTTTTTTGTGGATCGTCTTGGGGCTGTAAGAGCTTTGAAGAAAAGTCTCTGGCAGATGTAATTTTTAAAAATCATTAATGGATTTGCTTACCTGTAGGTTGAATGGTTTATGTTCTGGGGTGTTGTTTGTGCAACTATATTAGAGTTGGAGGTTTGGAGATTAACATAAAAGTTGGAGTAGTCGTTGAGAGTTGGAATTGTAATTCAGAAGGCACATGGATTAGTAAAGACAATAATGTAGCCTCAGGGGCCGATTCCTCGGTATACATCTCCCCCTACACTTATACCAACCCATGGATGCATACTCTAAGGTTTGCCTAAGGGCATGGTTCACGATATTGGCAAGTGTAGGTGAAGATGTAGTTGTATACCAAAAGACTGATCTCAGGTTGGCGTGACTCTGAAATGGAACCGAATTCATTATAATCTGGCCTCATTTTTGAGTCATGTCAACTCAAAATTGACATAACTGACTTTAGCTCAAAACTCTCTGAATTTTATGAGTCCAAATGTCTAAATTTCAAGTATTTCTTACTATGTCGTTGACTTTTGTGTGACTAATTTCAATATAAAGTATGCAACTATTCCAAGTGCTACAACAAAGTCACTAGGTATTCGTTCCGTTGCCGCATTGACAACAATATGAAGAAACAATATGACCTTGACATAGATACCTTGACGGAACTGTGACTGCTGTAGTTCACTCAATTTACAGCCAAATTAAATTGACAGCAGCGTGCTACTTGAGTATCCAAACAATCAATAACCTTTAACTTTTTCTGAATTTACCCAACAATATTCCAACTCTACCGTCAGCATTCCAGACGAAAAAGTCATCATCGAACCTTCACAATGTGATTCAATCAGCAGGCATCAATGCAAACTGATTTTTTTCACAATAAAAGCCTACACAAACATTCAACAATTTCCATTTTTATGATTTTTATTGCAAATTAATAGGTCCGTTCATAAAAAGCAAGCTGATCAATAAATTTAATGACTGTCAAAATGCCCTTTCCGATTGCAGGACGTAAACCTTTTTTCCTATAAAAATATGCTAAAAATCTACATTTTCCCATGTTCTATGCCTTCTAATCCAATTGATTTGGTAATTTGTAACTAAAGAAATCTAGTGTGACCTTTTTTTTTGCATGTTGCTTTCCAATTTCCATCCAATTCCATATGATTTTGTTATTTTTTTTTTTTTGTTACCCGTTCTCATAAAAAAATATCAAATTTCCAATTCAACAGATGCTCCAACTTGTGCCCCACAACAGCCGAGAGTGTATGGGGTTGCAAAGCACGAAAATGCTCAAATCAAGTGTATAGTCGACGCAAATCCACCGGAAGTCGGTAAGTGTTTCTAACAATCAGAGCAAAATTTATGGTATTTCCATGCCTATTTCTATTCATTTATAAGTGGACAATTTGTGAGGCACGAGCGAGTGCTTTTAAACATTCAACAACTGGATATAAGAATTTATTTATGATTTATTTCATTAATTGATTTTTTTCATTAATTTTACTCTCTTTTCTACCCTCAATTAACGTAAAAAATGTTTGCGCATAGACTTCAAATGGACTTTTAATAATTCAGCGGAAAGTATCGATGTTGCAGCATCGCATGTATCAAGACACGGTAGGTGCAATTGCAAATATATACAAAAATGTGCTATTTTCGTAAAACTAGACGAGGCATACGAATTGGTTCAAGTGAGGAGTATGGCACAATGATCATCATATTGGTGCAATATGAATATGTGCATTAATAAACGGAGAAATTTTGAGTGTTTCAGCATAGTTTTACCTTTTCATATTTTCATTTATAATCGTACAAATACGCAACGTACACAAATGATTTTGCAGATGTGCAAATATTGGGTGAATCCATAGGAAGTTGGGGATGGGATTTTAATGAATTTTTCAGTAGTTCTCAACTTGAAATGCTAAAAATAATGCAATTTTAAACAGAATTTAACGGCTTAAGCAATTTCAAAAAATCCACATAATTGACTCTGGATTGAACGTCATTTTCCCACGCATTCGTCCACCTCGCACTTTCAAACCAAAAGTTTCACCATAAATTCGTCCAATTAACAAAATTTCTAAACAAATTACAATATAAAAAAGCGGAGCAAACAAGAATTCAATCACAAAACAAATAGAAACTTGAAGCTAAGATAAAAATCGATCTAAATATACCATCTAAAATGCCAATTTCAAAAAAGATAAGCAACATCCTACGATAAAAGGAAAGAAACAAAATTAAATTCAATTAGCGATCTAATTGTATTGTTTTGTAGCTTTTAAGGGCATGCTTTATCCACAAGTGAGGGGAGAAACAGCACCAAAAAAGAAGATCGTGGATAATTGTAATATTGCATAAAAGTAAAGTAACAGCAAAATTTAATTATGATTAAATGCCTTTTGCATTAAGCTCTATACTTTCTATGGATTTGCTTTTGTTCAAGCTCAAGTGAAAGGCACTGCCGCAAAAAAAAAAAAATAATAATAATAAAAATTCCCAAAACACTCCAATTACGCGTAAAATGGAAAATTTTAACTCAATTTGTTAGCGCTTCTGTTCTGTTATGTTACCTTAACTATATCCACATAATACCTTCATACTCATACAAATGAAATGTATGAGAATTATGAGATGATGTGGTACACGAGTTGAAACATTTAGATATATATGAATGAATTACTCAGAAAATTGGATAAAGTGTGTGAGGGAGGTTAATGCGCTCATACTGAATATTTTGTACTTAATATAACCAAAAAGCTTCACATCGCGTACTAAATGAGTTCGAGTGAGTAAATGAAAAAAAAAAAAAAGCGACGAGACGAAAATAGCACAAACAAATACACCAAAACGACTAAATTGCAAGATTTATAATTAAAATATTTCCCGCTGTTTCTTCATTACAGGAACATCATCGTTTGTTTCATACCGACCTGTAACTGAACTTGATTATGGTACATTACTGTGCTCGGCGACGAACAAAATTGGAAAACAAAAACACCCTTGTATATTTCACATTATAGCTGCAGGTAGGCGCTCAATAAAATAAAATAAGTGATTCTTAGTATGAATTAATATAATTTTTTTTTTATTTTCAACCTCTCTGTTTGGTTGTTGATGTTGCTGATATTATTATTATTTATTTTATATTCCGTCCTCTCCATTGTTATTGACGTGACTGTTGTTGTTTATTGTATGTGTCGGACGGATAATATTAATACATTTGCGGATGATTGAGTTTGAAATGTGTATGATGAAGGGATGAAAACATAATAATGTTGAAATGTGTACATAAATTTTTTAACAAATAAAAATAAATCGAGAAATATATAATAATGTCGACGTAGAAGGAGGTTGTGTACTGAGCTGAATGAGGATGTGAATGAATAAATAAAGCAAAGTTTCTTCATACTTTTAAAGCTGTTGCCACAACATTTTATTTTAAAAGATTTGTAATGTTAGACTTTCTTTAAAAAATAAGAAAATTTTTGACTTTAACAAGTTTTTGGTGCTGTCTGAAAGGAATGGAATGTAAAAAAGGGGTTGATTATGAATGACGTCTATAATTTCATTTACTGTTGAGTTTTCATGCTTGAAATTCTAAATTCTTGAAGTTTCATACAAGTCTTAATAAATGGCATGCAGATGCATATTCAGGGAGGTAGACTATGTCGGTTGGCCCTGGAAGGTAGTGGCATATTCATACTGATCCTCAATTTGTACTTCTCCATTTCTTCAGACAGTGTTCTTCAATTTGCTAGAGTTTTTGAGACCAAAATCCCAAACCCTTCTCATATTTGCGACTGATGAGATTCAAAATTCATCTGCAACCGGCTGCAAGCTACAGTAAATGTCTATAGAAGGATAGTTTGTTAAAAACTCTTTCAAAGTCCCTGAAATTAGCAGTTAAGGGTGAACTGTCGTTGACGATGACAATTGACAGATGGTATATACTTCCTCAAGAAGCTAACTGTACAAGAAAATCATCGATGATTGTCGGATCAACCTGATATATGCCTCATCAGTCATCAGAGGCTGTCGATTCTAAAGAACCCAAATTATCCAAAGACAGTCGATTCCATTTTATTCTTAACATGATACACCAGATGCCTCACAGAGTATCTAGAGATTTAAAATTGAAAATTCAACTCTTTATCTAAGATTAGATACCTTTTTACCATAAAATGTCTAAAGCCACCTCAACTCTTTCTCACAAAAATCAGCAAACAAACCCCAAAAAACAGATTTTCTCTACAAACAACACGAGCAATGATTTTTCTTTTTTTTTTTGTTTATCTGTAACTTGTGCTTACGTGAAAATTTTGAAATATGATATTTAAATAAATATAGCTTCCAGTTCCAGTTAAAAAAAAAATTATTTAAAATCCTTGCAATATCATTCCACGTGTATATTCTCATCCTAATTAATCAAATGTGGGCTTATTTGCTAATTACCGTGAGCCATTTATGTTCTAATTATGATAAAATCCAACATACTTTTGGATATATATTTTAACGCGCAAAAGACTGGATGACAGAATAATTCACAAACAATCAAATTCTCTGAATTTACATTTTATTTTTAGAAAAATTATCCAAATTGTGTCCTTCTGCTGTTTTTATCAAATAAAGTCTTTCCAATTTATGTAATATTGATTTTCTAGACATTTCCTTTCAACTTAATTTCAAATAAATGTTTTCGTCTTTTGTTTGTGTTTTCTAAAAGAATTCTAAACGTTTCTCTTTTAAAGCTTTAGGGGCGTTTTTACTTTAAAAAATATAAGAACTTTGAAGTTCAATTAATTTAATGTTTTTGACTTGCTTGTGTAGAGATGAAAATGTTGATGGGGCATAACAACGCATCAACTTGAATCAACTTGAAATTTAAAAGGATTTAACAAATTTTTTTTCAATAGAAATGTTGGAAAACTGCAGTTGATGTGTTTCAAGTAATTCGTAGAAAATGAATATGAGGTTGATGAAGCTTAACAGTAACGGTCATAAGAGACAGTTCACTATGTACGTCACGATTCAAATCATTTGAATCTTTGACCCTCCCTCAGCATTATTAAGAACAAAATTTTGGATTTTCATTGTTTGAAGTCAACGACTCTTAAGATTTAGCAAGGGCATTTAGCCTAGGAGGTCATAGCTAGACACAATAGCGTGAACTTGGTTTAAGTCATTGAAATTTGAATTACTAGCCCTTCATTTGAGAGGTCAGATCACTTCAGAGCACATTTGGAAATGCCGGATTTTGTCGCTGATCTGTCCACCTTCTGCAGATGACACCTTGCATTAGTTGTCACTTTACAACGTTTGCTCCTTTTCGTAGGTCGTCACCTTCCATCGGTAATGGTCTGTCGACAGGTCAAATCTGTCTATCTGCCATAGGCGCGACCTGTCATTGGTGTCACCTGTCACAGATGGCTCCTTCTGTAGTTTTCCGCCTTCCGTTGATAGACCTTTCTGAAGCTGGCCACCTTCTGCTGATGTCCCTGAATCACTCACTTGGATCCCTCATCTAATTTAAGACGTAATTTCCAAACATCCCCCATTGAAAAAAGTAGAAAATTCCATCAAAACCCACAACACACATCAATTTTTTAAAAACTATATAAAATGTTGCACAACACAAAATACATTGTTCCAAGAAATATTAATATAAATGCACAACATCCTCATATAAGCTGCATGTCTAGATCAAAATTCAATACAATTCTCACTACAAAGCAACAACAAAAGAGAATCTCATGTGCAGCATTTATCGAATCAATAAAGCATTCTCAGACAAAAACCCCAACTTTTTTTTTGATAAGTACACACGAGTGAGAGTATAAAGCAGCAAAACATCAAGTGTATAGGAGATGATAAACAATATGAACTTATTTTCAAGTACCAAATGTTGTCGGTAATTCGATATACAGAATTGTTGCATAAACATAAAGCACTTGATTCCAGTTACATAAAATTTACCTTTTTTTTTCACTATGAATGAGTCTATTGATGCCATTTCTACCGTAGTATATCCATCATATTCGCATATGAGCACATAATAAAAGCATTATCAACACTCGTCGTCCATTTTTTTTTGCCTACGCATCTTTACACGAAGTCTGACTCGTTTGGGAATGGTGAGGAAGTTAGGTAATGCTTTGGGGTAAGGGATGGGCTCAATCTGGTAGAAGGAATGCAAGGGATGGAGGGGATGAAGAGGATGAAGAGGATGAAATGGATGAAGAGGATGAAGAGGATGAAATGGATGAAGGGGATGAAGGGGATGAAGGAGATGAAGGGGATGGAGAGGATGGAGAGGATGGAGGAGATGGAGGGGATGGAGGGGATGGAGGGGATGGAGGGGATGGAGGGGATGGAGGGGATGGAGGGGATGGAGGGGATGGAGGGGATGGAGGGGATGGAGGGGATGGAGGGGATGGAGGGGATGGAGGGGATGGAGGGGATCGAGGGGATCGAGGGGATCGAGGGGATGAAGGGGATGAAGGGGATGAAGAGGATGAAGGGGATGAAGAGGATGAACGGGATGAACGGGATGAACGGGATGAAGGGGATGGAGGGGATGAAGGGGATGAAGAGGATGAACGGGATGAACGGGATGAACGGGATGAAGGGGATGGAGGGGATGAAGGGGATGGAGGGGATGGAGGGGATGGAGGGGATGGAGGGGATGAAGGGGATGAAGGGGATGGAGGGATGAGGGGCTAAGTTAAGCGTTACCAAATGTCCAAACGTCCCCTTCCTGATAAATTGTAAAGGCTTTTTTTTGCCTCTCTCCTTTTCATCCAAAACACTCATCATGATGACGATGACGATGATGATGATGTACGAGTTGCAAACACGCACATATGGATATGCCTTGCAAAAAAAAAAAGAAAATATTCACGTTCACAATGGGAAAGAAATGAAAGGATGGTTTAATGTTATGTTTCTGGAGAAAAACATGTTATGTTTATTTTTCTTAGACATCCTTTACGTACGGCATAAAAGAAAGTAAAGGCACATAAAGAAGTAAATTTCATCTTCTCCTCTTTTTGAAAAATTATTTTTCATGATGATGATGAGAGAGGCAAAAAAAAAGATGATATGAAGTGGAGAGGCTTCTCTTCAAGTTTCATCTCCCTCCTTTTACTTGATATGTATGCATACAAAATTTCCTTTCTTTATTTGCTACATACATGCATATGGGTTACTTAGAAATTGCCTTCTGAGACGGGATGATTTTGTGCTGTATTCTTATGGGTGAAGTTGAATCGTCATTGTGAAATTGACGCATTTTCATGTACTTTTCAGGGTTAAAATGAAGAATAGAAATTTTTGGGTGTCTTTGCATGACCTAAGACATATCGTAGGTAGTTGACAAGGGTGTTGAACTGTTCAGTCATCTTTTGATCATTTTTGACGATTTATTGATGAATTTTAGTCGATTTTGATCAATTTGAGCAATTTCAAGGCAGTTAATCGATGCAAAAACCAACATCAGACAAGCGTTGCTTTACTATGGTGCCATATACGGTGCAAATCGTTTAATTGACCAAAGTCAAGCTAGCCTGGTGTCTAATTATGATCTTACTTATTTCATTGATCGTACAGATCAATTGTGATCCATGGCATCCCTCAGATGACTCATAAAGCTGGCTCTCTCCCTGCCTTCTGTATACCAATACTGTCTCTATCAACAGCTTCCTTCCAGAAGTTCTATTGATCAAATTATGATTGATCAACTAGTATTGTGGTTTTTAAGTCCATTCTCAACCTAATTTGACATCAATTCCAACGTCAATGCCCGAATCAACTCCAATATCACTTAAAATAGTACAACTCAAATCAAACTCCATAGCTCAATCTCCAACAAAACCAAAAAATCTCATTAATATGCGCCTTCAATCTCATTTGCCAACAATCCCAACTGATTCTATACCGATTAGCACCACAGAATGACATGGATTAATACCAAAAGAAGAAAAAAAAAACCTCCTCGTCATCAGCATAAAGTAGTGATTTAAAGATGTCAATGGCCATGATGGACCGAAGGAAATGATGATGGAGAAACCACATCTCAGATGCTTATTTCTTTTTTTCCCTCACACCCCAGAGAAGAATAATGAATGTTCATCATTCATTCACGTTATTTACCCAAAAAAAAGAGAGTAAAAGAAAATTGAAAATTCTTCAAATTTTTTAACATTTTCACGAGTAGCAAGTTTAAAACCATTAAGCTCATTTTTCAAGAAACAAGAGTAATTGGTTAAAAAAGAGAAAAGCATCTCAAATGTACGAGATATTGATTTTAAGCAGCTAACGTGATTCATTAACCTTTCATACTAAATTACTTGTGATTAATCACAAAATGAGACTGACAAATGCTTGTAGACAAAGTAGACAGAACTGAGTATGAAGGAATAAGAAAGAAAAATTTGCTAAAAAAAATCATTAATTGTATGCACATATAGCAGGGGTATAGTCAAACCCCAGTTTCCCCTGAATACACTAGGGTTTCCCGACGTGTTGGTCTGGCCGACGTGTTGGTCTACCCGGCAAGTCACTGTCTACTAAGCAAGTCTCGATCTACTAGGCAAGTTTCGGTCTACTAGGCAAGTCTCGGTCTACTAGGCAAGTCTCGGTTTATAAGGCAAGTTTCGGTCTACTAGGCAAGTTTCGGTCTTCTAGGCAAGTCTCGGTCTACTAAGCAAGTCTCGGTCAACTAGGCAAGTCTCGGTCTACTAGGCAAGTCTCGGTCTACTAAGCAAGTCTCGGTCAACTAGGCAAGTCTCGGTCTACTGGGCAAGTCTCGATCTTCTAGGCAAGTCTCGGTCTTCTAAGCAAGTCTCAATCTACTAGGTAAGTTTCGGTCTTCTAGACAAGTCTCAGTCAACTAGGCAAGTCTCGGTCTACTAAGCAAGTCTCGGTCAACTAGGCAAGTCTCGGTCAAATAGGCAAGTCTCGGTCTACTAGGCAAGTTTCGGTCTACTAGGCAAGTCTCGGTCTTCTTGGCAATTCTCGGTCTACCCGGGAAGTCTCAGTTTTGGTCCTGACATCGAGAATCCTTAGAATACACCCCTGACGCATGCATAAAAGTATATCGAATTTGAGTTCATTTTTTATCGTCAAAAGAGAGCCATTTATATCAACAATACCACAACAAAAAAAAAAAAAAAACATAACCTCAAGATATTTTATGTACATACACACAAGTATGGGATGTGCATTATAGACATTGTAGAGTGAAATCGAAGAGTATCTAAAATGGAAGTGGTCTACAAAGTTCGGTCACACACATTAAAATAGAAAATTTATTTAATTTTAATTGATATCAAATTTATAGACCGAACATGAGTATGCCTTGCCATTTTCTGTTCTTTGATGTTGAGGCTTTAGGGATGTTTTCGTCATGTATGCTCAAATATCTGTATTTGATTATAATACTATAGGCTATCTATAGATCTTTGTTTGTTTGAGCTGCTCTTGAGTTTATATTTCAAAGAACGTTGCCAATGTCATTGAATTGAATTTTATTGCTGGAATGGAAAAATGGTTGTAGGGTAGGAATTTTCAGCAAAAAAGGGAATGTTGGAAATTGAAGATTGAGAAATTTTTTTGTTAAGTTAAATTTATGCTATTGGGTTAATTATAATTAATATTTGAGATTTTGATACTTGGGAATCTGATGATTTTGATGCTTATTAAAATTTGGATGTGTTTATGGTATCCTGCCATCTGCAGTTGACTTATTATGAGTTTAATGACCAGTTGCTGGAATAGAAGCTGTTCATTAGATTCTAGTTTTAGATATTTATCTGATAAATGTCTTTGGAGTCCATTTGCAGTCCATTTGAAGTCGGACTCCAGGAAGTCCTGTCAACTCTGTGTGAAAAATTCCCAAATAGTTTTAAAACATTCCCCAAAACTTAAAATTCCAAAATATTCCTAGAAAAGCCCAAGAAATTAATTACAGCTCAAAATTCCCGAACACAATTCCCAAAAATTTTCAAACGCAAAATTAATTTCCCAGAAGAAAAATTCACCAAAAAAAAAAAACTTCATACATATTTTGAAAACACTTTCCCACAAAAAAGCATAAATTTACCATATTTGATCAAAAGTTTTGTTCCCATACAATAAGTATGCACACAGTAGAATGAGGATGGAAGAAAATAATATTTTTTGGCAGAGAAGCCAAAAGCTCAAAAAAAATTTGTGTGTGTGTGTGTGTGTAAATGAGGGAATCCTTTTTTGGGGGATATAAAATGATATTTCTGGTGCTGTAAACTCTATGCTTGCTTTGTACACACAATATTTTTTGGAAAATTTAGCATCATTATTTTTTTTACTATGGCACTTCTTATTCATGCTCCTTTGCCTTCAACTTTTATGCAATCTCTTCTCTCTCTCTCTCACTGTCAGTTCGAGTAGGAAGGAACATATTCACTAAAATTATATTTTTTTTTAACCATATCCAACATCAGTTGAAGTACAAACAAAATCCCAGCAGCAATGATAAACAAAATTTGATCCTTAATGGGAAATCTTGTTTGCACTGTATGATGTTGTACATATTTCGCTTTGGTTTCTTTGCTTTCTATTTTTTTTTGCTGTTGTTTGTTGGATGTGTATGCTTAATCCATATCCTATTACGTAATGACTGCATCTATAAAACTTGGGAAAAGTCTTCTCATCGTTGAAATTTTCCTATTTTTCTTTTCATTCATATGTGAAATTTTTGCAATGAAAATTGTGTTAATCCTTATAAGCTTTACTTCCTCGACTATTTTGGAATGCTCTGCTGTAGATGATACTCGAAAAATACATAATTGCCGTTGAGGAGGATTTTAAAATTTCCCGAGAAGAAATTGACAATTTAAAGCTTTTTTGGAGACACTCGAAACATGAATAAAATAATAAAATTCAGCTTTTGTCTTCTTCTTATTGTTCTGGTGAAATTGATAAATTATTATTCATTAAAATTAATTTCTGTGGATCATTAAAGAACTGTCAAGAAAAATAGTCTTTAAGAAATTTCAAAGCAACAGATTTTTTAGAGCACGAAAAAGAGTTCTTTTGCTACTTAATATCCTATTTTACTTTAACTAGTTGTGCGTGATGTAATTATTATTTGTATTTTATGAGAGAAATTAGGTCGTTTGAAAAATGATATTATTCAGTCTGGTTGAGTTTATATACCTTTTGAAATTAAGGGAAATATTAGTTGCTATGCGATGGAGTCGTGCGTTAATAATGGGATTCATAAGCTTATGATTTGAATTTGTAACGGGTTTTTGGCATTTTGAATTGCTGTTTTACGTTTTTATAATATTCAAAATTCCAGAATAGTCCAAAAATTGAAGTTTAACGATTTTATAGAATTCAAAGTTAAGCAAAAGTTCAAAATTCAAACATTTGACGGTTTGAACTCAATTTAAATTCAAATTTTGGACTTTTAACGGTTTTTCACCATTCTTAATTTACTTGAAGTTCAAAATTTGAACTTTCGAGAGTATTCTAGAATTCAAAATTGAACAAAAGTTGAAAATATGAATTTTTAACGACTTGTAGAGTTCAAATTATAAGAGAAGTTCAAAATTTGAACTTTTAACAGTTTTGTAGAGTTCAAAATTCAACTAAGTTCAAAATTTGAATTTTTAATGACTTTTTAGAATTCAAAATTCTACAGAAAATCGAAAATTGAACTTTTGACAGTTTTTTAGAATTCAAAAACGACTCGAAGTTCAAAATTTGAATTTTTAACAATTTTATGAAGTTCAAATATTCAAAGACCTAATCTCAAACTTGACATCACATCCAAATCCACCCCAAAAACCATCTCGAAGAATTATTAATAGACTACTGCGCATAATATCTTCGACTGCTCTACAAGGCATCAGCTGTCGGCACAATACAATCAATACTATGAATTGCAAATTTATAAACGACTTAATGAGGCATCCTCATTTCCATAACATAAACGGATCTACTCAATTTTCATTACAAATTCCATCCACTAGTGTGTATAATAAACATTTTGAGATTTTTTTTCAAATGACGCCATAGCTATCTATTCCCATACATATATTTAAATGTATGAATATCGTACATAAAAAAATGATATTTTTTGACTTGAGTTGAAGTGAAAACGAACGCCAGGCAAATATGAAATTGAGATACAGTATACATCATATCCAACATATTTTTCATCTTTTTATCATGAAAGAAATGCAAATTCATGTAATTAAATTTTTTTTTTGCATATTCCTCCACTTCCTTATTTCTCAATATTGATTTTCTGTCTCTCTCTGGTGTCTTTATGGGCTAAAATTGCAATCGGAAGTTCCTCTAATAATTTTTTGTTGTTTCTCCTCTTGATGCTCATCCCATTCCCATTTCACATCCCATCACGAGCCCCTCATATTCCGTTTTTTAACGCATTTTGGAAGAAAATGACGCTTTTTAACTCACTTTGATCGGTTGACTGACCTGTTGGCTGGTTGGCTGACTGGCTGATTAGCTGGTTGGCTGGTTGGCTGACTGGTTGATTGGCTAGATGACTGTCTGGCTTGCAAACTGTCTGGCTGGCTAACTGGCTGGTTAACTGGCTGGTTTGCTGACTGACTGGCTGGTTTGTTGGTTAGTTGACTGACTTGTTGATTAGTTGGCTGGTTGGCTAGTTGTTTGACTGACAGGCTGGCTGGCTGACTGGCTGATTAGGTGGCTGGTTGGATGGTTAGTTGACTGGATTGTTGATTAATTTGCTGATTAGCTGGTTGGCTGGCTGACTGGTTAACTGGCTAACTATCTGGTTGACAAGCTGGTTGGCTGGTTAGCTGGTTTGCAGGTTGACTGGTTGGCTTATTTGCTGGTTGGCTAGTTGGTTTGTTTGGTTGTTTAGCTGGTTGGTTGATTGGTTGGTTGACTGACTGGATGGCTTGAAGGCTGGCTGAAAAAAATGCGCTTAAGTCCCTCAATCAATACCACAAGGACTTTAAACATTATTTTTTTATTATATTTCTTTGAGCACTGAACTTTTAGTCATAACTCTTGTCTCTGTCACTTTTATTACGTCTAAAAGTCGTCGTACTAATGGCGAGGCAATCAAGTGGAAAAAAAAATGTTATATAAAAAAAAGTCACACAAAAACGGAGAGGAAAATGGAAAGATTGAATTTATAGTGATTAAACATTGAGCGTATTTTTGCAATTTGAAAACATAATTTATTCATTAGCCAGAAATTATTTGATTTTATATTCGGCGTGCGGTTCTATGTTTGCCATAAGCGATCATTGGTGGGGGAAAAAAAGCACAAAAAAAATTATTTTTTTTTTTCGAAAGTGATTTTAATTTAAATTGATAATCAATAGCCCGGTCGCCTATCTGTTCTACCTTACCCTCCGACTTTTTTTTTTTGTCTATTGCTATCGTTCTACAGTGATTGATCGATAAATAAATAAATATATTTATCCCCTCCATTAATGTCAATAATAATAATAACTTTTTACAGTTTTTTATGTTGAAAATGAAAATTTTTGAGGTTATTTTGGGGAGGATGGGTGGATTCGGACCGTGCTGAGAGGTTCTTTTGTATTGAATGTGGGTTTGTTTGGTTGGCGTCCATTTTTATGGATTTAATTAGGCTAAATGGATACAAATGATAACAACAGAGGTTCCTAAAGCTGACATTTTGGAGACTATACTTGGATTGTCTCAAAAACTATATCAAATTGAGGAATATGGTTCCTAAAAGTGGCTTTTGAGTCCAAACGCACTTCCATCGTCCGCTCGTCTCATGTTGTGGCTACATCCCTTCAATGGTGAAACCAGTCCGTGCCAAAGCACGAGGTCCTATGATAGCTGAATGATGAAATAACTTGCAGGCTTGAAGATATCTATCATATCAGTCTGAAAACAGTTGTTTCAAAGAAGTTAATAAAATTATCCGGAATGTGTAACTAGCATAAGTATTGAGGATCAAAAATTACAAGAAGGAATGTTAGACAAGACAGAATGTCCTAGAATTAAGAGTTTTCAAGACTAAAACCAAGACTTCATAATCTCGGTCTCCAAATTGGAGGCATTCCCTTTTAGTCTTGGTTTTGGTTCTCGTTTTTGTCTCGATCTCGATTTTGGTCCATTCTCTAAGACAGAGATCAATTCTAAAGAGACATTAAGAACCCCAATTCAGAATACAGCATTTAAAAGTCCTTACTCATTCAACTCTAATCCCAACACCAAATCAACACAATACTAATCCCATCGGTGCGACTATATAAAAATAATTTTTATTCCGGATCTTCTTTATTTTCCATTAAAAAAAACAAATACACGCAACAACAGAGCTTTCAAGCTTTATTGTTTTTATAAATTTCTGTCCGTCTGTTGATGCTTATTGAAAATTTTTAATAGATTTTAAAATGGCATTTAAATAAAAATGAGTATTGTCATTAAATGACATTTGTTATGACATAATTTTTTGAGCGGGTGAATTTGTATGCGGAAAAATTTGTGTAATTCGAAATGGAATTAAAAGCCTTTTACAGAACTGTGCATTTGAACCTTTTTTTTCGGTCGCGCACATTTTATATTCTTTTTTTTTCATGAATAAAGGTATTCAGGGTAAATTTTTGCATTATTCAGAGCTAGAATTCTGATCCCAACATGATCCATCCTTTGAGTATTTTAATATTTACCTAGGAAACTGAAAGAATCTTAAAATAACTTTTTTTTTTGGGATGTGAGGAAGTTTGAAGTTGTTTTGTGGAGGGTTGAGACGCATTTTTATGAGGAATTTTTGGAGGTTTTTGGGTAGATTTTGAGAATTTTTTGTATGTTTTGAGAATTTTTTGTGTATTTTGGGAACTAGAGTGTCTAGAACTGTGGAATGGTTGGTAGAATGCAGCTTGGACGACATCCTCAAGAAGTTTCTATATTAAAGCTTATAAATGAGTTGAAAACAGCAATCACGGTACTTTGAGGGCAGCTTCATGTCTTGTAGTCATTGAGGTAGTCAATGAGCAAATCCGAGCAGCACAGGCCCGTCGCTAATGCATTGCTACGTCACCATGTCAGTAACATGACTTACAGGAGCATTGATGGCTATTTTTGACCCATTTTTGTAGGTGAAAAATGAAATTTGCCTCAATAAGTTGCTCTAGTATCCCAGTGATACCTTAGACAATCCTCCAAAAAATTCAACAGAATTCCTAGTTCTTCTATACCCACCTAAACTCAAAACTTTAAACAAACCAGAACTTTCCCTCTAAAAATTCCAAAATCCAAAAGAAGCCATCCATTCACATCAGCAACAAGTTTTAATTCCAACTCCATTCATTAAGCCCACGCCAACCAAATTCAAGAATGTTCTTATCTCAATCTCCAGCCAATCTGTACACGCCATAGTGAGGAAAACCGCAAATAATTTTATAAATTAAAAGAAAATTCCCGCAACAATCCGTAAATACCATTTTTTTATATAAAGTTTCCAATTTTGTTCTCAAAACCCACACAACCTTTTTTTTGTGTGTGCCTTAAAATAAATGAAAAGCTTCTGCATTAATTGAATAACCAGCAATTCATCATCAATATTGCTTGCCCAGTGTGCGTCAACGAGTAAAATTATAATTAGGATTATTTTTAATGTAATGAGACAAATGCATCTAATGAGTCACTGGCAAATGATAAATGCTCTTCAATCTCATACCAAAACTGTGAGAATATTTTATTTTTCTAACTTGGCCATTATTCTTTTACGTATCGTGTGGATATTTCTTTTTATTTAATGTGAGTGTATTTCAAAAGCAATGGAAATTTATACTCATTAAGATGCCTATCTATGGCTCTATAGGAGGGTGAAGATGTAAAATATATGGAGCACCCCGAAGACCTCAATATAAAATCATTTAAGAATGACTGAATGAATATAAGAGAATTTATAGAGGAACTTCCATTTTTTTTCTTCTGATGCCGGTTGGAGAATGGGAGTTGTTTGGATGTTATGGGATGGTTAATGACCTAATATACTCTAACAGGCAAAGAGCATGCTTAAATGTTTCAGAAAGACCTTTATGGTACCTGAAAGTGGTCTCTTGTTATTTTAGGGATATGCAATTTAGGAAGGGCTTGTGTTGAGAATTGGAGACATTAAACTCTGGTATGATGCTGGATTTCAACGAGTCTTGTTCCAGACTAAAGTCACGCCAGTTTAGAGCTATATTTCTGACTTTATTTAAGTCACGTGCCTTTTGGAGATAGTCTTATAGACCTGAAAGACACTATATCTGATCAAAAGTCAGTTTGTATTGAATCTGATGAGTAGAAAAGGACGTAATAGCTCTTAATATCCTTGATACATAAACAGTCGTCACATAGCCGTCAGGACAACCTTGAAGTTATAAGTTGGTAAGCTAGCATTGTTGTCATTCAACACTGTGACGTGGTTAAGTCCTAAATCGACTTTGGATTGTTTCGTTCACTTGGATATCTAGAACAGTCATTAGGTTTCAAAGAATATAGGCTGCTTTCGACTATTCTAAATATGCAGGAATGAGCATTTCATGATCTCAACAACAAGGAAAGCATTCTTAGAATTAAGGCATCAAATATTAACTAAAACGATCTAGATCTTTGTTAATTAGGACGAAAATATAGAAAATCGATACTTTTGAGAATGCATATTGAGAATCGAACCTATAATATCTTTACAATTAAATGCCTATAATATATCACTGAAGGCTATTCATGAACTAACCTTCTCTGAATAGATCGACTTTAACACAAGACGTAATTAAATTTTAAAATTCCAGAATATTTATGAATATCCAACTTCCTCATAATCCACATTAGAATCACTCAATATCCATTCATCCCCACAATATTAATATTTAAACTCATACTTACTGTTATACAAATACATGCATACATTCACGTACAATGATTTAACTTTATAGTCTCGGCAATTAACGTTTATGGAAAAAAATGAAATTTTTTTCTTTTTAGGTGTGGAATGAGTGAGTGAGAAAAAAAAAATTGTATAAAACATTTTGCTCTTAAAAGGCATAAAAATTGTTCTAACGATGTTATAAATAAGACCAATTTTATTTTTTTCAATTTTTTTATTTTCCTGCCTCCATCTCCTCCTCGCTTTTTTTTCTGTAAAGTATGGAAAAAAAAAGTCCCAAAAAAAAAAAGTTTTTACGCTCCTTTTTTTGTACTGCCGTTACTACTGTTTCAGCCATTACCATCATCATCATCATCGTCGCTCGCTTTTCTCACTCTATCTATGTTTCTTATTCCCACAGCTCCCTTTTTTTATTTCCATTGCGCTTCTCCCAAACCACATTTAAGCTTCCATCGTCGTCTCACTGAATGACGACCACCGAGTGTGAAGTGTGGGATGTGCAAAAAAAAAGAAGGAAATAAAAAAAGGAAGAAAGTAAAAGAAGTAAAAAAAATGAAGGTTAGAATTATTCTATATCTACATGATGAGGAATGTAAAGCAGGCAACAAAAAAGGAAAAGTTTGGGAATTTTTTTGGGGATGAGACAGGTTTTTGGAACGCATTTTGGGAATGCTTTACTCTCTTAATTAGCTAATTTAAATAAAGCATTAATGCGTCAGATCGCAGATAGGTCAATGTATAGTCAGATTTGACTTGTAACTAGAGCCAAGTTGACGCGAAGGTGTCCAGGTGTCACATGTTTAGCTTCATAACCCAATATGCTATTTGAGTAAAAACAGACCATGGATTGTTCCTTCTACAACCAGTTTCTTGGGGATACCTAAATGAATAGTCAAGCTTTAGTAAAGAATATAAATGCGACGAGTTGTTGCCGGCTGAAGTTTGACTGAAATTCAATCGAATCTTGTCTAATCTCACGAATTACAACCGAACACAGCTACAGTTTAGAGTATACCTTACAAGCTGATTAAACGATAATTTACTATTGACTACAATCCCATTCCACTCCCTTAATATTAAGACATGCATCTATAATTTATCTAATCCAACAATTCATCATTAAAATCAAATTAAGCTCTATTTATGGATGAACAGGGAATCAAATTCGAAACATTATTAGTTTCGTAAATTGTGCAATTAAGACAAAGTATTAGTTTCAAAATTAATCAGTAATCATGAACTGATTAATGTTGAATAAGAAGATTAGATTTGAATGTTGGAAATTCTCTTATTGTCTAGCCATGTATTGATAAGTGGATAAAATTTAGTTCCGCTTGGTTTTTAATGTTGGGAATTTTGGGTGAAAATGCGTTTGAGAACCATTGGGAATATTAAATAATTTTGAAAGCCCTTATTGTTGAGGCAGCTCACTCTGATCAATGGGGATTTTTGATAATTCAAAAATGTCTGAACAGCTATGAGATGGCCAATTTCTAAAAGTAACCATCAGTTCTGACTACAATTCAAGTCCAAATTCCCCAAACCATCTCAAATCTTAAACTTTATCTTTAAAAAAAATGTCCATCCTTAAATTACAACAGCTTAAAAGCCCAAAAAAAATTTACCATAAAAACCAAATTTCTAATGTATCCTTCGTGAATGCCAT
The DNA here is from genome assembly GCF_022539635.2 of Chironomus tepperi. NCBI lineage: Eukaryota > Metazoa > Arthropoda > Insecta > Diptera > Chironomidae > Chironomus > Chironomus tepperi. The sequence goes on along the minus strand of NW_027226293.1, from coordinate 1,008,966 downwards.
AAATGACTTTTAAGCACGTGCCTCCACCAATAATATTTAAACAAATTTTCGCAATAAATTTCACCTTAATTCGATGCCCCCCAAAATTTAATCCTCATAAATCCCAGCTTCAATATAAAAAAGGACATCATAATCATAACTTAAAGTCAAAGTATATACACTGTTGCTTTGCTACTTATCCTTTGCTGTCTACCCTTTGTATAAAAAACTGGTTATAAAGAACATTTCAAAAGGTTTTAAGCTTTACACTGGGTATTACAATACAATACTCAGACATAAAATGTATATTGGATATTATTGACCTTTAATATTGACTCTATTGACATATTTTGAGTACGGATTGCATGTGGTGTCCGAAAAAACTTGAATAATCAAATGAGAAAAAAAATTTTTACTGGGCGCCAGATTTATTTTTCAAGAATAGTTCAATGGCTGCTCTAAATTCAATGCATGATATATGGTTTTGGATAGGATTATTGGATTAATGAATTATTACCTATGATTTTTGTTTCATTTAAATTTATACTATCGAGATTAGAATTTTTGAATTATTAAAATTGTGGTTTTCAAAATTGAACAGTTTTAAAATTATTATTCTAATATTCAAAATCCAATTTTTGTGGAACACTACATAGATACATAGATAATTTGTTGGATATAAATGGAAAGATATTGTGATTAAAGGGCTGTTTGTTGCACATCCTGATTGTTTTGGGAATAATATTTGGTTAATATGGAATTTTTTGAAGCGGATGTAATAATCAAAATTTTAAGGATTGATGCCACATTAGTTCCGGTAATTGCAATTAGAATAATGGATGCTAAAAGGTTGTAGGTTATGTGATATGAATTGAATTTTATGGGATTATAATTGATTATTATGATTTTTTTAATTATCAAGTAATTGAGACCAGTCAAAGTTGACAGGATTTCACTGTGGAGGCGACTCCAATGAACTTTTAGAATCGGGACTCCCAAAGTCCAACCAGCTCTGATTGAGGCTGATTATGCTTGAAGCTCTTCAAGTAAACCTATAATTCAATGCAAATTATTATTTGACTAGTTGTATGCCTTGTTTTAAACACAAGTAATCACCTCTAACAGGTAAAGAGCATGCTTACATGATACAAAACGGCACTTAAAAGCGGTTAGTTCGCTTGCTAGGACGGGATTAGATCGTTACTCCTGAATGGACAGAAAACCATTAAAACTAGCCGTTAATCAGTCAATAACTTTCATTTAATTAGTTATTATGAAGAAATGGCGTAGAAATGACCGAACATTCGACCTCAGGCCGACTTGGCCCTAGCCTAAGGACGAATTTCATCAAATATGACCTGAAGTCTTAGTCTAGCTGAGTCTGAGCTGAATTTATGACCATTTTTATGTCGTTTAACTGCCAAATCGGGAACTTAAAAAGGTTTCATATCTACTTAGCTGCCACCTCCACTACGTGGGTTACTTTCACTGTGTCTGTCGTGAAGCATTAATGCTGCCTTTTCTACTATGTTGCTCGTTTATATATCATAAAATCCGCATAGCACCCATCGCGAAGCCTTAACAGACCCTTTTTCTATTGTGTATCTCGGTTGTCCTTCATAAAATCAACACAGCATCCACAATTCCAGACAAAATGCCACCTTAACCACTAATAAGATCTTAAAAAGTAAGCAAAAAAGTTGTAAATTTCCTCTTAGGTAGGTAAAAAGACATAAAGCACAGTAAAAATGGCTTAATTCTTTAAAACACATTCCATTGCCTCTTCAACTAACTCAGTTCTCGACCAAGGTAAGAAGGCAAAAAACGAAAATATATAAAAAAGTATAAACAGCGTGTCGAAACAGCAGTAACACATTTCAGTTGAGGCAAAATCGAGTCACACAACTCACAAGTCGAGTGAAAAAAAAAAAAAGTTTTATTATTTCAATTTACGTAAGGGAAAGGAAAAGTGGGGATATAAGAAGAAGACATAGTAGGAGTAAAAATGAAAAAGTTCCATAGCTGTGTGTTCTCAAGATGTATAAGAGGAGCAAAAGTAGCAAGTAGCAAAAAAATATTATTAAATAATATTATCATAAACGAGAGAAAAAGGATGCAAAACATTTTTTTACTTTTTTTCTTGTACTGTCTTCCTTACTGCTTGATTTTATTTCTACTTTTTTCTCATTCATTCATGTTAAAGCGCTCGCAAAAATTGCTACGGGTGTTAGCAACAGAGCATAACAGCAGCAACAAAAAAAGACTCTTTTTTTAGAGTTTTTAATAGAGTTTCATTATATTGCTGTAAAAATGTTGAAGAAAGTTGTAAGGATGAAAAGTTTTAGGATCATAAAAAGTTATTTATTTTCCATGGGAAATTTGCTGGAATTAACACACAAGAAAAAATGCGGCTAACTAGCTTGGAAATGGTTTTGAATGATGATTATGGAAATAAAAATGAATTAAGTTTTAATTAGGGATGTTATTAGGGGGGATGTTCAGTTATGATGTGTCGAGGTTAGAGTGAGAGGATTCTTTCATGTCGTATCAAGTCTTGCCAGACTAAGCTGATGACTCTCAAAGGCAGAGTAAGCTGAACAAAGCGCTCTAGAGCATGCTAATCTAGTTTTTTTGAGGTAAGCAAGCTCTCGAGAGCATGTCCTTTAACTGTTAAAAAAGAGGACCCAGGAAGCCTCCCAGTGAAGTCTACAACCTTTATAACAAACTTTTCCATCCAAACTTAACCATTTACCAACTCAACCATATAATCCGAGCAGCTTAATGCGACGAAGTCTGCAGTCAAGACAACCCCATGCTACCGTCCATGTTACAGAGCCTTAGCGAACCCTGAGAGCTGTTCAAGTAGACTAAGTCCAATATACAATTCAGTGACAAATCCAAAAAGTCCCATTTCCCTACAATCCTCATCTACTCACATTTCCTGACCCCCCAAAGAGAACCCTCAAAAAACTGAAACTCCACCGCACGCTTACACATCCCCACCCTCCAAAAAAGCATATGAACAAAAATTGGGTTTTCACACATACACATTGGCTGTGTGTGTTTAGATTTTTAAATAAGCATTAAATTTCTAGATTAAATCCACCAGATGAGAAGAACGAGTAAATAAATTATCATTGAATTAACATTTACATAATATTATGGGGATATGACATAAACATTATAATAACTTTTGCGGCGTAGGAAATAGAAGTTATGCTGATCTCTTTTATTTTATAAAAAAAAAACATGAAAGAGAAAAAATATGTTGAATAAATTTTGATTAAAACATTTGATTGGTTTCGAGGGCAGATGAGTAGGATTAGTGGGTTATTTTTGAATAAATTGTAAGGCTTGTTCTTTGAATTTGCCTTTCATATTTGTAAGATTGAATAATGACGTAATATTTGGGTTAGAGAGCCATTCAAGAATTGTGAACAAATATTTTTGGTAGATCGAACCCTTCAACACCTGGAAGTCCTCAAATAAACAATTCTATTTCTGAGTGGATTCGACCCTCTTTTCACCTGGAAGTATTCACAATAAGGATTTTCATTCATAAAACCAATCAATTTGTTCCTATATGGTATAGCCCTTTACCACCTGGAAGTATTCACTTAATTAAACACCCCTGTGTAGTTCGAACCCCTAACCACCAGGAAGTATTCACAATAAGGATTCTTAAAACCAATTAATCAGATTCCTTAATAGATCGAGCCCTTTGCCACCTGGAAGTACTCACCAAACCAAACAATCCTATGAGGATCAAACCACTAACCACCTGGAAGTACTCACCATTAGAAAAGTGTCCGCATACAACACCATCCAATCCTCATGTCCCAAAAAACTCAAAGTGATTGAACAATCTATAAATGTCACAACATTTGCGTTGGTGTATTGTTGTGTTTATGGTTGTCATGAATAAACATGCTGTAACCCAAACAAAAAAAAGCCGCGAGGCTCAACATCTTATGTATCATTAGCAACCATAAAATGATTTCCGTGTGTTTTAAGGTTTCGAATTTCAGCGTTGCTAAGTTGATCTTAAAGATCCAAAAATTGTTCAATTTTCATTGTAAATCCAAAACAAATTATTTTATTGAATTTCCATTGTTAAGGATTGTTGATCCATAGATTTGTCCACGTGTACAATGGAATTAAAATATTATGTTTCTGAAAAAAATCAGTGAGATGAGTGCGAAAAGTGCGAATTTTGAATGAAATTGGAAATTGGTGACAAGGAAGTTCAGAAATATTTGTAACTTGATATCTAATCGAGTATCTGAGATGGCTAGGCTTGAAGATATAGGTTAATAAATATTATTGGTTATTGTATGAATTCCAAAGCTTATTTGAGTGGCACATAGTGGCGAACCGCATTTGGGTAACAATGCCATCAGGTAAGGGTGTATCCAAAGGGAGAGAAAGGAAGGTGTTAGTTGTCAAGCATAGGGTTGCCTTTCTATTAGAGCAACTTTGCGTCTAAACGTTTATGCGATGTCATTGTGAACAATATTTGTGTTAAGGTGCCGTCATGCAGAAGCCTATTCGAGGGTATGGGTTAGAGATCAGGCAGGAAGTTACCCTTATGGCAATCCAATGTAATACGATGTCATGGCGAACCATATTTGTGTCAAGATGCCGTCATGTAGAAGTTTTTTCGAGAGAAAGAGTAAGGGATTAGGCAGGGGATTGCCCTAATGTCATAGTGACTTCGCTTATTAATGTTAATACTATGACTTACCGATACATTAGCAAACATGATGTGCTGTTTGGATTAGAGTCCTACTCAGAGTCAGCTAAGGTTGCTATCTTATTCAACTAAATAGAAACTCTGACTAAACACCTGTAAATGATCATATGACTCACTTCACATCAACCTAACTACACACTCGTGAGTGATTATGGCAAGAAATGAAATAAAATCTGATTAAATATTCGAATATTTTCACACCTTTAAAGTATATTCAGTCTCTATCTCTAAGATAAAGTGAAGCTCTAGCAAACGTCTGAGTCTGAATGAATAAGAGAATTATAAGACTAAAAAGAAGTAAGAAAAAGAAGCATTAACAAGAAAAAAATCAAACAACCAAAGTTTCGATCTCACTCATTTGCCACAACGGTAATTAAAACTTTATAATTTTTCTTCTCTCCATTTTAATCTGATTTTTACGTAATTATAAGGAAATTGGAAGCAATTTTCAGGCTGTTTTAGTTTTTTCCTCTCTTATTTCTCGTTTCTTTTACTTTTTATCACTGCAACTATATCTATCGCTTTCTTGTCTACTTTTATTATATGTATACATAACACTTTTGAGAGGAAACTTTTTTCTATCGAGGAAATACTCGTACCTTACATATAATACAAAATATACTTATTCGTGCAGTATATAGATATAAGCTGTCGACAATTGTTTCACAACCTTTCACTTCCTTGTATCATTTCATCTATCTAATGCTATTTTCTTCTTCATTTCTGCTTAAAACAAAACTTTTCTTTCGCTTCGACTTTTTTTTTTGACTTTTATAGACGCTTGTATACATGCATGTTGATGCCCTTGGAGAAATTTTATCTGATTTACTCAATTCTTTTTGAATTTAATTTGATTCTTGTTTGATATTGTCAGATGTAGGATCTGTTGTGCGTATGTGTCTTTTATGGATGGAAAAATGGGGGCTTATGGATGTCATTTGAAGGACATTCTTCCATATTTTATTGTAATGAAGTTTGTTGATATGATAATGTTGTTTTACATTGAATTAAGGATGGGATATGGGATTAAATCATGTCTTGTTATAGTTTAGAGTTACTTTGAGTGTATAGGCTTTGATATGAGAATGTAAAATGATTATTCTAGTTCAGCTTCAGCTTTAAAATTGAATCTTAAATCTTGATTAGCAGGTAACAGTCATTTGTCAGACATGTGATGTCCGATTGGTCATCCTGTGGACAAAATTAGAAGGTTCTCAATCGAAAATGAGCTGGAAAATGAGATTTTTAAGTTCATCAAGCCCTTAACCACCTGGAAGTTCAAGTTTCAGATTTCTGAATATTGATCAAATTATGATGAATCGAAATCTTCACCAAGAATTTCAAGTTTCAGATTTCTGAATATTGATCAATTTCCTGTGTGGATCAAACCCTTAACCACCTGGAAGTTCAGGTTTCAGTTGTCTAAATCTAGAAATGATAGAACAATCTGTGTTGATGTCCGTGTGGTTCGGGGTTCGATAAAATCCTGAATGTCTGGTCCCAAAGCCTATTTCGCTGCACTCCTGATCCTTATTCTGCATCTAGACACTCTGTTCCTGCGATATCTATGATATTCCGCACAATATAACTCTTAAATCAACAAAAATCAATGTCACAACCTCAACATGACAGCAATACTTCAAAATAAATAAATTTCAATCACTTTCTTCCAAATTCTCCCAGTTTGAACTTCATAAATCCATCAAAAAAATGCGAATAATCTTTCCCAAAGGACCATCTACACTCACTTAACTTCAACAATCTCATCTCATCTGTAATAATGAAACATAAAAAGGAAATTTAATTTTTACTTCTATACTATTGTTTGTACAACTTGCTTATACAATATTTTACTTCCTTCAGAGATGATAATGATGATAACTAGAAAATGAGACACAGAAAAATTCATTTAATTTAAAGGAAAAACAACAAACATTTTTGTCCTATATTTTTTGGGATATAGCATGAAAAAAAGAAGAAAAACAACTTTTTTTTGAGGCTTTTAGTGTTAATGAATAAAATAAGGGAGGTGACAGGAGCACAATGAGTGTAGCAAAATTACATAAGATAAGGTTGCAATTGGATGATGATGATTATGATTATGTTGAGGATGATGAAGTCTCATTATAGAAATGTTGTTGTGTTATTGTGGATGTTCTCAGAAAAAAGAGAAAAAATCATTATAAAGTTTCGTATATCTGACGATAGAATCTAATAATCTGTTCTATGAAGGGATGAGCTTTTGCTGTCATTTGATTGTTAGCTTATGTTTTTGAGATGCTTTGAAGGGAAATTGAATTTTTTTTTTTCGAGAGGAGTTTTTGGCAAGGTTTGGGATAATGTTTGAGGATTGTAGTTCAGGGAGATGTTGTACTAAGAGAGATAGAGATTGAAGTTCCCCATATCTGGATTCTGACTAGGTTGAAGTCAGATGAAGAACCCTTTTTCTAAGAATAGGGGTCTCGTCCCAAAATCCTACCTTAATGCGTCCTCGATCTCAGAGACTCCCGTCTCGTTCTCAGGTAAGTCTTGGACGTCGACAATCTCAGTTTCCCATCACAGAATCTCAGGTTCCCGTCTCGATCTCAGGTTCCCGTCTCAATCTCAGGTTCCCGTCTCGATCTCAGGTTCCCGTCTCGATCTCAGGTTCCCGTCTCAATCTCAAGTTCCCTTCTCAATCTCAGGTTCCCGTCTCGATCTCAGGTTCCCGTCTCAATCTCAGGTTCCCGTCTCGATCTCAGGTTCCTATCTCAATCTCAGGTTCCCGTCTCAATCTCAGGTTCCCGTCTCAATCTCAGGTTCCCGTCTCAATCTCAGGTTCCCATCTCGATCTCAGGTTCTTGTCTCAATCTCAAGTTCCTGTCTTGATCTCAAGTTCCCGTCTCGATCTCAAGTTTCTGTCTCAATCTCCGCTCTCGTTTCGATCTCAGATCGGGATCTGATCCACTAGATTGAAGTCAACTAAGTTTTTGCTTAGAAAACTCGACTCAATGCTAAAAACTATGAGAAATATGGAATCTCAACTCCAAATCTGTGTGGATTGAGAAACTTGATTTAACTTCATATAAAATTCAAGTCATCTTTAAATCCTGTCAAAATCCAAACCAAAACAGCTCCAAAATCACCCACAACAGTCCATTCATCCCACAACGACAATCTAACTTCTCCCAAAATGAACATTCAGCTTAATTCCCCGAAGAAACTAACTTTTTTTTGTCAAATCGACTCGATATTACTTAAGACGATTATGGGGTAGCAGTAAGGATAATGACATTTTCTAATAAATTTTAACGACAGTAATTCTTCGTTCATTTTACTCGAAAGCATGACAACATTATTAAATTTTCTCGACTAGACATGTTTTCTGTTGTTGTTGTTGGGGCATTGACAAGAAATTGTTATTCTGACGTAATTTACTTTAAAGTTCGTAAAGAGATGAAAAAAAAAAAAATTTAGAAATAAAATAAATAAATAAATAAAGCGAACGACGGAAGCGGACATGAAGTAAGCAGGAAGGGGATTGTAATGAACTTACAAGATTTTTTTTTATATATTTAAGAAATCGCATTATGCTTAAGAATTTACTCAACGGATTCGAATGTAGGGGAGTTGTGACTGTAACCGTATCATCATTTATTCTTCTTAATAAGCTGTAAATGATGGCAACGGAAATATCAAAAAAAGACTTTTTCCACATGCCGAAAACAAAAAAAAAAATCTTTAAGTATTTTCATTATTTATTCACAAGAAATCATCATTTTGTGTTTATTTTTAGTGCCTGAACATTTCAAGTGGGTGTATCCATATTTTTTCGAAAAAAAAGAAGCTATTTCTGACACTTTGAAGTTAGCTGTCTACATTTCATAAACAAACATTAGTGGTGGAAATTTGATAGTTAGTTTTTGATGCTTTCAACATTTATTTCTCATGAATGCTTTCTTCCTGTTTATCTTCGTCTTTTTTATTAGTTTTGATGGATTTTTATTGAAATTGTTTTTGACGAAAAGTTTATTTACAAGATTTTTGCTGTCTGTTTAATGTTGGAAAAAAGTTTTGAAAGATTTTTTTGTATATTTTGAAGTGTCGGACTGGTTTTAAATTGTAATGAGGATGTAATTTAGGGAAAATTTACTATTCCTGTTGGAAGGGGATTTCTGTAAATGAGGGCTGTAAATGATATATCATTGGAATTAAGAAGAGTTAGATATGAACAGAAATGTTAAATCTATATAAAGCATTTTGTCATATAGTCGAGTAACCTCAATAACTCAGAGGTAGAAGCATGTATGAATGAATTGTGGGATGTGAGTTTGAGTCCCAGAATCCGTTATTCGGAATCAAATCTTTTCTGTCAAAACAAATCTTAAAACATCTTAAATCTGTTCCCTAAGATTGTCGTGACTCTGGCCTGGGACAAGAGTCAGATTTGGTGAAATCGTGCTTCAGGCCTGACTCATTTCATTAAGAAGCATTTTTATAGATGTATGCTTTCTGGATGCATGTAGAATTCTGAATGCACATGGAATTTTAAATCATATTTGATGGATCATTTTACTATTTTATGGATTAAATACTTAATCAGTGAATTTTGATCCCTGGATTGAAATCCTCAGTAGAGACATTAAGCAACAAAGCACCAACATAAATTCATTACACTGATAATTCACATTTTGTTTAACATTGATCAATTTTGATCATATCTGATTATTTTTGATCATTTTTGAATTATTCTACAAATTTGGTTAATTCAGTACATCTTGAGTTTAAATTTATAGATTTTTTGGAACTAAAAAGCATAAAAATGAATTTTTAACTCTCAAAGATGACCTAATTTAAAGCTACAAGCTTGCTTTTAAAGTGTTTATCGTACCTCATTTTTAAAGTAATGTCACGACGTACATATTCACACTAGTACTAGTACACTAGTAAAGAGCTTTACAAAAACAATAAAAAGCAGAAATTTTCTGGAAAAGATTCAAATTTCAAAATAAGAAAGGAAATCCATTTGTGCCAGAGAAAGAGAAGAAGGGAATGAAATTGCAGCCATATTTGATTTACAATTCAGCACAAGTCAACACAATTGTATCATTGAATTCTCTTTTTTTTGTTTTTCTATAGCTTCACATGAATTCATCTGAATGCTTCCCTATAAATATTCAAAAAAAGCACACCCTCACAGCCATATAGCAGTCAATTTTATATATTTTGACAAAACAATGTTTATTCACATATATTCAAGCACATCAAATTCTACCGCAACTTTTCCATACCTAAAGATTAAATTTGGCATATTAATATTCATACACATTGTTCTTTAGAAACAGCAAAGTAAACAGCACAAGAGAATTTTCCCCAAAATTTTTTTTTACAATGTTAAGAATGAGAACAAATAAAAACAATGAGAAGCTTCGACTGTTGATAAATTCCCACCTCACGCTAACGTAATCTTACATGAGATGGTGAAACAAACAAATGAAATCATAATTTCTTGACATAAACATACATACAAATCCCATCTTATAATGTCAGTTATATTTATAAGAAGACTCTTGAATTTCTCTTCGCTTGCTTGCTGTACATGAGGCATGTATGCGGATGTGAGTGTATGGATGGTACATACGAGATAAAAAGGTAATCTTGGAAAGTACATTTATGTGCAAGGCTTGGCATATGGATGGTGCAATATTGAGGTCAGTTTCTTGCTCATACCTTAGGCTTTAGTTCGATGGCCATGCACGTTGATTGTGATCTATCGACTTACGTGGGATGATGCATGAAACTGAAACAATTACTGTGATCATTTGTAAATTCCAAATGTCAAGTTCAATACTGTCTCTATGAACAATTTCTTTCCAAGAGTTATTGGACCGCCTACATACTCATATTATGCTCTATTTATTATTCATAGCTATTTACTTAAGGCAATACTTTGTCGATATAGCATCAGGAATAGCTTCAGTTTGCATGTCATTTGAACGTAATAAGTGCTGGTTAAGGGCTTTTGGTACTAGTATCCCGGGATTGAGCTTTTGATAACATTTAATTCAATTCCGGGATTCAAAATCTGCTGTAGTGCTGTTAGTGCTTAATATCTTAAAATTCCAAAAATCAACTTTTTTGTTCGGTAACAATTTAAGGTTTTTATGCCGTTTGAATAGTTTATATACTGTTCTGGTGGCTATTCCTTAAATAGTAAAGCAAATAATAATAATTATACTAATTTTGTCAGTCAAATCTTTGTTCCAAAAATGAGCAATTCTAAGAACAATTCAATAATTTTACATTTAAAGCATTAGACACGAATTGAGGCAAAGCCTAGTTTGTTGCTATAACAAGCAACAATATACCATTAGTGTTTTAGTGCTTATTTTGTAACAAATTGTCAGTCTACAAAATAGCAGCTTTTGCGCAGCAATGTAGATTTTCTACGCTAACGACCTGGGTTCAATTCTAAGAAATATTTATTCGAGTTCGAGTAATTACTCGCTGATTTGTAATTAAATTCTTAGAAGGAGACTGTTGATAGAGTAGTGTTGCACTTGACATTGAAAATTGACAAGCGGAAGGCAGCTTCAGGCGACAACTAAAGAATGTAATGAATCACGTTTGATTTGTATGGCCAGTAAAGTTTGAAAATTGACAAATTGACAGTGTTAGAAGATCGAATTTTGATTACTTACTTACTTACTTACATTTCGGGCCGTACAAATCAAGTCTGATCAATGGCGTCCCTCGCTTCGGCTAGCTTGCTGAAGCTGGGACATATCTCTGTCGACGGTTTCTTTCCAGCGTTCTTTGACCTACCCCGCGATCACTTGCCATCTAAAAAGTCGGATTTTAATTGATTTGAATGATGAATTGTTGCCAGCACAATTTCATACCAGTTAAACCACTTTCCCGCGCAAGCTACAACCCTAAATTGTGCCTTTCAGGAGCAAGCAAGGGTATGTTAATGGTTGTAAAAGTGAAATATTATTCAATTAATTAACATTAAAATTGAGAAAAAGAAAGAAATGAAAATAAAAAAAAATCACCGCAAATTTAAAATTGAAATTCTTTTCATTTTGTGTAATTTTTAAATAACAAGTAACAAGAAGAAAGAGAAGCAAGCAAGAATAAAAAAAAACGAGAATTCAAATTGAAATTAAACAAATTAATTATTCATAATTGTAAGGAATAAATTTCCTTTTTTTGCCATAAACTACAAAAACAAGAAATACAAACTAATTGCTTACCCTTGGAACAACAGTGAAAGAAAGAAAAAAAAGCACAAGAAATAATTTATGGATGCTTCTGAATGATGTTGCTAGTGGGGTTGTTTTATATTCGCTCTCATTCACTCATTTTTACTGGCTGAGAAAAGGCGAAATAAATTAAATTATGATGGTTTTTTTTTGTTCATTCTTCCTTCTCCGAATCATAAAAGTTTTTTTTTTGTTCCTCATTCCACGTTGTGTACTATGAAATTTTCTTCAACGCAGCATGTAAGGTATACAAGCGATGCTGAATATATAAAAAAAAAAGTTTATTCTGTTCACTGTTTACTGATGTAATGGGGAATCTTACTCACAGCCATTTTACATTCTTAGCATATTTTAAAATTTCGTTAGTCCATCTATCCATCTGTCTGTCAGGCAGGTAATCCTTTAATTGATTTATTCACTTTTTTTTACTGTGCTATGTGGAATAGGTTATCATTTGCTCCTATATAGTGTGTGTCTGTAGATGTAACGAGGAATGCTGGCAATACAGATATGGAAGTGATAAATGTCTTTTCAATAAGCTACTTTGTCATGTGTGTACATATTTAAATTTATGTACTGAAAATTTATCTGGATTTATGATATCATGCTGTTTCATGTCGTCTTAGATTGTTTCTTGGGAATTTTAAATTGATGATTAATTTTCGTAATGATTTTTGAAAGGAATTGAAATCTTAAATTGGAGAAATGTTTTTGAGGTTAGGATTTTGGACTCAATGCTGAATTTCTTGAAAATGGTGTTTAATTTATTGGATAAATTGCCATTTGTGAAACCATGAAATATTGTGTTGAATGTAAAAGCCAAGTATGACACGTGCAATGGAGAATCTGAACATAATGCAATAGTGCTATGACAACTTAATACTGTAAAAGTTGTAAGTTTAACGTTGACAGAGAAATTTTCTGATTTATTGAATCTGTTAAAATAGAAATGAAGTTCGCGAATAGAACAAATCGTTTAATCGATCATAAATCCGGCTTTAAGACTCTATCTTGGTGCCTGATTTGGTTTAAATTCAGTACTATCCCAGATTCACGTCGGTTGAATGGCGGATTTGGGATCGACTAATCAATCTGTGCTATTCGTGGTTCAATTTCGTATATATGAAGCTAAATTCAGAAAAATCATTGAAACTGTTCCGAACTGAACTTTCATAGGCTGTTTAGAAATAAGATTGAGTGCTTAAGCATTATATCTTACTTAAAATGAGATATACTTGGGAATACTTACTTGATTGGCTCAGTATGATCACTAGGACTTCACAAACTGAAGTAGAGGTCCACTCAAGATTGATTTTTATCAATTTTAAAAGCCTGGTAATGCTATTGAAATACGTGACTAAATTCTTTAGATCCAGGATTGGTACTACGTTGATCCTATTAAGAGAACTCACTTACATAACACGTCTGGCGTTTGGAGCAGGATTCAATAATAGATTGGATGGTTGTAGCTTCACAATGAACCACAAAATTCGTGATCTTATAGAAATATTATAGCTATGCCTTTAAAGTTTTTATTAAATGTCTCAACAGGATGAATGTCGTCAACAACTCTATTTCACCTCGTATTTTAATAAACATCCTCAAAATGCGTTCCCACACTCCAAACTCCTCCTTTAAATTTCCTACCTAAATTTACATTCTGACTTGTTGTTATCATTTTTAAAAAAGCGCAATTTTTTTCGTTTCTTTTTTTCCCAACCATTCCTTTTTTCTCCCTCATCCACAGTCAATCTCCCACTGTCGCCCCACTCATGCTACATGTAGCTCTTCTGTTCTCGCTGTTACTGAACAAACACTGTGTTTATTTTTTTGCCTTCAATGTTTTTCTCAGCATTTTTCGCACATTTGAAATTTAAATTAAAAAATAATAAACCAAATAATGGTAAATTGAAATGAAATTTATGATGAAGATTATGTAAAGTCGTTTTTCCAATTTTTAATGCTACGGTTCCTTCTTCATCAACAACATTCTCACACTGTATCTCTTTTTTTCACATTCAGTTTTACGCTCGAGTTTGCTTTTGCATTATTTGATGGTAATGGCAATGATGTGATGCGAGTGAATGAACGAATGAATGTTATTTGCTATGCGAATGAGGAATGAGTCACTTAACAAATTTTTTTTTTATGACTTCGTTTACTTCAACTAAACTTATTCTATTTCTTATATTTTTTTGTGTGATGAAAATGAGCAGTTTATTGTGCAATTTAAATATGATTATGTATTCACTTTGTCAGACATTTACTGTATCGTATAAGTACTTTATTGCTTTATGAACAAACGAAATGAATTTTTATGTATGAAAAGTTCTCTCAATTGAGGTGGAAAATTCTATGGTAACATCATGTTTTTTTGCAACACTATTGCTTGACTACAGACAGTACATAGTTTTGGAATTTTACTTCGATTGACATTTAGTAAGACATGGATGTTATCTAGTAGAGATGATGTGTAGTCCATGATTATTTGGATTAAATTATTTGAACTTTAATCAAATTTACGCAGAGCAAAACACCTGATTCAATTGCTAAGTAAGAGTTTTCGATGTGTGGATCAGGATTTACGTCGTGATTTACTAAAAGAATGTAACAATCATGGGAATGTTAGCCCAATAACTTAGGGACCATTCACTCATTATGTTACATAAGTAGTATGAAAATGAACAATGGGAATCTGAGAATTTCAATTGTAAAAATCACAATCTCCCTCACCCCCTCAATGTATTTGCAAGGGTACTGCTAGGTCTCCGTGTCAATGGCAAGACGAAAATTTGCCATTACGGCTGATTTCAACGGCATGACAGTCGATGAGGTAAAAAATGCGATTTGCCGCATCTTGTAGCTCGTGCAGAGAGCGAATGAACAGCTTCGGTGTCGAAAACTTGCCAATTTTAACCCAAATCAAGCTTAACACCGACTAAATGATTCATTGATTCATGTGCTGCCCTAATTTAATTCAAATTTATACATGATTTACTAACATACTTAAACTGACAGCAGTGTAATGAACTAACAGTGTTGTTCTGTGCTGTATCCATGCAACTAACTAGATAATCAGTTTCTAAGTGACGATTTCCAATGCAAAACTTCACTCGTATTAATTCTTTTGATTTCATTCACCGAGACAATTAAACTGTCTCAATAATAAGCTACACACATTGATGATGTGCAAAAAAATAGATTTTCTAGGAGAAATTCATTGAAATCAGCAGACAAAGTTTCATAATATCAAGTTTCACATGCTGATTAAAATTCATGCGTTACGTGTTCCTATAACAACCTCTTTTAATTTTATAATCATAATTTCCTCAATCGTACTGATTACAATCTCATATGATTTTACCATAGAAACACACCTTCAATAGATGTGATAATAATCAGTCATCCCAAAAAATTTCATTATTAGCTTCACATACGTTACAATTCTCATATTACATATATAGCTAATAATGAAATTATGTAAAGCATACACAAATTCAAAAGTACAGCTGAGAATATTTTATCAAACAATTGTTTAAGCTGTATGGATTAGCAATATTACTGATTATGTTACAAACTGCGCAATGTCTACAAATTTTATATGTGCTTTCATCATAAAATAATATATTTAATTTCTATATCTGTTCTCTTTTTTTCTGCTTCCATCATCATCACTCGACTTGCTGTATGGAATGAAATGAAAAAAAACCAAAATATATGATGATTGTAGGGCGTCCGGATCAAGTTCACAATTGTACCGTGACAAATATATCCATGACATCCATGAGTGTTCGTTGTTCGGAAGGCTTTAATGGCGGTTTACAACAGCAGTTTATGCTGGAAGTGAGAGATTTACAAACGAATGAATTACGGGCCAATTATTCATCCCCAGTTCCGCGATTTACCGTCAACAGCTTAATGCCAAGCGCAATTTATTTAGCTTCCGTTTATGCATTCAATGCAAAAGGACGTTCTGATCCGACGGTTGTGCAAGCAGCCATGCTTCGAATGCCCGAAAAGCAGCCAACTGGAGAAAAGGGTAAGTACAAATGTGAAAAATTTTTTCGACTTTCTTCCACAATTCCTCCTGTTTTTTTTGTGATTTTTTTGTGGAAATGAGAACGAAAAAAAAAGAAAGCGACAACTGTTAAGGAATCTGATTGCCATACGACATTTTATATTTTCAGTTTTGAATTTCAAAGTTGAGCAACGACCACGTTCTACCTTCTCCTTAAATCCTCTCATTTCAATTGCCATTGGCATTGGTGCTGCCATATTAGTTGGCAGCTGTATTTTAATGATAATTTTAAGAATAGTTTGTGGGAAGCGGAATCAGAGGAAAGACGTACATCACAATACGACAGTGAGAGGTGAGTTGAAGCTTGATTTTAATACTATGTAAATATTCTAGTCGGGATGATGTAAGTGAATGGGTATGGTCTTGTGTAAAGTTAATCTACCGAGTGGAAGAGGTTGTGATTAGTCAGGCAAGTTGCACAAATGTCAAATTTGCGACTGTTCTACTTGAGTTTAGTATATATTTATGAATACAACTTCACTGGCTAGCAATAGGCTAGAGTCACGCGAATCTGATTTAAACCCGACAACAGGTCAGAGTCAACGCCTGTTATACTCGAATCTAGAAAAAATCCATGAAACCAGCTTTACTGGCTAAAAATGGCCAAATTCAAGCTAATCTGATTTAAATCCGCAACCAGGACAGAGTCACGCCGGCCTCGAACTGGATTTAAGAACGACTAGCCGACCAGACCTAGATAAAACGACTGCATCATCAATTTAGCATTTCTTACAGCTAGAATGATGAAAAAAGTTACCAAAACTTAATACATATCTGTACATTCCTTACTGCATCCCCTAACACTCCATATTGACTATCCAAATTTATTACACATAACTAACTAATCTTCTCATTCCCATCCAGTGGCATCGCCTGGTCCAAGCATCAAAAGCTGTGGAAGTCGAGAATACGATGGAAACGAGAGCGATGAGAAAAATCCTGATGTCATTCCCGAAACCATCGAATCAGATCAAGATCAAGTATGACATAATCTCCTTAAATCATTCAATTGTTCACATCTCTTCCCCCTATTTCTAGCTTTTTTCATGCTTTATTCACATCTACACAAGTTTGAAAAAAAAAAATAAAACTTTTTTTTTTTATTTTGTCTTCCGTAACGAAATTTAATTTTAAAGTTATTCAGCATAAAAGGAAATGAATACAAAAAAAATTGTTTTATTCAGTTTATGTGCAGCCTTACAAAGCTGCGAGGTTTTTTTCCAACTTGTAAATTTCATTAGTTCAAAATAAGATTACTTAAGTGAATCTCAGCTTGAACACAATTTTGCCCATAAAAAAGAGGCAGAGGTTGAGATGTAAAACTCGATAACAATGTGATTCAGGCATTATTTTTTGATACAATTGTAAGTTTCAAGCAGACACACACAAAAAAATGCCTTTAAAAATAAAGTAAATGAAAATTTATGACCGTCCAAATTATCTTCTATGGAATAAATTTTGATGGATATTGAAAAAGTCATAAAATCTATTTTATGGGCAATTTTACAAGATGTTTTCATGATATTCAATATTCTGGTATTGTGTGTCGTGTATTATGAGTTAGAGGAATTGGAATGTGGATGAGATTGCTTATTTCATGCAGATTAGCTGCTTAAAAGATTATATTTGAGTCTTGTATGTCAAAAGTCATATTTAAGTCATAGATGCTTATTTAAAAAGCAACAGAAATAATTTTACTTACTTCGCTGGCCGAACAGATCAAGTGAGATTCATGGCCTCCATTAGTCTGCTCCTGAAGCAGACTCAATCGTTGGCTACCTCTTGCCAGTTACCAATTCTAAATGTGACACTATCTCTATCGACAGCTTCTTTCCATGAGTTTTTTGGAATTAATTATTATGTTTGCAAAAGATGAACTGACTGCTCCAAGACTGCTCTAAATATTTGAGAGTAAGCCTTAGCCCTGCATTACTATTAATTCATGTCTCAGGAATAAAGCCTGAATCTTCAATGATACAGTCTTAGAGTGGCCGAGTTGCTAGACATACTTACTTTGACTAGACAAACTATTCAGTACTAGATATACTTAGATCACTTGTGATTCATGGCCTCCTTTAGATGGTATCGAAAGCTGACTGTCAATTACCAATACCAAATTCAATATTGTCTGTATCGACAGCTTCTTTTCAAGAGTTCTTTGGCCATCCATGAGTTAATAGACATAAAATCGATAATTCGCAGCCTATAGTTCTAGTGATGTCCAATAGATACAGCTAAATTGAACTTACTTACTTGCTTCTTCACTGTCATAGCTATGGAAAATGTTGGTCGATTGATACTAAGTTCTCGGAAAACTAGCTAACGTTCAGTCCTTTTGAAACGTTGCCGACACAGTTGTTCCAAGAATCAATTAAGGCCTCTTTTAGATGTCTGCTTTTATTTTCCATCCATTTAACCCCATTTACAAGAATTATATTTTCTATGTAAGCATCCGGGAAAAGCTTTTGGAGACCATAAACTGTCCTTAATATATATAGTGTATCCCAGTTATTCCCTGGGGGCTTATCGAACATTCAATCACAGACACAAGGTTGAATTGGTTGATTGTTTTGTAATTTGGCTGTTTTGAATTTACTCAGCAACTTAACCTTGAATTAACAACCATAACAAGGGATTTTGATCATTGATGACTTTTTCAGACAATAAATCCAATAAAAACCCTTATTTCATCATTTTTCAAATTTCGAAAGTCATAGTAATTTAACACCATTTTCATTCCAAGAAGGCCTTTAGCCTCAAACTTATAAAAATAAGAAATTTGATTTAAATCACCTCAATTCCTAGTAACAAACTTCAATTCCTAGTTACAAGACAGCAACAATCTTCAAAAAAATCTCAAAATATACCAAAAAAATAAAGGCAGAATTAATGTCTCTCATTAATATCCTCATAGAAACTAAACTAATTTATTAAAGAAAAAATATATATTCAACATTAAATAAACATTCCGCATTCCATTCACCTTATGACAGCAAATTGATCATCGAAATACAATTACCGAATGAGAATATATAAGACACAAAAATTTAATTGATGATAGTGAAAAGAATGCCAATCTTTCAGGTTATTAATTTGACTATAAACAGAAAATATAATTTATGAAGCAATAACTCATATTATAAACAGATAGATCAATCATATCTCTCGTTTATTGATTACCGACAAAAACAATATCCTTTAAATATAGACAGGCAGACATGCAAGAAGCACATAGTAATCACTAATGAGATAAAACTGCGCCGTTCCAACAATGATGAAATATTTCCTCTTATGATCATTATCGATATATGTGTCTCTCTTATCTCATTCTTTCTTCTTCATTTCATTCTTTATGGACTGTTGGACTTTACTGTACGGAATAAAAAATTTCCAATTGAATGCATCCCCATGTCCATGTCGTTTATAATTTTCTTTCTTTTTTTTCATTCCATTTGTTCATCTTCAATGTATGTTATTTAATGTAATGTCGATATAATTCATTCTATAAATTCTCTATTTCCATTTCAACTCACAGGTGGAATTCATAAGACGTCGTCAACAACAACACATATCAACAATAGACACAAGCAGTCCTAGTCGTTTATTATTAGCATCAAATGCTTCATCGAATAGCAGTTTTGTACCAAACAGCAACATACAAATTCATAAGACACATAATGCAATAGGTTATTGTACATTAAGGAATGGCTCATTGCATGGTCAAAATCAAATGCGTGATCATGGTGGTAATAGTATATCAATGAGTCCTGTGCCAAAATCATTTCAAAATCCATCAAATACATGTACATTACCACGTCATCATAATAATCATTGGCCATCATATGCTGGTACAATTGCTGGTACAGCAGTAAGAAATATGTCACAAACAATAACAATATCGCAATCACAACCACCGCCACCATCGTGTATAGCGATGCAAAGTCTCGGACCAAATGCACGACCGAGAGTATGTATAGGACTTGGACTTAATCCCGAGGACGATGTCGAGACACCATTAATGCTAAAAAGGGAAAGTAGTGTGGTGTTATAGCAGGATAATAGAGCCGTTATTGATGATACGGCACTTTAAAAGTGTATTTGAAATATTTGTACAGAAGAAGTGAGTGAGTGAGAGAGAGAGAGAGAATAACGATAGATAGAAAATGTGAAGACCAAGATGTACTTACTTCCATTACTTATTTATTAACTTACTTACAATTGAAACATTTATTACAAAAAGAACAAATCGAGCTAGCAAAACGACAATTGTGCTAGTTTATAACTACTTATTAAATCAATGAACTGATGATCTTATATCCACAATAACACATTGTACATATGTATCGATTGGCACACAGGACACACATCTGCTATATATATCGATCTTCTCTTCTCCATAACCACTTTTCTTCTTTATCACTACACAATTATGTTACAAAAAAACTTACTTTTTTTTATATTCATCGTTCCTTATTTTTTCCCACTTACTTTGTTTCCTTTTTAATAGCATAAAAAAGAAATTGCATTTGATGATGATAATGATAATGTGAAAAAAAAACCATTCGTATATAGGAAAAAATTTATATATAATGTATGAAGGAACATTGGGGAAAAAATATGAAAAATGGATTTGTCAAAATTTGCTGACATACAAGCACATCTGCATGCAGGCATACTTACACATTCACACACACATTCTATTGCGTCTTTTTGGGGTGGGGATTGTTCATGATTGGTGTTTAGGAAAGCTTGAAGTCTACTTGAATTTTGTATTGACTTCAAGCTCTGATGTTTAGTCAATTTTTAGGAGTAAATTAAAGGGTTATACGAGGTTTTAGGCTCAAAATGAGATGAAATTGATGCTTAATGCATCTTTTTGAAGGTTACATCCCTAACACTGAGAATACTCACCTAAATTAGCGTACTCATGAGTAAATTCTGTCAATATAGTTAAACATGTTCAATATCGTGAGTATTCACATTAAGATGATCCTTGTCGATTCGGGCCTATAGAAATGTAATTAATTAATAGCTCAAAATCTAGTCCAAATTTTAGATCTATTTTTGAATAAAAGGTTTGAGTACAGGGTTCATCAGATAAGCTGTAATAAGCCTTGTAATGCATATAATCTGTAGCTACAGATATTATGGTCTAAGCAGCTAAAATAGGGTTTATTTCTTAGTAAGCTAGGAGAATGTTCATTCGATTGATCATAAAAGTGACTTCATTCGATTATATCTGAAGACTGACTTAATTATGAAATATTGTTCAAAAATGATACATAATTGATCACAATATTTAATTCTTTGTTAAAATGAGTCCACAGCAGCGTAATGTGTCTAAAGATCGATGTCCCTAAAGACGATTTGAAGGTTCTCAATACCGAGACTTCAAGAAATTTCAGTTCTGGTCTCGGTCTCGCTCTCAAGTATTTCTCAAACCCGAGACTTTGGGAATTCGTATGATTTTGGATCAGAAATTGCAAATTTAGGAACCTAAATGCTTAAATGAACAAGATAAGACTAAATTTGTCGATTCTAAGTGCATTTAACCTCAACTACCTAAACCCTATTGCTAGATGATATTCAAGCAAACATCACTTATGAACAACCCCCATACAAAAATATCCCAAACATTCAATTTTTCATTTTTTTTTTTCACACAAGCAAAAAGAAAAAAATTTTGGTCATCAATTTTTAATTCATTTTATTTCTTTCTCTCACTTACTTTATACATTATACACATAATTTTAGGATAGACGATAAAAAAAACATACAAACCCGAGTGAGATAGAGAGATAAATGATGAGAAAATGATTAGTATTAATCTATCGATAAATAAAAAAAAAATGAATTTTTTTTCTTTCCTTTAAAAATGAAAATTGTGATAGATAAAATAAAAAGTTATAAATAATATAAAAAAATAGGAATTTGAAGAATGAAAAATTGTTTAGCTGTTAATTGAACTCTCTCGATCCTCTACATAAAAAAAAACGATGGTTTTGGGGTAAATTTTGTTGAGCGAAATTTTTAATGGAGAAAAGTTGTTGTTGGTGTGTTTATTATATTGTTTTGTTGAGTTTTTAGTTTTTTTGTGGGAAATGGGAAAAAGGGTTTTGTTGGAGTTTTTTGGAATCATAGATGATTTTGATAGTTTGGAATCGTGTTTAAATTTGATGAATTTTCATGCAAAAAATTTAAAGTTCAATTGAAATTGGGGCAAGAATATAGGGTAATTGACCTTTAAACTACCAAATGGTACATATCTGATGTACCTAGAGCAATGGTGGACAGCCCGTATGCCTCCAAATATTTTTGGGAATGCAATGAACCGTAAGACGTGTGCGGTCTCAATCGACACTAACCATCAAGGTGTCCCATAAAAATAAATGATCTTCCACGACAAACCTATAGTAAATTTTGAGTATATTGGTAAGAATACCATGAGTATTCTTATGATCTTCTTGACCAAAGGTAGAGCTTGAAGTTGACTCGAATTGACTCCACTTGGGAGAATTGCATGGACTCGACACATTATATGCACATTATATGCATATTATCTGCATATTATCTGTATATTATCTGCATATTATATGCATATTTGTGCATATTATATACATATTATGTGCATATTTTGTGTATATAATATGCATATAATATGCACAATTTTGCACATAATATACACATTTGTCTTTCAAAATTTCCAAAAAAAAATCAAAATAGGTGGATGATCTTAACTGGATGTTATGATGAGAGTGACTTTTTACGTCGACAGAAGTTCTGTAGAAAATTTTTCATAATTTATCAAAAAAAAAGTTCGCACATGCCCAGACTTGAACCCATGACCTGAACCCATGACCCTATATCACAATAACATTAACTTTAACCGTTGCGCCATTAAGACTTAACAATTCATATTTGAATGATGGCAAATTTTCATATATATAGATATATAAATATTTATTTAATATTTTATTTTAATTATAATAAATATCAAGAAATTTTACTTTTTTATTTTTTCACAAGATTAAAGAATAGATTTTAAGTTAATATTCATTATTACATCAAAAAATTTGTATGAGACTATATACTTCACAGGAAGAAATTTTAAAGTCTTCACTTTAATTTTTCCTTTTACAAAACATTAACGAAGAAATATCTTCTTGTGAAATATATATTTTCATTAAAAAATTTCTAAGAAATCGCGCATAAAATATGCGGGTCCAGAAAAGTATATATATAATGACTGACTACAGTTTATAGTGGGATCCGAACCACTTGCAAGCTCTGCACATTGCAAAGACACGAGTACGTCATAAGACCTGATGTACCCTGCAATGTACCTAGTTACAATTCGTGTGCGCAAGATTTCGTAATGAAAGTCATCCAAATACTAGTATATCCTTGTATACCTAGCAGTGGAGACACATTGTGTGCCAAAGACCTCAAAACTCCACCCAACACACGAACCGAGCTTCATAACTAGAACGGTGAAATGGAAAAAGAGCTTCGAAAATTAGACATGGCCTGGGATTGAACCCAGGACCTTTGGCACGTGAGGCCAACGCTCTACCATTTAGGCCACTGATGCCATTTCACCGCCAACTATACCAGAAAAGTATAGTTTAGCCCAAAGTTCGTACATATAATGTGCATATTTCGTACATTTAATGTGCATATTTTGTGTATATAATATGCATATAATATGCACAAATATGCATATAATATGCAGATAATATACAGATAATATGCAGATAATATGCATATAATGTGCATATAATGTGTCGAGTCCATGCAAGACAATCCTTGCGTTACATTAGTGAAGCTTAGGTAATAGCCAAAGGCTCTGAATCTATTGCTGGCTCTGGTATTGTAGCTAGTTCTGATTCTGTTGCTAGATCTGACTCTGTTGCTGGCTCTGACTTTGTTGATAGCTGTGACTCTGTTGCTCAATTTGTACAACTTTGTCACCCAGTATTTAGAAATTCTCTGTTCGCAGATTTACCCAAATCTAATCAATTCCCTTTAAACCCTTCAAAAATGCGCTTCAAGCCACACCACCCAGTGACTTTTCAAACTTGTCATCTTCTACACTTAATATATGTTTCTTTTTTTCTGAATTGCCAATTATGTGTAGAAGAAAAAATATATATATATTTATTTAAGTGATAAATCTTCGTTACTGTTTCCGTTTCAGCGATGAAAAATGAAAATTTGATGAAAAAAAAGTCATTAAAAAAATTTTTTTTCAAGTAATTTTCCAAGAGAATTAAGTTTTACAAGAAATTTAATTTAATGATTTGAAGACTTAATAATTACCAAGAACGAAAAAACGAGAATTATTTTTAAGCATCGCCACTAATTAGACGATGGAAAAAATATTGAAGTCATTGGGATAAATCTTGTAAAATTAGGACGTAAATTCGTCAGTAATTCTGTTAAATTAATTTTTGGAATAATTATAATGATGATTATTATGGCTTAAAAGTTTCGTCAAAAAAAAATTGTTATTAAATGAGGATTATTGTCATTAAGCTTTTTAAGGATAATCATTTTAAAGCTTCACATTGAAGTGTTCACATTTATTTTGATATATTTTGAGGAACTTTTGTACTTATTGATGGAATTGTAAAGGCTTATGACTTATTTCCGAATAAATCCAGAATGTATTCAATCCCGAGAAACACAATGCAGTCGATATGGTGAAGCTATGTCGCTATGTTGACTGTTTGACTTGACTTTTTGGGTAATTTATCAATTGTTTATTCATGCTCTATTTGTGTTCCAATAATTTTAAATTGATGGTATTTTTGAATAAGTCGTCAATAAGGTTTCATAGCCGAACAATACAACATGTTCACCAGGGTGCCGAAACGTCGACGTTTTATCAGAATGACGTTAAGTTGCCCTGATGACACCACGAGGACCAGTCGACTGATCGACATTATTATGGAAAACTAGTGGTTCGAAGCTTGTGTCAATCATGAGAGCTTAATCCCGAGCTACACAAATGATAAAGGCTCCGGTCATGGTTGCTTTTCATAACAGGCTTTTTATTGCAAAGTCAGAAATATCTTGACAATCAGCTAGAGTTTGTACATTTTTAGAATGCAAGAATGAACCCTAATACACTCTACCGCTCAAATTTCAACTCAACAGTTTACAGGGGGGATTCGAACCATCTTTATGATGTCAGTACTGCCTATAGGATTCAAACAAAGTCTGTGAGCCGCTTATTCACTACATATGATTCGAAAAGGTCTACAGAATCATTAATCCAACCGAGTCTCTAACTCATGATCGCTGGGTCGGTGTGGCAATAAAAATGTACCACAGTACTAAACCATTCGGCCATAGAGCCACTTCGACTCACATAAGCTCTCAATCTGTCCATATCTTAGCATAATAATCCATATCAAAAGTCAATCTCTCAACCATCCTTCAATCCATTCCTTAAATATATTTAAAAATCATTTACCAATTCTCTACAATGAGAAGCTTTTATGGCTACAAAATCTGCTACAAATTTCTTAATGTTTACTTCCATTCTAACCCAAAAAGAAAAAGGCTTTTAATAAAACTCTCGAATGGCCACATTTTCAACATTTTCGTAAAAAGACAAATCATTTGTCAATTTGCTAAAAAAGAAAATTTTCCTTCAGTCTCTAATTAATTTTCAATTAGTTCCTTAACAGACTCACGCAAACAAGTCTAAATGTGTTTTTTGCCATTCCTTTTTTTCTCCTTTTCTTTGAAAAACTTCAAAGCTTCTCCATTTATTTGGTATTCCATAAAGTTTATAAACACAAAGAATGTTTTCGTATTTTTGCTTCTTACTCAAATAAAGCAACCCCACTTCCCCCTCTCTCTTTATTTTGGATCGAAATAACAAAGAAATGGAAAAAGAGTAAGGGGAAAAGTGAAATTTATCCCATAACATTACAACAACAAAAGGAATGAGAGAAGGAAAATATGTAAAAATAAATACTTATTTATATAAAAATTGATTGGAAAACTTTTATGTAGAACAGAAAAAAAATATAGGCAAGTTGAATGGTCACTGGAAAGTGGGTTAGGATGTGTAGTTTGATTATTGAGGATTTTGTTGAAATGTAGCAAAATTTTGAGGTTTTTTGGAATTTTTAAAGAATATTTTATATCCTGCTATAAAAAGGATCTAGTTACAAATTTGGCCAGCAATAGAGTCAGGTGGAAGGAGTTTTGTAATAATCTAGGCTCGAAGCCGAAGCATGGTTCCAGTAAATAAGTAAGCTACACATTAAAATTAAAGGATTTCATCTACTTACAACTGGATTAAGAGTTGATGTTGATCTAAAAAAGACTTATAAAGAGTCTAAGCCAGAACCTAGATACTTGAATGAGCCGAATTTGGGCCTAGTTGTAATAAAGGCAATAATTTAATTGCCAAACTCAATTAGGGACTAATATCTTAACTTAAATAGTCCTAGAAACCATAATATGCAAGAAAAGATGCTGCCGGTACTAATAGTCAATACTACATCACTGTGGAGTTTAATCAGAGTGTAATTTGGGGTACCGAACCATTTAAAGGCAATTCTGCCAATGCGAGAGTTAAGTGTCTATGATCGATTGAAAAACAACATTTATATTGAACACCTGTATCATTCTTTCTGAGTGCAAGTGTGTTCGAATCCCATCAGAAGCTGATCTGTCTTAAATTATGTAGATTGTTGTCGCTATGATCCAGGATTCGAATAATTCAATTACAATAATTCCGTAACAGACAATGAGCAAACTCACTAAAATTAGTGTGCTCAGTTTTATTAGCGCATAGTCATAAGTTTGTCTGTCGAGATTACAATCACAAAAAAAGAGACTTTGCGTTTCGCAACACACAAGTTGAGTTGTCATGGCCAGAATAGTCAAAAAATATCCAAAATTCGACTTTAATTCTTTGTGGTCGAGCTCGAGCCATTTCCGAGTGGACAAAAAATACTTTAGAACTAGTCATCAACTGGACATTAACTTGTCATCTGCTAGTTATAACGTATTTTTGTTCATAGAGGATTATGATAGGTTGGCCGACATTCTAACCACTTCACCACTGCTGCATTTTGGCAACTAATATTCCAAAACCACAAGAATAACGATAATTCAGACATACTGTCAAATTTACCCCCAAAAAACAATCTAATGCATCTCCAAAAAAACTAAGTTCAAAAAATATCGAGAAAAAAATCAGAAGAGAGACATGCGAAAACTTTTTTTTTCCTTCCACATAATGTTTATTTAATTTGATTTTTGGTGATTGAAGGTCTTTAATGGTCTGCAAAAAAAAAAAAAGATGAACGGAAACAAAAACAATAATAGAAACATCAATAGCAGACGAGAAAAAAGGAACAAAAAGCATGAAAATTTCTACAATTAAACACGATGATTCCACACAAAAAAAGAGAGAATATAGCAAATGAATTTGAAGGCGGGAAAGAGAGAGTGAGAGAGATATAGCAGCAAATTATTGTAAAAATTTCAGCACAGATTGTGTAAATATATATAAATATACAGAGAATGACAAAAAAAAACAAATGTTGTTGTACATAGAATAAAAAAGTAATTTTCCTTCTCATACTCATCCGAAAATACGCTCAAAATTTTCATTTTTATACGTGCCAAATTAGAATTTGGTTAATGGTTTTCTTACTGACTTAGACATTCATTCCTTTTCATACACACACATACACACAAAAAAAATCCCAAACTTTATCCATAATTTAATTTATTTTGATCAAAAAAATTCTTAATTTTGTTAGGCTCGGTAAGCAAATGTACTTTATAAAGTGCGTTTTAAGCACCATAGACATTTCAAAATAATGATGATGAAGTCTCATCGCCTCTTGCTGATGGTTCTGTTAACGTTGTGGTGTGACTTGGAAATTGAATAAATGATAAGCAATGCCGACACCCTACACCAAAAATGATGGCTGTTTTTTTTTCGGAAACTCATTTTTGGATGGAAAAACATTTATTTAATGACGATAAAATTTATTTGAAATTTTATGGTTTTTGTGGCCGAGCAGCACATACTTATTTACTGGAACCATGCTCCGACCTTTGAGCACCTGGACACCAAGTGGGTCCAACCAAGGGCAGTATAGCAAGCTTGTGTTTCTCCCCCCGCCAGAACACTCTTCTGTTTTCAAAGTGTGTGGCCTATCCAGCCATATTTACGAGCAGCACATGGTAGTCACTTGCTCTTGGGTGCAGGTATGTCAATTTGTTCCCGAGTGACACAATTGAAGAACGCTACGTCACGGATACTTCTAGTTTTCCTTGCGGATACAGTTATTGACATCATATGGAAGGTGCCGTCATTTGGCTTCCTCAAGGAGTCATTTGGAGCTTCCTTGATGGAGTCATTTGGCTTGTCCAACGAAAGCGGCTTCTATTTGGTGGTAATCAATGTATCAATGCCTAAGACTTAAAGGATCTATGCTGAAGCTCCCGTCATTTGTGTCATTGTGCCCATGAAAATACGAAAAGATGCCATAAGTGCATTTTGACAGTTTGACAGCAAACAAGAAAATTTGCCACATCGTGCTGTTCGGGACATGTTAAACTGCATAAATTGTCTATAGGATGTGCTCCAGTTATTCCTACACATTCTATAACGTTCACTTACAGGCATTTCAAAGCAACAATTCCAAATATTGCATCAATTAGTCACAAAATTCCAATATCCCTTACTTAAAACCCACATCCATAAATACCTGACAATCAAATCCAATCCCTTCCGATTGAAAAAATTCTTCATCAATAACCAACAAGCAATCCCTTTGTTGTCATTTCCAAGAAAACTTTTTTTTTCCATCCACAAATCCCTAAAAAACTTTGCAATTACAAACTGCGGATATCAAGGAGCAAATACTTCATTTCCTCAACGGAAATTCACTGTCAGTAAAATTTACACAATGATGTTGAAATAATGATCGACACGAGCACGGCACCGAGTTTGCTTACTTTAATTTTCATATTTTTTTATACATTCGACTAACGCACACCTGACAAAAATACAATATTCATCAGTCTTTATAGACTCGCAATGAAAACTTCATCATCATTAAGCTGGATTGGGGGAGAGAGAGAGAAAAAAAATTGTGTACAAAAAGAATGCGAGAATTTCATTTTTTTCAATCACCACGCACATTTATGATTGTGGCTCAGTCGTTATCAACACATTGTAATTACAAAGAACCATGCTTATTATGGTGATTATCTGCGGAAAAAGTGTGTATGGATGTCGAGGGATGTTGAATGATGATTGAGGCTGAAGCTGCAAGAAGGTGCAAGATCCAGAGGAGGTCTGATTTGGTCAATTTCAAAATGAAGACAGATCAAAACTAGAGTGTGAAACTGATCAAAATGAACAAAAAATCGATCAAAAATCATCAAAATTGATTAAATTGTGAATTGTCAGTTCTTCACCCTTGGATAAAAATCAAGACAATCTCGCCATACCTAAGTTAGAGTATCCAATCCCTTGAGTTCGACAAGATCAAAATCTAGACATTCCGAGATTGTTCTTTTCCTACTAAATTGAAAAAAGGGGTCTTTTCTGATTAAGTTATGAATTAAGTGTCTAAGAGCTTTGATCTTACATACTAAAGGCCCTAGGTAAAATTTTCAATCGTGTTAAGGTACTAGCGGAGTTACTAGGGTTAGTGTGACTAGAAACAGCGAAAAAGCACTCAAATCCGACCAGACTTTCTTTGATATCAAACCCGATTCATTAGAGGCAGTAGGCCGACACTCTAACCTTTATGCCACTTCATGCTTTTTCCCTACCCTAACAGCCTCCATTTGGCTTCCAAGAAGGCCTATCAATACTGGTTCCAAGGGTACAACATATCCTATTTCCTGTGTAGTCGAGTCGACTTTAGTCGACCTTTTTGTGCAAAATTTTAGTCGACTTTGTGTTCTAGCAACGTCCTAAAAACACGGCCTAAAATCAAATCGCACAAAAAAAACTGAAAATTCTCAATTTTCGTCCCCAGCACAACCTCGTTCACCTCCAATAATCTTCAAATCTCCAATTTTATTACACATCCAAAAATGTCCCCCTTCCTCACAAAAATCGATTAAAACGTCGATCAGATTAAATTCAGGTCTACATTCGATTGCGATCAAAAAAGTTTACGTCCCTTGACCTCCTTTTTCCTTTTCAATTTTTATCTCAACAATTTCCGACACTTGAAGATTTTTTTTTTCTGTTCCTTTTTGCTGCACAATCGTCTTACAATATTTTTTTTTATCCATCTCGATTGAATTCAGTTTGTAAGAAAGGACTAATTTTTTTCTTCTCTGTATTTATTGGAAGTACAAAGCACAAAGGGAATAAACTGCTCAATAATGATGAGGAAAAAGAGAGAATTTTTTATAACAAGAACTGAAAAGCTGAATTGAATTGTATGAAAAAAAATTGAATGAACTATTATTAAATAATTGCTCACATTTCAGTTTTGTCGACTGGGGTTGATTGGAAGTGATGTCATGTTTTAGGAATGAATAGCTCGAAGTTGAATTGGATTTTATATGAAAAAGTCGACTAAAATCGACTCAATTTCATATATAATCTGAATTGACTTCGAACTCTGTTGAAATGGCTAGAACTCTGTTGAAATGGCTAGAATTTCAAGTTTCAAGAGAAAATTGTGATTAATTTGCAATTATTACAAGATTCATGAATTTCTAAATGCCACAAATTAGTTAATCGATCCAAAAACCCGATACCAAGATATGGTAACTGTAGCATGTCACCAAGTGTGAATCATACCGACTTGAAGCCGTGATTTTTGATCTATAAACCAACTTGTGCAATATGGGACTATCAGTAAGTTATCCGGAAAGCACACAGAGTAGAATTGTCCAAAAATCCGGACCCAGACAAACTTGACTCTGGCCTCAAGTCAGATTCAATGAAACTTGACTTCAAGTCAGAGTCATGTCAATCTGGACCTGGATTTTTGATCGATTAACCCACTCTTTATATTCGGGATAGTGAGTTATATACCCTGAAGGTATATACCCTGAAGGTATATAACGTTGATATATTCAAAAATTCAGACTCAAGTCAGTATGATTTTGGTTTCAAGTCAGATTCAATGAAATCAGCTCTCAGATCAAAGTCAATGCAATCTGGGGTCAGGTTTTCAACCATTTTCATGATGTATGCTTTTTAGAATATTTTTAAAAGTTCCATAATCTAACCCCGAATGGCAATGATACCGCTAGTGGCATTTCTGTATCATGAAAGCATGATTTTTGTCTGTTAGGGTAATAGACATCACTACCGAATGACTCCCAGTTCGAAAAAATCCTTTTTTATCCGTTCTCGTCATATTCTGACATATTAATGTATTCAAAGCCACAAAAAACACATTTTTGCTCTTTTCATGCATGTATAATTTAAAACACCATGTGTTTTTGTTATAATTCAACATTAAAATTATACTTTTTTTAACCCACACCCACTCATCATCATAATTCTCGTTCTATTAAATTCCAATTTCCTCTCCCCTATTTCCCCACTCTCTCCAGTTTAACCCACAACTCCTAGTTGAAAGACTGATTGATTTGCATACATTATGAAATATATGATTTATGACACCATCCATACCAGTCCATTGTTATATTTTAATTTAATTTAAATGCATTAAATGGTCGTGTTTTTCAGCTGATATCTTATTTTTAAATGAATTTATCAGCATAATGTCATTCACTTATATGTAAATATGACACATACATATACATATATAGGATGATAACGTTGATAGAAAATAATAAAAAAAAATAATGAAACAAAATTATAAATTTAAAAAAAAAATGAGAAAAAACGTAAAAAAAACATAAATTTTTTTCTGAAAACACAAAAAAGAATTCATTACAATAAAGATGAGGAAGAAATTTATTTAAAAATGTGAAAAAAGTATATGAAAAAAAAGAGTTGTGGAATTAATTTTTCATCATTAATGCTTAAGTCTTGTGACATTTTTTTTGTTATTTCAGGTGAATTGTAATTTTTCAGGTTGGTGTTGGTTGTTCTTGTTGTGTCTTATTGTCTGGATTCTGATTGAACTGCGTTACTGAGTTATAAACCTGATGAAGACAAATCGGATAATCGATCAAAAATCCGGCTCCAACCAGGCATAACTCTGGCTAATCCTGTAAGGCAAATAGACCACTTTCAGGGAGGATAGCGGTCTTTCTGTTGCATAAAAGCATGATATTTGCCTGTTAGGGTTGAGATTCAGATTAAACCCGGCACCATTCCAATGTCACGTCGATTTATTTTCAGATTTTGAATCAATTAACCAACTTGTTAGAAATAAAAGAGTCTCTTGTCTGTTAATCAATTTCTAAGAAGGTACAGAACGTAAAATAAGCAAGAAACTCAGATCCAGATTTACACGATTCAAGTCTTAGAGCTGAATTTCACTTAATTTGGTTCCAAATTAGCGCCACGCAGGCTTAGGCTCTTATTCTTTGCACTTTCTACACCACATACTTTCAACTTCGACTCCAGAGTTTGAGGTTGACTTGAATTATACATTAGGACACAAAATTACTATTTAATGCAAAATCCAGGTCGAATTCAAGCTCTACTGGATTCTTAGTAATCAATATCCATCAAAATCTATCAATTTTCACAATTTTCAGCATTTTTGATTATTTTAAGTTCAAGTTTATCATGAAAACTAAAAACTGCATCAAAATGTAACTATTTATCTACTTTGTGGGAATCTAAAGCTTCCCTCACATCACAACTTAGCAAATTTCATCTTTTCCCGTTCAAATGAATCAAAATCAGACTCCATATAACTCTCGGGGCATCATTAAGTCTTATCGTTAACATGACAACGCATGTGGAGTTGTTCCTTATCCATCCATCCAAGCTATCACTTCAAACAGCTTTAAATCATGTAAAATCACAAATAAAATCCACTTTAACTGAATATTTCAACAAAAATCTCTCTCATAAAAGTCATCATATACCCATAACTGCTCATAATGACTGCTCAAATTCCAATAATAATCTACAAAAGCCGATAATATCATCCATACGTAAAAAAATCGACCCCCCTCGAACGTATAAAACTTTCAATCCTCTTTGTCGGTGCTTAAAGTTACGGAATGAAAAAAAAAAAGAAAATTTTAAATTGGAGGGGATTGAAGCATTCAACTTTATACATATTTTTGCCTACGAAGGACATCAGAGATTAAACCATCATAGAAATTATCTCAGATTTCTACCTTACAATATTTTTTTAGGTCAAAAACGTCAAGCGATTAACTTTTCACTCCTCTATGCTTCTCCGTACTTTTTTTTTACTCACAATCAGCAAAAGGTCAGTGATTTTTGGATGCCAACGCTTTGTTGAATATTTTATGATGTGCCTTTAAATGAAAATTGAGACATAAGAGTCTTTGTGCATTGATATTGGATGCAAATTCAACAAGTCTGCAAAATTATTGCTGTCAAAATGCGCAACGACAAATTTTTGACGTCTTCATAACTTTCTATTGTTGCTACATTTTTTGTTATCATAAAAAATATATATAAATTACAGATAATGTAGCTGGATATAAGGCAAGGATTTATCTCTTGAGAATTATTATTCAGGTCTGTATGTGAACATGTGAAATATTTTTTTTATTTCTCTATATGAATCTCTCATTTTGTCCTCAACAACCTTAGCTTATACCTCATCATTCTCTTGTTCTTTTCATTAATATCTGTGTGGGGTTGATTTGTGAGTGACGTCTGCTTTAAGGTACTTGGTGTAGAACAGTGATGAAAGGATGTCAGTTCAGTATGTGGACAAAGAATTTTTACAAACTAAGTGACAAAGCTAGCACCAAAGTCAGGTGGACAGCATCCACATAGGAACACTTGCATAGGATCAATGTTGCAGTAAGTAAATAAGTCTGCATTAAAAAGAAAATTTTGTAAACTAGTACTTAGTTAGTTTCAGTATCTTGGTAGAGTAGTCTTTTCGTTCTTGGGAACTTATTTATTAGACACTGACCCAACGATCAAGGGTTCGAAACTCAGCAGGAGCCTTGTTCCTTTTTCTAATCAATATGTATTGGGAACGTAAATCACAGCCTTCTTTTGTTAGCTATAAACAATAATGTCATCATAATGAGTGATTCCCTGGACATACTGAATGCAGAGGTTTGACGCATCCATCCTCAGATCACGAAAATCCTTACTAATCTACTACTCTGACTCATATACTCTCATCGTGTATGCCATGGACGTATCAAGAGAGGAAAAGGTTTGAAGGTCAACATACTTGCCCATCCTCCTATTTAGAAACAATTTGTCAATTTTTCGAGATAAAAATCAAACAGCTATCTAAATTTTTGCGTTCATTACAACAAGTTCATTCCCTTACAAAGTTTCCGGTTATGATCCTGTTAAGGTTTCCTAAAGTCTCGATCTCGACAAATTCTCGGATACTCGGGAAGTCTCGGTCTCGGTCTTAACATCGGGAACCTTTAGCAACTAAGTATACAAAAAACAGCAAACCTTCATAACCATCACTGCCAAACAACCCCCATGTACCTTTTCCTATTCACCAAAAAAAAGCATGTGAGTCGCATCGTTTACCCCTTTTTATTCTTGTACAACCTAAATCATCATGCGTAAAGTTTCATGCAAAATTAAAGAACTGCTCATATTTATCTACACACATATGCTGTTGTACAACATGAGATGAAATTCTTTTAAAGTACTCCCAAAGGCAGAATCTGCGCCAAAAGGCAAATATATTTCATTCGATGGTTTACTTTATAATTTATGCATGATATGTTAAGGCTTTTCCTTATGTTTTTTGCCTCCCTTTTTCTCAAGTGCGAGCCTTTTAGTCTCTTTCAAAAAAAAAAGAATTTTTTATAGCTCAACAAGCATTAAACATTGATGAAAAAAGTTTCCTCAAAATGAACAACAACAAGAAGTTTTGTTAGTTTGGTAAGGAAATGCTCAATTTTTTGGTAAGCTACTCGAAGAGATGAAAAAAAGAAGAAAAATCGTTATTTGTGAAATTTTTTTTTGTGTAAAGTGATATTCCATAAAATCATCATCATCATCACCATCATCATATGTAGATGCATCATTCGATGGCACTCTAAAACCGATATACCCAATAACGCAGCTGTATCGATTGCTCTCAACAATTTTTCATTGCTACAATGACATATTAAGTTGAAAGCTTTTTAAAGCTCTCGTTTTTTTTTTCACTCCCTTGGTGGATGTTGATGCTTTGGCATATTTTGAACATATTGTTGGAAGATAAATTGAATTTAAAGACAACAAAGTAGGACATGGCGAATGGTTTTGTGGTGATATTTTAGTTTTTTTTTTTGTCGCTACATAGTGTAATGATGTGATGCTTATTTAATAGAATGTGTGTTGTAGATGGGGAATTAATAATGGAGCATTTATGATATGATGGAGTAGCCCGAATAGCACAAGTCGGATATTTGATCAAAAATCCAGCATTACTTACTTACTTACTGGAACCATGCTCCGAATTGGAGCCTAGGTTGTTACAAAATGCTTTCCATCTGACTCTGTTGCTGGCTGTATCACGGGTCGCAAGCTGACATAACTCTAACGTGGTGTCGAAATTAGAACTCAAAGTCGACTCCACTTTTATATGGAATCAAATTGACTTGAGTTGACTTTTCCATACATAATCCATGACGACTTCGAGTTCTGGCTGAATTTAAATCCAATCCTTCTCCAAGTCAGACTCACCCAATGTCATCATGCTATCCACTTTTCGCCAAACTAAAGCTACATCACAAAAATTCTGATTTTATGTTTGCATTTTTCCCTTTTGTGTTATTTGATAGGGTTTAATGCAGTATAAACTTTAACCTATTATTCCGGAAATTAATATCGAACTTTTGAATCATTTAATTTAAATTTTTTCATACAACAAAGCATATGAAGTTGAGTTGAAATCAATCTAGAATTAACAATTTAATATTAAATTGCATGCCAAAGGTCTTGGGTTCAATATGAGGTCATGTTTTATTTTTGATAAATTTCCCATTTCGCCGATTCAATTACTATGCTTGGTTTGAGTGAAGTTTTGAGCCATTTGTATATCATGTGTCTGTATTGATAGGTATATCCACAGGATTGCTGATATAATAGGTCGGAAACTGATTCTTCGAGTATTTTCCTGTCATTGCCCTTATGTTGGCAAACAAATAATTAAGAAGGACTAGATTCTACACAAAATAATGCAAAACTGCTGAAATTTGTTACTAGATTGCATTTCAATTTACAGAATAACATCATTTTTATGGATCAGATTCTATCATATTCATAATGTCAAAATTGTATAACTGCCAATCCAGAGTATTTGATTTTGCTTACTGATGCCCAAAAGGAGTATGAGATTATATGAAGCTGAATAGCCCTAGTGACACAAATGGTAAAGGCTTCGCTATGGAACATGGAACTTCAATGACTCCGTTAAATCTCTTTTATTAACACCAAATGAAAGCCGAATTCGTTTGGTGTCCATATGATTGCCTAAAATAGGTCGTTTGGCATTCATATGGCTGCCAAAAAAAGGTAGCTTCCATTTGGTGCACAACTCGAGCGCCACAAATGAAGAAGTTCTGCCACAGAGCTTCTAAGGCTCCGCTAAATAATCTTTTATAAACACCTCCGTTAGGATGGAAGCCGTTCCATTTAGTAACCATATTTAGCCTCCACATGGAGGAGGCTTCCATTTTGTATTAGTAAAAAAGTTTGAGCGGAGCCTTTAAAGGTCCATGTCGTAGCTCTATATTCAATTGCGTCGCTTAGAAAGACATTGTAAGAAATCAGTTCTTCAAAAATCATTACATCAACAAAAAAACAATGTTCATTACTTTGAAACATCATAAGTTTAACATTAAAGTAAATTTCTCAAAAATCTCATTAATTATGTTAATAACTTCCTCCATCATCCAACAAATGTTAATTAAAATTTTCCAAACGAATGAATTCTACCTTAAAAAAATTTTAAACAAAAAGTTGTTCCTTTTTTTAATAAAAACACAGAAAAAAGCTTTATTACATTGAAACTAAAGCAGCACTACGCCTAAATGAATGTCAACATTAAGATCTCGTGAAAAACTTAAAATACATTCACAGAACTAGTACTTTGGATAATTAAGAGAGCGACTATACGTTGAACAATTTTAATCAACTTTTATACATTATCTTTAGAATTTTTTTTTTTTTCATTAAATGTCTGCATTTTAACAGCATTCGCAGCTGTTCCACACCTTTCTACCTTCTCGAACAGCAGAAGAACAAAAAAAAAATTAATAAATATGTAAGAGTACAGTGGGAACTGCTGGTTGAGTCTTTTTTCTCCCCTTTTTTTTGTCTTGATTGTTTGCTCTGTTTATTGTTTGTAGATGAAATTGAAAAACAGCAGAGACAATCTTTTTTTTTTGTCTCGAGAATGTAAGACGAAACTAATTGCAATGTTATTCTTTATGTGGAACACTAAGCTACTGCACTTGTCGTAAATAAAAGCAATTTTCAAATTACAGCTTTAAATTTATAATTTTTTTTTTTTTTTCACTTTAATTTCCACAATTTAATTTAAAAATAATTAATTGGATATTCCCATTGATGATTAGGATTAGGTATTAGCTGAATATTTACTAATTAGGACAGATCTATGGAAACCTGTAATTAATTCCAGCTAAAAATAATTAGTGAAAATTAAATTGAATATTTTCTGGTTAATTGTTCAAATTCTGATGCGTGATTGCTATTTCTGTGCTGTCTGGTATGTAATTAAAGTTGTTTTTGCTATAACAAAAGTATTTGCGGAAATTACTATTTTTTGCCATAGGTTCTGAATTTGTGTAGAAGCAAAAACAGAGTTGTTAATTCAATAGAAATTCAATTTTTATCAGGAGGACGATGAAATTGTCAGTAATGTTGAAGAACATGACAGTATTGTATTTGGTATTAGGAATTGGCAAGATTCAGGGGACATCTTAGGGAGACCAAAGATCAGAGTTGCTATAGACATAATTGATATTTACGATCCTGGGGTTGGAAAATGGTTGGTCATCGCCAAAACGGCCGTTATCGCCAGCAGCAAGTGACTATCAGCAGCCGTTGTCCCTGGCGTCGATGGTAGGTACCGACATGCCAAATCACGTACGACCAACGAAGTAAGTAAGTATTGCAGAACATTGTACGTTCGAATCAAACTCTAATTTGTACCGATCATTCAATGATTAAGGAAATCCATGTTCGGTGGGAATTGAACCCATGTTTACATCAGTTTACATTCATTAGCATACAGTAATTAACACACAAATTGCACAAATCGCTTAAACGATCTAAATTCCCAATTTTAACCTAACTCAGCTCAAAGTCATAAATGAGGGTGCTGATATGGTGTACCGCATTAAAAAATTCCAGAGTTAATATGTGCCCTGACTCAAAAGAGGTCTCTCACCTCGGATCTAATCAAAATTTACATCTGGTCGACAAATTTTAATCGGTTTTACATTTAAAATCTTAATCAATTTTGAACTACGCTTTGTCTTGACTAGACTATCAACATGAATACCAAATGCACAACACTGAATTTCGATTAACATTGTAAATTCATCCAGTACATCCTTCTTTACAAATTTCATTTACAAAAGAATTATTTCGTCATTTTTGCCTATCAACGAGAAAGTTTTACTCTTATAGAAACTGACCCTCAAACCCAACCGTAAATCCTTTGAGATATCAAAAAGGATTATGTAGTCTATTATCTTATGAATGACATACTATCCAAAAGGATTACACTCATGGACGATGGATTACAGGTCAAATCATGCATAAAATATAAGAAAAAATTAAGGATTTTTTCTACGAAAAATCTTACTAAGGTGCTTACTTCGAGAGGATTAACGGTAAAACTAGTGAATGGTAAAACTAGTGACGTTTGAAAATAGAGAGGAAAATGGAAAAAAAGAGGAATTACTTATAGCGATTGTAAAACAAAAGTTTTTCCATTAACTCTTTTCAGGGATGTTCTGTAAGATTAATTTTTTACGATCTCTTTTCTTCTCAAAAAAAGAATCTACACGAAAAGTCTATTGAAAAAGACGAAAGGAACTAAATAATTTTGTGATGCGCATCATAACACCTTTTTCGTCCTTCTTCTTCTTCATCCTTGATTCTGCAAATTTTTCATTCAATAATAAAAGAATAACAAGGATTTAAAAAAAAGGAAGAATAAGAAGAAGTTAGCTAGACATGGAATAAGGAGAAGAATAATAGAACAAGTTTTGAGTGATTAAATTTGATGGGGGCACTTCCATTCAGTCGTAATAATAATAATAATTGGACTTTTTTTTAACAATGTGTACTGACTGCTCATGTACGGATATTGCTTTTTCGGAGTTTTTCAAAAGAAAATTTTATTTTGAAGTTTTTCAAAAGAAATTTTATAAAGGAAGACAAATATTGGCAAGTTATGAAACTTCCTGGGTCATGTTTGACTTAAAAAATTCATTCAATTTTCTTTCTTATTGTATTGTGCAGCATAGAAAAGGAATCCTGTTTGCATCTTATGCTTGTTTATTTACTTTGCTGTCAAGATAAATTGTGAAGCAGTTAAGTGCCTTTGTAGAGTAAACAGGAAGAAGCTAGGATTAATTTGATGTAAAGTAACTCGAATTCAGGATCATGGATCACAACTGATCTGTACGACCAGCGAAGTAAGTAGTAAAGTAACTCGAAGGTAGTCGGTTCGAATCCTGCAATAACTAATTTATGCATTTAAAGGAGCTTAGGTGCTTCAATTGCTTAATATACGAGATCAAAGAAAACTTGGAGATTTGGTCAACGATGAATTAAAGAAAGGATTAAGAATTTGAAGGTGTACAGCATGAATAAATTTACATGAGCAAGTTTGCATTACGAATTGAATATTGATGCACCAGACCTGAAAGCAATAACTTCCTTAATTAGCATAAAATAAAAATTAAAGCCTAAATTTATTCAAGAATTTTGTTTAATATTGTATTCTTGATCGTAGATAAGTGGTGGATAGTCTTTTCTACATCCTGGTGATAAGCCTTGACCATAACTACACACAGCACACAGTCAATTCATTTGTCATTTGACACAGGTTGTCCATCACTGTGCTAGTCTAATGAACATTTAAATCAGAAATATAGAAATATTCATATAGACAGCTTGGTTGAATAATGCATGCATGCATATGTACTGTCCATGACTTGCCGTAGATGTCATCTTAAGCTAAATATGTAACTTCATCGAAGGCAATTAAGGCTCAATTGTTCAAAAGACCGGGAAATGGCATCAGTGGCCTAAATGGTAAAGCGATTTCCTTACGTATCAAAGGTCGTGGGTTCAATCCCAAGTCATGTCTAATTTTTGAAGCTCTTTTTCCATTTCAGTTCTTTATGAAGCTCGGTTCGTGTGCTGGGTGAAGTTTTGCGGTCTTTGCACATAATGGATCAGCTTGACTATACTCAATCAGTTTATTTGAGCATACTCAACTTTATGATCATACTCATAATTAGGCTCATTGTCTTTGAATGTATACTTTAGCTTCAGCTCTAAAAGTGCAATATAACAGCTTTTGCATCGCAACAGAACAATCTCACCAAAATTATTCAATATCCAGCTATTTAATTATGATTTATACAGAATATTCACAACAATACAAGCCCCACATTCAAGCACATACATCACAAAATAATTGAAAACTTTTTTTTCCTTGAATCATCACAATCAAAATAATTACTTACCACCAAAATGCCATCTTTTGTATCAAAAAATGATTAATTATCATCGTCATTGTTAATTTTAGGCACTCGTCATCATTAATTAATATGTTCCTATATTTATCATTCATCACGTTAGTGATATTTAACGTTGATCCATTGCGACATATTTTCTAATCATGTTGAATTGATAACACATTGTTTAGACAATCGGAAAGACACAAAAAAATGTATTAAAGACTCAATGTGAAATGAAGCTATTGTGCTATTTGTACCCAAAAAAAATATTTAAGAATCTCCATCCATTTATTCGTTAATTTGAGTTTGAAATGGAAAATTATCAAAATAATTATGTACTTTGACAGTAAAAAAAGAAGAAGAAAGAAAAAATTCTTGTGGTTTGAACATTAAAGAAAATTACACAAGAATAAATTTTGATGCTAAGGAAATGTTATGGCATTAAATGTGTAGGATGGCACCGAGTGATACGTGATTGTTTTGGACTGAAATAGACAACACAGCGATGTGTTGAAAGGGTTGGATTTGAGATTAAAGTGAAAGAGTGTAGCTTGTGAAGAAGATGGACAGATGGAGAGTTAGTCATCAGGAGTATGAAGTGAAGAGTGTCGGGTATGAGGTTCTCGAGACCATGAGTCTTGAAGTCAAACTTGTTGGTTCCCTTGTTGAATAAATTTCCAGATTTGTGAAGGAATGTCATAAAATCTCGGTCTAACTCTCTGTCCTGGTTCAGTTGTCAGTTAATTTCTCGGTTCCGGTCTCAGACTCGGTCTCGGTCTCGGTCTCGGTTTCAGTCTCTGCCTCGATCCCGTTATTGGTCCCGGTCTTAGTCTAGATCAGATTGGCAACATATGAGCCACAATGCACTATTATGCTGAAAAAAATACTCATATGAGCTCTGATCATCCAACTAGGATCAAGAAAGCCAATGATAGATCCAAATTCAAATAGTATCTAAAGCAGTGGTTCTCAAACTAAACTCCACGACACACTGTTGCATCGCTATGTCATTAGAGATATGTCTTAAGATATATTAAGCATACAATTGTCTTGATGTCATTGTCAATGCTTCAGAACCATTTAAAGAGATCCCAAAAACTATATAATAATTGTCATATTCTTACAGCACTTCCATTTAAGTATATCACGTATTATACAATGCATTTTAAGTGACTGACCCTTGTAATTTACTACATCATTGAGTTAATCTCAGGGTTAATCATTTAATTGATTCAAAATCCATGTCCTACTCGGGCTATAAGCACACATTTCTAAATAGACACAAGAAAAAAAGAAGAAGTTTTGAAGAACAAAAGGAGGAGATGATAAGAAGATAATATAAAAACTCTGTATTTCTCAATCTATCTCACTCACTCTCCCCCGACTGACCCTTTTTTTCCAATTCTGTGCGTTTTGTAACGCTTTTGTGAAAGTAAGTCTATTGCAAAAACATGGCCATAATGGATATGGAATGGGGAGTGAAACAATAAAGGCAAACGAGAAAAGAAAAACAGAAGGAGAAGAAGGAAGAAAAAAAAGTTTCATATTCATGAAAATGAAGATTTTTTTTGAGTGTTTAAACAGAACAAGTTCCTTTAATATTTTTTTGTGTGTGCCTTAGTTCCCTGTAATTTTGTACTTTAATTTTTTTCATCGATTTAATTCTGCACAAATATTTGTATTGACTGTTAATTAGCTCCAAAAAAATGTTCAGCATTTCCAATTAAAAGTTACGCAATCAAATTTGATTATTCATTGAAAATCAAAAATAATATTTTTTTTTTCATCACTTTAATAATACTAAAAGGTTGATGGATATAATGCTGGGATAAGCTATATGTGATGAAATTCATGTTAAATAGAATCAATTTGCTGATTACGTTGGAAAAATGTTAATTAAGAAAGAATAATAATTAAAACAGTAATTTTAATAAACTAAAATTATTCTCTCTCTTCTCTCTCTTCTCTCTTCTCTCTCTCTCTTCTCTCTCTCTTCTCTCTCTTCTCCCTCTTCTTCTCTCTCATTCTCTCTCTCTCTCTCTCTCTTCTCTCTCTTCTCTCTCTCTCTCTCTCCTTCTCTCTCTCTCTTCTCTCTTCTCTTTCTCTCTCTCTCTCTCTCTCTCTTCTCTCTCTCTCTTCTTCTCTCCTTCTCTTTCGTTTTCTTCATCTCTTTCAATCCATTCTCTCCCTTCTCTCCATCCTTCTCTCTCCTCTCCTTTTCTCTCTCTTCTCTCTCCCCATCTCTCCTATCTCTCTCTCTTTCTCCTTTCCTTTCTCTCTCTTTTCT
Organism: Chironomus tepperi; assembly: GCF_022539635.2. Taxonomy (NCBI): domain Eukaryota; kingdom Metazoa; phylum Arthropoda; class Insecta; order Diptera; family Chironomidae; genus Chironomus; species Chironomus tepperi. The sequence continues at coordinate 965,782 of NW_027226293.1, read as the reverse complement.
CTCCATTCTCCCAACTCTCTCCCTTTCTCCCTCCCATCTCTCCTTCTCTCCCTCTTTCTCCTCTTTCTCTCCCTTCTCTCCTTTCTCTCCATTCTCTCAATTCTCTCCATTCTCTCCCTTCCCTCCCTTCTCTCCATTCTATACCTTCTCTCTTCTTCTTCTCTTTTGCAAAATGTCAGATTTCACGTTTTTCAAAACAATTATAACTTGAACTTTCTCTCTTGATACATCCTCAAGCTTGCTTATTCAATATACGCAAAAAAAATGAATTTTAAATCTTTTGCAACAACAACAACAACCATGATTTTTATTATGTCTATTTACTTCTTCCACATTATAACATCTTTGTGATCCCATTTGATTTGACGAGATAAGAGATTTAACAGACTTAGCAACCAAACATTTATGATATAAATAGAGCATCCGTTTGATTTATTTGGCTTTTTTATGAACATTCAACAAAAAAGGCACTTTTAAATCTTCACAAAAATGTTATCAGCATGACAACAATGCTTTTTATTGCCAAAGGTGCTGTCAATTCCATAACATCATCAAAGCTCTAATGTTGCGTGCATAAAGAGAGCGAGTTAAGTTAAATAAATCAAAAAGATTGAAGCAATTGAGAGGCTTTTGGTTATCAAAATAAATTCAAAAAAAAAATCCCAAAGTGTAGTCGACGTTAAAGCTTCTGTGAAGCTACATTGGAATTTTAAAAAAATAATAATTTGCTCTCATCTGGCAAATAATACATAATCAAACTCGCTGCGTAATTGAGTAGGAATAAAAAAAAAAATCAACAAGAATTTCAAAAATTTACACACATTTCGTACCCAAATGCCAAATTGTTTCCATCAGAATTTTAGCAAACTTTTTGAGAAATTTTATAGCTCCCCCCCACCCTCGTTGTCATGAAAAATTGTTCGCTTTAATCAAGTTTTGATTAAAAATTCCAGTATTGAAAAAAAAAAGTTTCAGATTTAATGTAGTTCAACAAAAAATTCTTTATACAATGATTAAAATTCGGTTAGCGGCAATCGTTAGTCGAGAAAATAAGAAATAACAATTAAAAATTATTTTTGTAAACGATGAAAATTCACCAGAAAAGTAAATGAGCAGGCGTTAAAGTTGAACATTAATGATTTAATTAAAGCGCGGATGTTTTGGAACAACTGAAAGGATTTTGGATTTTTTCAGAAATGTTTCAAACTTTATGATCGAATCCCAAAGCCACTTGAGTTTGAATCTTCTTTGAGGATGAACCATTTCATTGAAATTGGCATGGATTGACTCCAATTCAACACAGTCAATAACTTTAATTGATTAGCAACACATCATAAAGATGACATTGTGAATGCATTCATCATGTTGTCTTAGCGCATCGTGATGATTTTTTTCCGTCATATGACAGTAATTTGACGTCGTAAAGATGTCATGGTAAATGAATTTACAGCGTCATAGTCATCATATGTCGCTCGTAAGTGTAGTAATTTAAGAATTGATGAACAATAGAAAAGAAGAGATTAAGGATACTACTCCGATGACCTAAAACTTCAGTTTTAAAGTACAGTTGGTTTTCTAATCGGCAAAAATTGACCTGAGCAGCACGACACGAAAAATGTAAAAATTAAATGGACCAATTAGCTTAAAAAATGGAGCCGCTATCAGTGCATCATTAGATCTTGTCGTTAAAATGGCGATGTAGTGACACCAATTGAAGAGATTACTTTGTGATTTGGGTACGATACAGGCAACGCACATATTGCAACTCGGCAGCAATACACTAAGAAGTAACAGTTTACCAAGTGACCCCAAATTGGTTAATAAATACGACCTAACTCGTGAGCTCGTTCAAAGTATTTTGTGCATATTTAGCACCGGGATTACACCATTTCAATATATATTGATTTTTTGTCAATTTTCCAAGAATTTTCAGAATACACATTTTGCATAATACCTGAAATGACTGTATCTTAAAATCGAAGAGCTTAATATCAGGCTCGGACTTTGTATGGAAATGTAGGCTTAGAATTCTAATTAATCGTCCTGTTGTACTAACCTATTTTCTAAGAATTTAAGTGATGATTAATGGGATTCGAACCCATTATTCTACGATTTTCAGCCATATTATCATACATGAGCTACTTTCCCCCGAGTTTACAAAATTACGATTTAACCAGTTATTGGCAAGTTAATGACCATATTTTGATATATTATACTAATGCAGTGGCATGCAGCCTATACAACCGCCAAAAATTTTGAGAAATGCCATGAGTTGTATGCCGTGTGCGGTTTCAGTGCACAAACATATTTTTGTCCACTCGGCTATTACATATCCGACTTACTAGCATAAATAAAATTACAAATTGATTTGAATTTACTTTTACTATCTTTTACGTTTTCCAGGTTGCATTCACAAGATCTACTTAGGAGTTCAAAATTCTCAACCTCTATGTAGACATAAATGAACCTTTTTCCGCTCCATAAAAACGCGTTTATTTAAACACATAAGAAAAAGAAGAATCAAAAAATTGAAAAAGAAGCTGAATAATTTCAAAAAGAATCTTTTACGAATCACAAAATGAGAAACCAAATGAGTTGAGAAATGGAAGTAAGTAAAAAAAAACTTCTAATTTGCTTCATTGATTTTGCTCATTAAACCTTTAAAGAAGATTTTTTGGGGAACTTTAAATAAAATTTGATAAATAATTAAAAGCAGTTCCTTAACATTTGTTTTTAATCCAATTAAATATTCTTCAAAGAATTTAATGACTTATTTCTGTACCAAAAATAAAAAAAGGGGTTGAAAGGTGAATCCATCGTCATGCTAAATAACCACCTTTTTTATTAAGGTTCATTCACATTAATTGAACTAACGTAATTAAAAGATTTTACTCTGATCTTACACGTGTCATTGAATATTTTACAGTCAACTTGCCATGAGCATGTATATTCCAATTTTTTGTTACAAATCATGTTATGTATGGGTTTTATGGAATGTAGAATGGCAAAATTGAATGAATTAAGCATGGTAACAGGAATTTGAGAATAAATTCAATTTATATGTAATTTCAGGTAATTATTAAAAGCTACATGAATGTTCCTGTTACCTCGGTAACCACAATTGAGACAACAAGTTGAAAAAGTTATTGAATTTCAAGATTTTAATCGTATAAAACGCATAAATTTGATTGTACAAAATGTAATTCGAAAAATTTGCATCATATCTATAACATACCAGGTTTGAAATGCTTCCATATGTGTATGTTCTGATAATACGAATGTAATTTCAGGCTTTCAGGTCTTTCTGAGAAAAGAAGATATACATGTGCTTCATCATTTGCTGAAAATTGGAGCATGTCGATATGAAATACATGAAATATGGTTTCAGGTTTACATGTGTAAAAGAGTTCTAAGTATTTATATTTAAATTAGCTGAATTATCCATCACGGAATTGCTTTTTATGATAAAAATGATGCTTGGATTCAATTTCATAATATATTATTGAATTTTTCAGATTAGATCTACTATGATTAACAATACTATGGTTAGAGTTATTTACAATCCCCCCTGCTCCATTAGGAACAGATTCATGGGTGCCATTAAACATTCAGACAGATTTGTAATGGAGAACATATGGATATTTTCTTGATGGCACACCAGAAAAGCATACGACATAGAAATGGTTAAGTTTCCAGCCCCAAGTTAACCTTGGTCCCGAGGCAGATTCGATAAAATCTGGCCTCAAGTCAGCGTCACGTCGGATCACAATTTACATACATTGTCCCTAGTAATACACTCGAGACCGAGATTTCAAAGAATTTTGTTGTAGTCTTAGTCTAAGTCCCGGTCCTGATCTCCGTAAAAAAATATTGTTGAAACCGAGACTTCAGGCAACCCTGACAACCCTTTGCACCACAGACCCTTGGTTCATTTCTAAGTATAATTTTCAGACATACCTCGAATCAGTTTGGAACAGAGCTCGAATTCGACTCAGGTTTTGTATGGAAAAGACGAATCAGGTCAACTGGACTCCGAGTTGATCTCAAGCTTTAGTTTGGAATTAATTCTGAAGGAAATATAATTTTCAATTCCAAAATCGCAAAAATTCATGATTTTGACAATTTTAAGTAAAAAAAAAGTCATTGAAATTAGAATTTTTACAATTTTTAATTAGAACGGAAGTGAATAGCACGTCCTTAAATTGAAATCAAACTCAATACCAGCATCCTGTAACTCTCAAAAATTTCTCATAATTTATCATCATTTACATAAGAAATCAAGCTTCAAATTCCATCCAAACATTCCAAACAGTCAAAATGCATCTTACCATACTGCATCCCAATTTATCAAAGAAAAAGTCAAAGTCACAAATTGTGAATCATCTAAAGCATTTTCTTAATCATATCATCGTCATCGTCATATGTACAAAATTTTGTGATCACATAAAAGTCATGCAAGTTAGTTAGATGAACTTTCTGAAACTTAATTGCCTCATTCCCATCATTCTTTCCATCATCGTCTTCAGTATTTTTGTTTAACATTTCATAAAGCATGAAATTTGAAGCAACATCATACATCATCATCGGTAAAAATTCCTTCACATTCCTTAAAACACAAAATTTATGTATGGAAACTTTTTCCTCATTCTCATAGCATCAAAATTTATTTATATCATATAAAGCATAACCATTTTTGCTATATATGTAACAAAGACAAATCTCTCCCTTTCTCTAATGATTTCCTTTATATTTGTTCTTGTCGTTTTCTTGTATTTCGCTTCATTAGCAAATCTTTCCATATTTACTTTTCATTTTCAACATATAAATATGTATGAAATTAACTTTTTTTTTGTGCTTATATCTTACATATACAAGAGTTTTCTTTTTCTTCTCTTTCATGCTTATTTAGTTCCATGCTTGTATTATATTTTTTTTTCATCCCTTGGTTTAATTTATGGAATTATTAGTTTATTGCTTACGAGTTTTGTACTTTTGTGTTGTATCAATTTGGGGGATGTTGTGAGTGTGAGGATATATTTTTGGAAATATGAAGAAGTTTTTGGACGACTGTTGATCGCAAATGACATCCATTAACTCACTTTAATGAAATTCTTAGAATGCTAAATCCCTAAGTGTTAATAAATACAATAAAAATAGACGACTTTGTTCCAGTTACAGTATATTATCTTTATAATGACCTGATTTCTTTCTTTCTGTCAATCAGTGAAATTACGTCAATGACCTAAGTGGAAGAAAGTTGGTCATTCGTCCCAAAGGTCCTGGGTTCAATCCCAGTCGTATATTTGAGACTCTTTTTCAATTCGTCATTCTAGTTACGGAGCTTGAGTTGGGTGCAGTTTTGAGACCTTTCGCACATGATGTATCTCCAATGCTCGGGCTAACAACACAATCTATCCGCTAGAGCACACCTAACTATTGCCTAACCACTAGAGCACCCCACGCTAAGCTGCTCCTGAATACAGCAAGACACGAAAAAGCCCTTATGGCACTATTGCGACATATTTCGAGACCGCATTTTGCTTCTTCAGTAGGTATATACAGCAGGATTTACTGGTAATTAAACGATTTTCTTGGCGAAGTCCTTGTGCACATATATTTAAACTAAGTACATTGTAGGAGAATTTCTGGATTAGATGTGTAAAAAAAGACACTAAAGGCCTTAACATTTTTAACTGGCAGAAGTTATCGAAGTTATTTATATTCTGTTCTATCAAAGAATAAAGCTGGATTTAGATGTTTTCCTCGCGCAGCGATTGGAACACGTGCGCCTCAGCCAAAGAAGTAAGAAGAAGTAATTACATTGTAGAATACATGAGGTTTTATGTCGTACTCATGTTCTTAGAATGTGCAAAGCTTTCGAGCGATTTGTCACTAAAAACTGTAGGTTTTGACAAAATTTAGAGCAGTATTGTTGTTCAAACTGTGTCCAGACTAGTGTGTCGTTGAAATTTATGGACAACACTGGTCTAAAGGATTTGGTACAATAGATTAATAATCACAGTTCCTGTGAAGTTAAATTAAGCAAAACATAGAAATATTCCAAAAATATGGAAATATTCCAAAAATTAAGGACCTGCGCCTACAATTGAAATATAGAACATCCAAAATTAAATCAGTAAATTCATTGAAGCTCCACATAATCAGTATCAACAATCTTCTAACAAGAATCTTATTCGATTCCACCTACACCTCTACGAATCACCCACATTCCCAAAAAAGCCTTGACCACAACAATTTCTGACACACAAAAAAACAGAAAAACTTTTCACAAAAAAAAGTTGATCTTTTAACGTCCCAAAATCTCTTAACATGATCCAGCAGTCATAAAGTAAATAAAAAGCTTTTAACATAATGAAAGAATGTTCGAGAGCAAGCGAAAAATTCTTAGAAAAAAGCAAAGAAAATCCACAAGAAAAAAGAAGATCTTGCAAAAATATTCCCAAGGGTGTCGTACATCGGTACGGAAAGAGTTTTGCGATTGAAATTCGAAAGTAGCAGAAAAAAAAAATATGAAGGAAAGGTAAAGGAAGAAGAAGAAGTAAATACTTATAAAGGAGAAAGCATACACTAAAAATTATTAAGACATTTTTTTATGTTTTGTAAATTGCTCCTCGTAAGCTCACAGATGTTGTACAATCTTAAAAACTTAATGTCATCCTTTTGTATAAAGTTAAAGGCAAGGAACAAGGAACAAAAAAATGAGTTGTAACGAGTCAAGGAAATGCGATGAAGCGAAGATTGAATGAATGAAAAAAGGCAAAATGTTGCCACACACTCATTCAGTCTTTAAAAATTACTTGTAATATTGAAGAAGCAACCAGCATGCTTAATACGCTTCAAAATTATGAAATGTTCGTACTAAATTCAGACAAGGATCCCTTTTTTTTAGTTCAATAGCCTTTTTAAGATTAAATTTTCCCTCTCTATCGCATCTTTTTAATTTAACTTATGCCAAAAACTCGTTCGTTTCTGTAGAATTTTCTTGTGTCTACTTCCACGATTACTTGAATGGATGAAATGAAATATCAAGGATTATTTTGGATACTGGCTTATTCATTTTATCGATGTATGTATGTGTTTTATTAAGACAAAGAGAATATGATTAAATGAGGGTGGGGCAGGGGTGTAATGGGAATTTTATTATAGGGGAGGAAGGGGATCCTTCGATATTTTGTGTATGAATCGCAAAAAGTTGGGGATTTTTGCAGAAACCCAATCAAATTGGATATTATTTTCCAAGCCCTAAATAAGGGTTGGGCAAATATTCATATGCAACTTTACCCAACGCTGATAAAGACTCTGGGGTCCAGATCTAAAATCAGCATTTACTCAAATTGTTAACACACATTTTGCATGAAAACAATTTGTCGATTTGCAAGTACAACCGGGGTCATTCCATTAACATTCAATTATGCCATTTTCACTTCTGAGCTGTGACAAAGCGGTAAATTGCATTTCTTGCTTTAAAAATGAGCTAATATTTGCCGTCACGATGTCATTAAGACAAGTTGACGTCTATCCGTTAATATGGCGACTTAGTGATGCCCTATTGAATATGACAAGCTGTTTGGGACTTAGCATTAAAATACTACTTACGATTTGTAGAATACTTTTGTTCACTCGGGTACTTAGAGTAAGTAAGTAAGTATTTAGCAATCTAGGTAAATACTCGCTAGATACCGTACGATGCTCATTGAGTTTACTCGAATGTTTGGGTAAGTTATCTCAAATACATAATTTATATATCTTTATTAAAGTTCCAAAATTCCAAATCCATCGACTCCTCCATCAAGCCATCCTAACCTTCTTAACACAACCTCTACATCATCCCATCCTAATCTTCTCAACACATCCTACAAAAAAACCAACAAAATCCTAACCAACAATTTGTGTCAATTCCTAGAATAACCCAGAAGTTCTAAACAATCTTTCATCCTTTCATCTTTATTTTATGCTACTTTTCCCATCCATTGAGATTCAATGTTCTACCCGTAAAGACATGAAATTTAAAGATTGCCGTCACACGGGAATTTAATGTCCGTCACACAAACTAGAGGAATGAACAACAGCATTAGTTGAAGAGAGAGAGAGAAAAAAGTTAAGCATAGAGAAACAAAATAAAGTTTTAACGACACAAGAAACTTTTCTTTCTTAACACGAGTAACTCCTCCGTGCTCATTAAGCAATAAAAAGGAATTTTTTCCTTCTTCTCCATCCGTTTTCATGCGATTTCTGTGCGTCATTATATCTCTTTAATTTAGCATTTATGTGATAAAAAAAAACTTTACTTTTTTTCTCTCGACTTACAGCATGGAAAATTGTTATAATTAACATCATTGAATTAAGATTTGCTTTAACTAGGGAATATGAAAGTAGTACAAGTGAGTGTCATTCTTGAACTTTTTTAAAACCACTTACCGAGTGACACAATGCAGTTGTCTGGGTGTTGTAAGATTTAGGTGATAATTGCAATGAATCACAGAGATGTAGGCAGAGGATGTAGCCAGGAATTTGCGGTCGGGTTGTAATAATTCAAATGTTCTCGAGTGGTTAAGGCAATCAACCTTATACTTATGAATTTTGATCTTATGTTGAATTTTGAAACACTTTAGAACTTGTTTGGCCTGTTAGACATCCATAAGTTTACGTTTGGACCTCATTTAACATCTGCGACATTCATGTATTATTTACGTTCTTCATGGACCTTCTTTGATCTTATAAGACTCTCGAACTTATTTTTGACTCCTTCCTGACTCCTTAATACCTCTTTAACTTCGATCAATCACATTTAATCTTATTTGACTACGTTTGAAACCTCATTTGACTTCCTTGAACTTTCTTGAACATCTTAGGAACTTCTTGGAATTCTTTGAAGCCTTTTTGATTTTTCTGAATCTTTTTGGACCTTCTTTTAGTATGCTGCACCATCTTGGTACCATATTTTACGATTTCAAACACTTTTCGACTTACTTGAGCTTTTATTGACTTTCTTGAACCTTTATTGACTTCCTTGAACCTTTATTGACTTCCTTGAACCTTTATTGACTTTCTTGAACCTTTATTGACTTCCATTGATTTTTTGAGTCTCTTAAACTTTGAATTTCTTGACTCTCCTGAAGCCTGTAAAGCCTTCTCTGACTTCATAAGGTCTTGTGGAAACTTTTTTTTAATTCCAAACCCCATTTGGAAGTCCTTTAATCTCTTACGACTTAATTTGATACCCATCAGTCACCTTATCCCCCATTAGACCCTCTCACAACTACAACTAAGAATTTCATAGCAAAATGGTTGATGTCGGTGCAACCATGTTCCTATGTGGAGCTTAGGTTACAACAGAAGGCTTTCCATCTGACTCTGTTGCTGGCTCTGTCACCTAGTTTGTACAAATTCTCTGTCCGCACGTTGAGCTGACATTCTTCATAGCAATATGTCGCTCGGATTTTAACTCCATAAATACAATTTATTTCATCATGTGGACTCTTTGTGGCAATAGACTTGAAAATTTATGATTACCATAATGTACGGCACACAAATTTAATAATTAGACGACTCGAAGATTATGCTCGAGACAATTAATTGCATAAAAATTTGAAAATAATGAAGCAAAAGTACCAATTAGATTTTCTATATTTTTTGGGGAGGAAAGAGGATTGTGCTTAAATGTGAAATGAAAAATTTTTTAATGAAAAATATGAAAATAAAATTTTCTTTTTTTGTTTTGCAGTCAAAAAAAAAGGCTGATGGAAAATGTTTTAACAAAATTAATTGCTTGCTAATTAAAGGTAAAAAAACTTTGTTCTGATTCAAAATTTTTTCAATGGGATTTAAAAATTATTTTGCATTTTCGCTAATTAGCATTTTTTTAAATAAGTTGGATTTAGGCAAAATTATAATAATTAATGTGGAAATTTAAAATTAAACAAGCTTTAAAACCATTAAAGTCACACTTTTGTTTTCACATATTTAGGCTATGAGGGGTAATTAGATGGATTTAATGGAATTATGGCTTTGTTATTGCATTTTGATATGATTGTTATTGTTCAGCCATTTTCAATGATTGATGTGCATGTCAGTGCTAGTATTTTGTTGTTTTGTGTTGCTCATTTAAATTAAAATTTTGTCACATGACTTCACATAGGTCGTTGGTCTAAAGTTAAAATTCTAGGCAAGAAGCCCAAAGAACATGGGTTCGAGTCTCACTACGATTTTCCGAGAAAGACCATGAATCACACTTGTTCTATATGGTCAGTAAAGTAAATAAGTACTTCGCTGATGGGTACAAATCAATTATGATCTATGAGCTTCCCATAGGTGTCGCATGTGGCTAACTCTAACGCTGGCTTCCACTTGCCAATTCCCAATCTAAAGGACAACACAATCTCTATTAACAGATTTCCACCAATTTTTCTACGGTCATCCACGAGCACTTTTACCATCCAAAAATTCATATTTGAAAATCTTAATTGAGTATTTCATGAGTTTGGGACGAAAGGCTTTCTAAAGGTGGTGAACGCGTAATACATGTTGCATTAACTGCTCTCACTTACTTTCTTACTGGAACCATGCTCAGACTTGGAGACTTGGTTATTATAAAAGGCCTTCCATCTGACTCTGTTACTGGCCTCATAAAGCTTGACATCACAAAGCTTGTACAGATTCTCTGTTTTGTCATCTAATTGGCATTATCGCTTTAACTGCTCTTATATGTAGCTTAACCTCACCATGTACCGGCCTCACCTTCTCGGGATGAATGTCGTCAATTCAAGCCACATGGTTTAGCGGAGTTGAACAAAGCTCTGATTAATACAGTGCGTTAGCTTAGCAAGCCGCAATCCTTAAATTGAAGCAAGGAGAACCAAAGAGAGAGCTGGCAAAAAGTCACTTGGGCGGCCAAAGAACTCATGGAAAGAAGCTGTCGATCGAGATAGTATTTGCATTTAGAATCGGAAATTGGCAAACGTTAGCCATATTTAGTGCTTATTTTAGGCGACATCTGAAAGAGGTCATGGATCACAACTGATCTGAACAGCCAGCAAAGTAGAAGTAAAGTAAGGGATGGAGAAGGGTCTTATACAACCTCTTGTAAGTAATTTGAGAACGACACCAAAATTCCTGGAAATAATATTTGTTGAATATCTACTTTTCGTAGAAGTTTAATGATGATCTGCCCACTCCTATAAACGCACAAGCAGGACATAAAAGCCTACAAAAACTCATTTTCATTACTGCAAATGTCTAGTATCAGCACAAAAAGCAACAGTAGCTTAATTCACATCACAAAATGAGGTAAAAACCCTTTTGTAAAGTCACTCACCTGTTCAAAATTTCTTAAATTTTTCCACTTCACTGTTCATTCTCTTCCTTAATACACCAAAAAAAAGAAAAAAAATTGGTCAATGACCGGAAAAACAAGTTTCAATTATTTTTAATGAAAAATCTGAAAATAAGAAGTTTTTGGCACTTGAACTCGATATTTTTAATTGAAACACAATTTGAAGTATTTTATCAACATTTTTTCTTTTATTTTTGATTTTATTTCATAACAAAAAAATCGTTTTTTTTTTTTCAATATTCTTCAATCTCATCATTAATTTATAGACTTTCTTGTGCTTGAATTACAAAAATTACATTTTTTGTCAGTACGGAATAATAAAAAGAATTTTTTTCTGAATCTCAAAATAGCATAAAATAACTACAAGAACTCTACATGGAATTAAACAAAATAAAAAAGGGGTATAAAGACAATGTAAAATTGTGTGGGAAAAAGTTTTCTATTTTCTAAAATTGTTAAAAAATAACATTCTTTTTATTTAGCTACAAAACCATCTCCTGTTGGATTGAGTAACCATGGGTATGTATCAGGACATTCCATACATGTGAATAAACGTAATGTCTCGCCTGAAAGCAAATAAAGAAGCATAAAATATAGTCATTGTTAAATAGAAAATTAAATATTGAATTTTAAATTGTGAAAATAGTCAACAGTCACTGCTGTTGCTGCTACTGTGGTGCCTTACTCTCATGTAATTGAAAAGCATCAACAGCAGCATAGCAAAGCAAGTAAAGAGATTGTTTTGTATTAACATCAGGCTATGTCAGTGTTGTTCAACCTGTTTTGTGGCATGGCACACATGATGCACGTGACATATGTCACATGTCATATGTAACATGTTATGTCACATGTCATATGTCACATGTCACATGCCACATGTCATAATGTCACATGATGACATATGACATTTCCAGAAAATGTCAGCAAGACAATAGTGCACCATGACACACAGTCTGTCACACACATGTGACACATGAAAGCATCAGCAACACAATGACGTGTCACAACACACAGTATGAACAACACTGGACTATATAATAACAACCATAGAATATTGCATTATTCAATTCTCTCACCTGGGAGTTCTCTTGTTGTTAGTGGGCAGGCATTAGGAAGTGAGCAATAGGGTTGACCCTTAACATCACACTTTTCTTTCCATTCTTGGAAATCTCTAAGTGAATTCAATTCAGTTGGATTTTGCATCCATTGAATGACTTGTAACATTGTAACAAAGAAGACATCATTACGTCCCAACATTTCTTCGATAAAGTTAATCAATTCTTCACGATATTCTTTCTTGGATTTAAGCCATGATGCATGGAAATGTAAACCTAATGGAGCACGGTTGGTATTGTAGTGACGATTGAAGTTGTGACGTAAAAGTCTACCGAATTGTTCACCGCTTTGAATATTTGAGCAAGAATCAACCATATGACAACCAGGCAATGATTCATCAAATGTTGGATCATCTCGTCTATCCAATTCATTCATAACCATTTCCCATACTGGATGACTACGAGATGGACAATTATGTGCATTTCCGTTACACTTATGTGGCATACGGAAGTAGAGTGTATATGGCCAAATTGGAACACGTCCCAATGATGCAGTGATGGATGCATCATAAACAAAGAACTGATCTGCCATCATTTCAAATTGTTTATTGCCACCAACGCGTAAATAAGGAGCACGAACGCCAATAATACTACCATCAGTAATGTTGGCAAAACGTTCGACAATCAAACGGGCGCCAGCCATCTCTGCCAACCAATCATCGTATGTACCCTGAGTCCAATATTTTGGATCATCTTTATGTGTTAACGAAAATACAGAAATTTCATGACCACGACGATGTAAATCTTGTACAGCTGAATAATTGGTATATTTATGTGATGTAAAGAATGTACCACGAATTTGACATCCATTTGGATTGTTACGTTGTCCATTGAAAATATCTTCATATAAATCAATATTGTCAACATTAACAGCACCATTAAATGTGATTGTAATCATTTGTGGCACTTGTGATGGTTCAATATTGCCTGGAATACGTGTACCATCGGCTGAACAGAAGCAATCAGGTAATACACACTGTGTTGGATCACAATCAGGTGCACGATTTGGATCTAAATCAACAGCTATAGAATGAAGATGTAATTGGTTAGTATAAATTTTACAAATAAACACAAGTGTATACAGTCGTCTAATCATCCATAGATCTTCAATACAATAATTTTATATTCCGTCTCGTCTCGACCAGACGATACGATATATTATATCAAGTATTGTGGCTTTAATCGATTCCGAAGTAGATATATAAAAACTACTGTACAATAGGGAAGGTATGGAATGAATAGACAGGTATTAACAATACGTTATGTGTACAGTTATACTTACTACAAGCATTTTCATCAGACTCATCCTTACAATCAGGCTTGTCATTACAGAACAGCTCTTTCTCTATACATTCACCATTACCACATGACAATTTTCCTTCCGGACAAATGGGCTCATCTGTCTTCAAAATGGGCAATACTTTTCTTGGTTCTGGCAAATAATAACAATAATAATAATATATAAATAAAATAGATAAATATAGAAATGAGAATGGATGGATTAATGAAACAAAACGAAAATGAGGAGATGAAAAACAATAGACTGGATGAATGACGTGGGACTGGATTGGTTGGACACCCTTGTATGAGAATTTTACATGCTTTTATATACTCGATTGGTACATGTTGTAGTGTTGTATTTATTGGCAGGAAGGTTAGGATTGTAGATGAAATCATGAGATGACATGTAGTGACTATGTGGTAACTACGTGGTGGCTACATTGCAATGCAACGTGTAGTGGCTACATGCAGTGGTAAATACGTGGCGGTTGCAACTACGTAGTGGTCATGTGGCAACTACGTAGTGGTCATGTTGCAACTACGTAGTGATAATGTGGCAACTACGTAGTGGTCATGTGGCAACTACGTAGTGGTCATGTGGCAACTACGTAGTGGTCATGTGGCAACTACGTAGTGGTCATGTTGCAACTACGTAGTGGTAATGTGGCAACTTCATTGATACCATGTGGCAACTATGTGGTGGCTACATGTCAACTACGTAGCTGGCAACTATGTTGAGGCTTTGTGGCAACTACGTTGTGACTATGTGGCAAATGCGACAACATTCTACATGTCCCAATCGGATTATACTCCAAAAGTATCATAATTTCGTAATTTTGATCAGAAGGTCAATCCACTACCCAAAGTAATGAGCTACCCTCTTTAATCTTGTCTCATCTAACGCAGCACCAACAAGCACAAAAAAGTATCTGATTTCGACTAGAAAGTCTGATACTTTCATCACCAAAATGCCTCCAGGAGAGGCTTATATTTTCAGCATAAAATTTCATACAAGGACGGGTAAGCGAAATAAAATTAGCAGCAGCAAAAACAAAAAAAGACATTATAAAATAACCATTTACCATATCAATGCTGATGTGAGAAAATTATGTTAGTTGCTTTTTGCTATTATTATATTTTTTTGTGTATGTGTGTTAGGACTTGTTATCTTTTTTTCATGTTTATTGTACAAGATTTATGGTTATATATGTATTGTGTATAGCTTTCATACATAAAAAAAGGGGAAAAAAAGAAAAGAAAAATGTCATGTTAGTCATTGAAAATACGTAAAGTATGTATATATATACACAATAAAATTGTGCTGAGAAAAAAAAAAGAATGAGATTTTTTTTTATGTCTTGCGAAGGTGTATAAATTCCCTTAATACCACTGCCTTCTATACTTATTTTCTTTCAGCGCCCGCTGTTCTGAATCTCTTTCATTCGTAATGTATATACATATAAAAATATATCTTATGTACATTTTAATAGCACAGAGAGTAAAAAAAATGAAATTATTTTTAATGAATTTCAATATCAATAGTCCCTCGCATTACTGTGAGAATTTTTCATATTCCTTTGCTTGTGTATGCAACAGAGGTGGGGCTGGGTATGTGAAAATTGCTAGCTTATAGGTTAGGATAGAGTAGAGCTTGATGTTGATCATGATTTTGTAACTAATTTAAGTCGAATTGACTCAACTTGCTCATACAAGACTCAAATTGAGATTAAGCTCTAAATGAAAAGGTTCGAAACCTATCAAGTGGGCTGCTAGCATTCAGGAAGATATATATTAGACTTTGAAGCCTATGTATGGTTTAGATACAATTTCTGAAAGACACATTGATGCCATTCAAGATGTTAAGAGTCTATCAAACTCTCTACTTTGGATATACTATTGTCTAATTGCCAATAATCTCCTAATTCAGTAATTTTCGTCAATTTGTTGTCATAAGACGCTAAGGATGCTGCCATATCAGTCCTGTAATGTTAACAATTCAATGTGTTTTGATTAGGAAAGTTATATTATTCCTGAGCAGCACATTAGCTTAGCTCTATGTGAATGTATTGACAACAAGACACATGGATGTCCTGACAGCTACATCACAACTGATTTTGGTACATTTTTAAGGCAATAATTGAAATTTACTACCTCAAGCTTAGCTCTAATGTTGTAAGGATGCAGCCTATTGTCGCAGCCTCAAGTTCCAGCATTCCAATCCAGAGTTGACAGGACTTTGGGAGTCTGGACTCCAAAAGCTCGAAAAGTCCGGACTGCATGGAATCGATTCCTATCCCCCAGCACCACCCCTGACCCTGATCTACAGCAACCATAGTCAATTGTGTATATTTATATAAAATAGCATACAAAACTTTGGATACTGTCACACAAGATGATTTATGGGCTTTATAATGTTGCAACTGAATGCTGACGGAAACGATACGAATGGAAGTTTTCAACTTTTCAATTCTATTAACATATTATAGCCTAAAGAACCGAATAGCGAGCACTTTTCCATCTTTTCAGCATTTTATTTGTGTCTTCTCAATGACTTTGTATGTAAATCATGTTGAGGTCAGTACCGAATGACGTAAAAATAGGCAGAAACATTGATAAAGAAATAATAATAAGAAGAAAGAGATATATTGACTTAAATTAGCTTGTAGTCGGGGAGAGAGGGTGACATTTAAATATTGCTATTGCCCAATATACCACTGACTTAAAGTGGCTTTTTGCTTTCAACATATTGTATCAATATAAAAGTGACACAGAAAAAAAAAGAAGCCAGAGAGACCGTTTTTAAAAAGAAAAACATAAAAAAAATGCTGATTTTGCTCGTTCAGTACGGCAAGTCGCGTGTAGCAATAAATTTAAATGGATAGACGTAGAAGGTTCAAGGCTGATAACAAAGGAGAAAAAAAGTTTTTGAAGGGCTTTGAAGGGAAATCCTCTAAGTTTAAGAGTGTTCTTCGTAAATACTCGAAGAAGACCGTCAAAGTTGCGTACGCGTATGTTAAGTTCAAATCTCGAGTGCTTAAGTCCACAGAAAAAAATTTCATTTAATTCCAAAAAGTAAACTTCACTCGAAAATTCAATCAAACATTTTTGTAGACTAAATTAAATTTCAATTCAATAATCTCGCATTAGCTTAATTTAATTATGCAAGCTAGTCGGCCATAATGTTAATTAACATTGACTCTATTCACAGTTAATTATCAGAAAGTATTCATCAATTTGCTGATTTTTTTGTGCAGATTATATAATTCTTCAGTTTTTAATAAGCACTAATAAAAATGATATTTTTATGTAAATTTTGTTATTCTCGTGGTGGGGGCATTTATGAGTAACGTATCCTGGACCTCAACTGGAGATTTGAGTATTTTGGGTATTGCTAGTCTTACTAGCTATATTATTAGGTATAATCGAAGATATCCCTCTAATATACTCACTCAAATTCTCAATACCCAGCTTCTACTCACTTTCTTGAGAATTCAGACATCACTTCCAAATGACCCCCAAACACCATTTCAAGAGAAAGAGAAATAAAATTAAAAAAGATTTCAAAAACAAGCCCAACAAAATGTTTCGTAATTATGCAAATTTTTTTTTACATTTTACAACACGAAAATCACTAAATGACTGTGTATGGCAGTTAACATATACAAATGTAAAGTTGGATGCTGTATATGAGTCAACAATTTTATATTGAAAGTGAAAGTTTATCGATATTCACACATTTGACATTCATTATAGTCGAACAATATCGTTTAAAAAAAAACAACACAGCAATGCACTTTTTTTACGGATTATATCTACATTGTTATTTTAATGGATATAAAATGGGAATGTTTAGCACTCCCCTGTGTGATTTTGAGCGACTTTCATAAAACACCTCCTTTTGTTCACTATTTTCTTTCTAATTCTCACAAATGTATATAAATTTACATAAATTTATGGGAAGAAGGAGTGAAAAGTTTACTTTTTTTTGTGTGTCTGCTCCAACCACATGTTGTATGAATTTTTGAGTACAGTCAAAAAACCATTATTAGCATTGTTGGTGCAAATTCTGAACTTCTTTTTTTGTGTACAGTGTCAATGATTTAACTTTTAAATTAAGTTTTGGGTGTTGAATTTACAAGGAATTAGGTTAATTCTGGGAATCTTTTTTATGGAGGGGATTTCGTGTTTTGATTTATTTATATTATTTGGTGATACTTGTTTATGAATTATTTATTTACATAAAGTTGATTCTTTTTGTAGAAGGGTACATAATTTTATGAATTATTTTGCAAATTTGGCAACAACTTCTTCAATATTGAAATTTTCTTCAATTTTTTTGGTTAAAATATCAAAATTTGCCATTTTTAGATTATTCAAGGCAATTTCCTATGATAAATTGATGTTTACTGCTTTGCTCACACTTTATTTACAGTTTGCTATCATTTAAACTACTTTTAGGGCTCAAATGAATCTAAAATTGAGATTCAAAAAGCTGAGGTGAGAATGTCAACAAATCATTTTCGAATTCGAATTTTTTCGAAATCAAACTACTAAGAAATCTACAAATATCTACATATGATCTAAAATCATTGATGAATGTGATCAGAACATGCAATTCACAGTTCAATCCTCAATTATTTACAAAAATTTCTACAAATTTCATGCACACTTAATTACATTTTTCACTCCTTCTCAGAAGTTCACTTAATTCTAAACCTGAATATTTTACAAACAATTTACAGTTCCCTCACCTCAAGCTATAAAAGCTCCACAATTAATTCCGTTCGTATCTCTTTAAAAAGACTGCTGATGAATAACTCATCAACAAGTCTAGTCTATCTCTGCATTGATGTACATCCCACATATATACATTACATCAATTTCATTTTTTATTCAATCAATAAATCAATTCGAAATTCACATTTTTTTATCGATACAAGCACCTCCTTAAAATTGCAACATAAAATTCCGATGTTATGTATAATCAGAAAATAAAGTCACATAAAATTGTTAACAGGGTTGTCAACCAAAAAAAGAAAACGATTAATAAATCTTTCAACATGTTTTCTAAGTATGTATAAAAAAAGTTTGAAGTCATAAAATATTAAAAATTTGTCATCAATGAAGAAAGGATAACAACTTTTGTGTCAAAGTACTGACCCCAAACAAACAAAAACAAAAAAAAAAGAGACTAAAGTTAAGGAAAAAGTTCTGATCGAGTTCATTCACGTCAACTCTGAGGACTTGCTATTAATTTTTAATATTCAAGGAGTTACTGACTTTTTGACGTGAGACGAATGAAAGTAATAAATGGAATCAAAAATTTATATGCATATAATATGGAGGTGTCTGTACATAGGGGGAATTTAGAAGGGAATGGGATGATCTGGAGTTGGTCTAGGATGAGTTATTGAGGACATTGCAATAATATCATCAAGATTGCATCACAGTAAATTGGGTTTGGTTCAGTTTCATTTGCAAATCAATTTCTGAACAGCCCGGTTCTGCAAATTTTATTTTTTACAGTAAAAATGGACATAAGTTAGTCACCAGAGCATTTCCAGATCATGTCGTCAACACGACAACGTAGAAGCGCCCTAGCGACTAGACTCATGACTTAGGAATAAGCAATCATCCCAAACTACTGCAATGTCCCTCACAAGCCATCACCAACTCATCAAATCCCCCCAACTCCACTCCTGTCCACACTAAACTATGTGACTTTATTAACCCTTAATAACGTGAGAATTGATATTTTCTCAAAAAAATGTGCCAAAAAAATTAAGCTTGATTTCATATCATTTAACCGAAAGAGAGATTTACGACTATAGCAATCTAGTCTGTTAAGCTCATTTGAGTATCTATCTCTTATAAAAAAAAAATTGTTCAACAATCAAAATAAAACCCGAAAATTATTTCGCAATCTATTATCATTGCCATTATTTCCACTCCATTTTGCCTCATCTAAACATGCAACAAACATCTAATATTTTATATCGTTTTAAAACTGTTTAGGCAAGTACTTTAAAACTTATTATACACATTCAGACTGTACAGGACAGGAGAAAGGATGATAAAAAAAAACATAACATAATGAAGCATGAATAGGATTTTATTTACATAGAGATTAAGCATCAATTATTTTCAAATTGTATGTATGAGCTTTATAGTGTATGTGAATGTGGATCTCCGGAGCTTAATTCTTTATATGTCAGTATGAGCACATAGAGATGCACAAATTTTCTCCCATTCAATTATCATGTTTTTTGGTGTGTCTCCAGCACACAAAACTATTGCATTTGACTACAATATTCCATGAGCCAAAAAAGAAGTAGTCATGAGATGCACACAAACCCGTGTTTTTAGTTTTCTCTAGCTCTCATGTCATTGTCGGAATAATGCTTTTTAGGTAGATAGGAAGCTATTAGAATTCTAATCAATTGACATGACATGAAAATGTTACGTGTCTTACAAAACTTATCCTAACTGTCTATGTAGCATCTCTTCTGTACTTTTTTCAAGCAAAATTAAATTTTTAAGTGCTATTTGCGTTCACTATTCAAGTAATTCACAACATTATGTTTGCCTCATAAAATCTCTTTCGTCTTTTTTTTTTTTTTTTTGTACACAAACACGTTGAGTACTTTTATATATGCTTGTACTTTTTCTATTATTCTACATCTCTAGTTTGATGAAGAGTTGGAATCTTGATGGGTGTAGTAATGGAATAGAGATTGATCTTAGGGTATTGAGGTATATTGTTGGATGCAGTATCGGAATAGAATTTAATCTTGGGTTCTGAGCTATATGTTGAGTAGTCTGTTATATTGAGAATAAGATCTCGTTAGCTTAGTGGTTAAGCAACAGATCAGAAAATTGAAAGCTATCATTCTTGTGAAGATGAGGTTCGAATCCTACCAGAAGGGCAATTTCCCAATCAATCATGTAACCCAGAAACCACACGACGTAGAAATGTCCGAATTTCCGACCACATCGAGTTAACTCTGGATTAAGATGAGATTTCATAGAATCCTTGCCTGAGGCCAGAAGACACGCCTAGCCTGAGATCGAATTTTCGAGCATTTCTAAGAAATTGGGAATTTGATACTGAATATCTAAGCCACATAAAGGAGAGGGAAGAGTCCATATAGAGTCCAAATAGACAATGAACTACATCCCAAGCGGCAAAAATACGTTGGAACTAGTCGTCAACTAGACATTCACTTGCCATCAACTAGTTTTAATGTATTTTTGTCCACACAGCCATGTAGCTTGTAAATAAAGCTAGGCATGTTGCTTTAGAGAAGCTAGGCAATTTTTAGATTCTGGACAATATAACCTCTAGTCCAATTAAGCTCATATGATCCATTGCTCTCTATAATAACTCCCCAAATCAATCTAAGACACTCATATCCAACAGATATCCCATTCCAAAAAATCCCAAAGACCCCAACTCTCCATCTTAGAGTAAATAGATTTCATTCTCATCTATCAAAAAAAAAAAAACTAAAAAGGAGAAACAACTACTCCACTTCAAAATCAGCACAAAGTATTTTTATGCTTTTGCTACTGTATGTATTTTTTTTTCCCCAAACGTTTCATTTTCTATGTTATGAACAAATTTTTGTACATTTTAGTGAGCAGAATATCTAAAATAAATCGTACATGGTGAAAAATATGTGTGCATGAGCGTACATATGAGTGTTTACAGAGGAATTAAATTAATTTTTTTCTTTTTTTTTTTGATGAATGAGGAAGAAAAGAGGTTAGCTGCGAGAAACTGGGAAGTTTTTTAATGTATTTGATTTTCATTGTTTGTTCTATAATTGGATTTAAGAGGAATTGTAAACTAGTTTTTAAGGGATTTTTTTGGTTTTTGGGAAATGATACTAATGTGGAGTAAATTTAGCGGAACTAGAAGTTGTGCTTTATGAAAAAGTGGGAAAAATTATGGAATGTGGATCTAGAGGCAGTGGTACTCAAGCTATTAAGAGGTGGATTGACTAGATCAATTGCTGTAGCTAAGCTTTTGGTGGTATACTAGTCTTAGTGACACAAAGGGTAAAGAAGAGGCCACATGGAGTCCATACAGATTCTAAATGGGTTCTGAACTGCGTATGGCTTCCAATTAGAGCCTTATGTCGCTCGAGTAGTGTATCAATATAAATGAATTAAAAAATAATTATGTGCAATTTTGAAATTTATATTTACAGATCTGATATTTAATTATATGAGGTATTGCTTCTTAGTGGCGCAATAGTCAAGGAGTTGGAGACTTAAAAATTATTATTTCCGACTCAGCGAGCCTGGCTTTGAGCCTCAGATTAGGGTATGCTTACAAAATGTTAATGCTTCTTTTTGACTCCAAATTGTCGAATTTTAAATCAAAATTGTCGAATTTCAAGAACTAAAATCGACAAATTTTAGGAATTCTTAAAGTTAAAATTCCATTAAAACTCTCAAAAATATTTACACAAATTCTCAAAATGAGCAGCACAAAAAATTCTTTAAAATAAATTTCCAACAAAAATAGCAAAATTATTTTAAAATGTGCACAAAAGAGAGAGTGAGTGAGATAGACTCATTTAAATCTATGCTAATATCTACAGCTTCAATGAATATTTATCATTAAAATACAGAAAATTTTATAGCGCACCCAAAAAAAACTCCAGAACAACTTAAATACTTAACAAGCACTGCTAAATTTCATCCGGAGTTAAATATTAGCTTTTTTTTAGTTTTCATTCCATTCAATTCTCTTTTTTTCGAGTATATATCTCTGTACAAATTTCAAGTACAATTGTAGATTATAAGAGTATGATAATTATTGCAAGCATTAGTATGAACGTAGCTATTGTTATGTCAACCTTGAATATTTAAAAAGTTGCTTTTTCTATGTACAAAATCGACTTTCTTTTTTTGTCTCATTTCTTTGTCTTTCAATTTCCTCGTTGTACTTTTTTGTTGATTTATTGGAAATTGAGTTGTCACTTATAATATAATCGGGTGTGGATGTGTATTTTAGTAATTATGTAAATTTTAAAAATCAATAAAATATTTGTCAAATAATAAATATCTTACAGCTATAAAGCAGCTTATATGATGAATAAATATAAATATATATACAACTTATAAAACTACTCTAATGTCGTGATTTGAATTCATTTTCAACTTACTTTCCTTTCTATCGCAATTATCTACTTTTGCTTTCCAATCGCAAGTCTGTTTTTCAATGTCAAATGCCAAGCCGGAAGGACAGGTAATTTGTTTCAAACCGGCACCAGTACATCTGTATTGTGCATTTAAGAAATTTTTTTATATATTTTTTTTACGTAACATCAACCAGTTCCATATACAGAGTATAATAGCACCACCAGCATTATAGTCGTCGTCATCATCATTACCATCATCATCAGTACACACAATGATATCATGTTTATATTATATTTTTTATATATATTTGAGATGAGTGAAATTAGTTTTTCATTCGTTCGTTGGCCATGCATTAACAAACATAAGACATCGTAAGAAAAAGGAAAGAAGAAGAAGATGAAATTAAATAGAAAGAAAAATTAGTAAGTTTTGGAGATATTTTCTTTAAATAATCTGTAATAAAAATAAAAAAAAGAAGTTTTAAAAATAAAAAGACTTGGTCTTGGTGTAATTCCATTCAAGTTCCACAAGAGTAAAAATCGCTACAATCCAAAAGACATTAAATATTAATTGAATTTTACTGCTGCAGAGCCGTGGTATAAGCAACAGCATTGCACAACAACTAAACACAGAAGATTAAAAATTAACAACAAACTATTATTAACATTCTGATAATTTTTTTCGCAGTTTACAAGCTCTTACATTTAAATAACAGCATTCTGACATTTTTGAATTGCTGTAAACTTTTGCTAGATGCTTGGTCTGTTGCTTGATACCATGGTTTGGTCATGACAAAATCGTATTTAAAAATTTATGTTCATTTTGACATTTAAAACCATTTTATTATTATGAAAGCTGATTGTGGATAGCTTTCTGATATCATTTACGTCTTACATAAGATATCGTGAGAAATTAAACATAAATTTCTCCAAAAAAAATTACAGTTTCTTTATAGCTGTGTGTAAGTTACAGCGTTATATCTTATGAAAGCAAGCTCTGTGCAATTATTTATGCAATTTATTGATTCATGTCTTTGGGTCACGTTCACAGAAATGTAAAAATCTGAAAAATTGTTTACGAAACTTTTTACGTTGTTGTTGGATTTAATTTTAAGTAGGAATTGCGGAATTTTTCCGAGAATTTTTGCGATGTTTCTTGAAAATTTGCTGAGAAGGTATTGAAAACATGAACTAGAGTGTAGGAAGATTAGTCTAAAGAAATTACAATAATCTTCGACATGACAACAATGGGGATTGAATTTCGTAACCCACATGACTTTTTGCATAAAATTTGAGTCGACTTGAATTGACCTTATCATTAAGAATTGGGTAAAATTAGGACAATATGTGGAGTATGTCTCAGATAATCTAATAAATATCCAAATTATTCACCAAAATGATCAATTATTGAATAAAGAAGTAGAATTTGAAGTTATTCGACTCAAATCAATTCAATTATTCGCATAAAATTCAATCAGAGCTCGGATTTTGTATGAAAAAGTCAAACAAAGTCGCCTCGACTCCGCATAAAGTCCGACTCGAGTCGACTCCACATAAAACTTGATTCGAGTCGATTCATACTTACAAAATAATCATTGAAATTGACTAAAAATCAACATTTATGAGCTTTATATAATAAGCTTAGATATTGCACAATTTTAAACTCTTAATTTATAAGAAATAGACAGTAATAGAGTTAGTTTCAAAGACAAGTTCCTCGATATTCTTACAAAATCTAGAGCAAATACGCAAATAACAAACTCTGAGTTTACTTATGTTGAAATCCAATACAAAAATACTAACCAGAGCTGGTTATTAAATAAATACAATAGCTATGAACAACATATGAACCGGAGGTCCAAACGATTCAAACATAAAAGTAGGATCTCATTTTGGACGAATTCTCGAGACCATGACCAAAAGGGAATTCTTCGAAATATCGGTCTCCACAAATCTCGAGACCGAGACTTGGAAGTCTTGATCTTGGTCTCGAAAACCCATATTAATTTCATAATATAGTCAGATATTGAATAAATCGATTATCTAGCAATGTACAAATTCAAATCTCTTTTAGAATCTACAAAATATCCTCAAATTGATTAAAATAAGAGAGTTACTCTTATGAGGACTTCTTCAAACAACAATATACAAAGGGTTAATAATCCAAATATGAAAATACAATGAATTATTTTAAAAATGCAAAATCTGAACCCAAATACCAAATAAGCAAAAAAAGTCTTCCTTAGTCCCTATCAAAATGTCCAAAAAATTATCAACACTAGATTAGTCAAACTGATATCTCTAAATCCAACAAAAAACAGTCATCAAGTTCAATAAAATAATGAAACCTCAAATAATCAACACATCTAATGCCACCATCAATATCGATAACTTAATCCTTCCAGACAACACATAGAACGGGATATTTACCAAATGGATTATGACAATTGGCTACATATCGAAAAATATGAATATAATAGTATCGGTTACAGTAAGTAAACAAAACTATTTAAGCATAGTGGATAATATGCAACTGTCCGAAGCATGCAACATCTCATCTCTACTTTATTGAAGATGAAAACTTTGCTTACTGTTTGCTTCTTAAACGAGCAATTTAGCTCTTTTATACCAGAAAAATTCTTTGCCTGAAGGACTTTTTAAAAGAAATAAAAAAATGAAATTCAATAGAAGTGAAAAAGTAGCAACTTGAGGATGGTGGCAAAATAAGTAAAGAATGAGACACGAGAAGCGACAAAAGTTCTTCCAATGAAATGCCATTTTGAACGAAAAAAATATAATTCTGTAACTGAAGAAAACTTTCATGTCATTAAATTACATTTTCCAGTCAATAGAAATGTTTTACATTTTTTTTCTTCTTACTCGTTCATTCTTCTGTGTGTCTGTACGCTAAGGAAATGCATTAAGTACTCAACTCGATATTCACAATGCGTGAAGATAGGGTGAAGAATAAGAGGAGCCAACAAAAAAAAATACGGCGGAAAGGAAAATTTACACAAAAAAAAGGTTTTTTTTTTGTAATTTTCGAATTCGTGTGCAAATGTATGAAAAAATATGGAGTGGATTGAGGCAGGGGTGTGTTCAGGGGGATCATATTGCTCTAATAGACAAGTAACATGCTTACAAAATTGATCATGCTCAAATATATTCTACATTGACTTAGTATACTCGAGAGCAGGCTCATTTAGGTGAGTATTTTCACTGTCTGCAGAAGTTGATGGAATTTGACAATTTTAAGAAGGGAATTTAGTCAATTCCGCTAAAATTCTGTCCAAATAGAGAGGAAGTTGTGCTTGAATTCACAGAAGCGACCAATATTGAATCACTAAAGCCATGTTGTCCAAACTATGAGCCTCTGCACACTAGTGAAGCATTCCGTGTAAGGTTTCGGTCGTGGCTTGCCACAAGTGTGTGTCTTGGCACATCAAAGTTCTGACAACGCTGTATTAGAGTCAATTGAAGGCACAAGAGTCAAATTTGAAAGGTTCAAAATCAGCTTTTAACACCAATTCGTTGCATTTTTGCTTGGAATTTAAACGAAAATCTAGTAGAAAATTATCAATTAAGAAGCTAGGTACTGCATATTAGACTCCATTATGCTAAACCTCTTTTGAAAAGCATTCAAACATGTGAAATAAGTTTGACCCTCTTGGACACTTTCAATCTAAAATCCGAATTTCAAGAAGTCTCAACCTTAATGGGATTAGACACCCCTGAATCCCCTAAATTCCTAAATCCCTAAATCCACTCCTTACTTTACACATTTACACAACCAGCAAAAAAATAAAGACGGAATCTGAGTGAATTCTAAAATAAGTAAGGAAAAAAGGAAAAATGAAAAGGAAGAAGGAAAAAAGACTTAACGAGTAGGAAAATTAATAACAGTAAATTAGTTAAACATACACACAATAAATGCTTATGAACGAGTTATACATACACACATGCATGTGTATGTCTTATTATATTTTTTTCTTATGTAAATTAAATATTAAATAGAAGCATTTAAGGAAGTAGACAAGTTAAAAAGGAAGGCTGTAAATCAGTCAAATTAGATCTAATTTGAAAATGAAAACGTAGTATTAAGTCGCTAAATGTAGCGTTGTTGGGGGTTGGAGGAGGAAGGAAAAGACAAACAAAAAAATTTATGAGATGATTCATGTTGTGCATTTTATGATATTTATGCACATGATGAAAGTATTATTTATGACTTACTTTCGACACTTTTACAATTTTTAACATTTGTCTTCCAATCACATGTTTGACGTTCAACGTCGAACGCTAAGCCGCTCGGACATCGAATAGGCGCCAAACGAAAAACGTTCGTCTCACCAGAATTATCACACCTAAATTAATTAATTTTTTTAGCATTTACTATAACATTTCTTGGTCGTCGGATATGAATTTAAAATATTTACTCGTTGTATACAAATAAGCGAGCAAGTCGAGTCCGTAAGTAAGTGAATAAATAAATATATTAATATTTATATACACATGCAGACGGAGGGCGAGAATGGGGGTAGACGGGGAGGAAGAAAGATCAATATTGACAAAGTAATAAAAATAAAATAAAAAAACATCATACTTTAAAATCAGTAAGCAAATATGTATGGGCAAATCTATATGAGGAGGTAGGAATGAATCTGAATCTGTGGTAATCGGTTTAAAGAAAAAAAAAAAGTTTTATTTCTATTTATTCTGGGGTTCTCTCTTTTTTTGCCTGTAATGACGAAGTTTTGAAAATGCTTTTAGCAAATAGAGAAATAAGGAAGGAAAAAAGAACTGCTTTGAAATTTTTTTTTTTTTTTTGCTTTAACAGCTTGAAAAAGCCACAGAATTATTGAACAGCTTATTGAACGATTATGAAAAGATGTTAGGAATTTTAGAAGGTTATTTGAAAGTTACTACAGGAACTTAGTTTTGGATTTATGCTTGTTGCTGTAGAGTTGGAGATTTTTAAAACTGATTTTGAGAGCTTTATTAATATTGGATGAAGTTGGGAGTCTATCTGAAGAGTTTAAGTGAAGTTAGTCATATTTGGGTGTAAATGCTATGAAGGGGGTGTCGACTGTCAGCAATTTGGATGCATTTTAGGGTGTTGATCCACCTTCTTTACTATAATTTAGGGAAATATGTACTTATCTACTCTAAGATGCATCTAGATGGCATCTTAATCTATTCTAGGCTCTCAAAATGAACGTACAGTCGACTCAAATCAACTTTTTCATA
The DNA here is from genome assembly GCF_022539635.2 of Chironomus tepperi. Taxonomy (NCBI): domain Eukaryota; kingdom Metazoa; phylum Arthropoda; class Insecta; order Diptera; family Chironomidae; genus Chironomus; species Chironomus tepperi. Next base: position 937,637 of record NW_027226293.1, on the reverse strand, counting down.
CATAAATCCAAATCAACGTCATGAAAATCTATTAGGACACTAATAAGGGAGTCTAAATCAGCCTCAGGCTAACTTCGCGTCTAACTGTTAATGCAGCTATGTAGCGTACCCTAATGAAGGTGCTGTTCCATTCATTTCATCAAATAACCTAGCAATAGATCTAGAAGATCTCAATGACTTTTCCTCCATCTTAGATTCGCCCATAACACCAATGTTTCCTCACATAATACCATCCGTTTCGTGTACCATACAACATCAACCAAAGCGATACGAGCAGCACCAAAAAAAAAATATATATGTATAAGGAACGACAGCGAGAAAAATAGATTTGGAAATCATTAAAAAAAAGTGAAACATATGGCACACGCGAGCGAATATAATGGCGAATGGATGTGGATGTAAGTATGTGTATGTGTGTATTTTATAGGCAAAAAAAAATCCTAATAGTATTTCAAAACTCGTTCCAAATGTCACACATTGAGGAGCTTAAAAAAGATTCTTTTTGTTCCTTCACGACAGCAAAAAAGAAGGAACAGCAAACTTTGAATAAAAAGCGGTAATTTTTTTTTGGATTGTAAGTAACGGAGTAGCTACCAAGTGAGATATCTCATCGTCTTTAGATTTTAAAATAATCATAAAAATTCAAATTTTTTTTTCGTCATTTTTGGAATAAAATTTTCTTACCTGACAACATCACGACAGTCACCGTCTGCAGATAATCGGAAATATTCATCGCCGGCTCTATCTTGGCACAATTCTTCGATATTTTGCTCAGCATTATCATCATCGTCTTGTCTTTTAACTCTAACATCAGCGCTCACTATCAGTTGCCATAAAAAGAAAAAATAAGGAAAAAAAGAGAGTCAGTGGTTATTGTTGTGTACTTTTCATTGTTATGCTTTTTTTGCCTTTTTTTATTTCCACTTCTAGATTTCTTTTTATAATGCTTGAGCAATAAAAAGGCAAAGTTCATAATTCAGATTTTAATCTGTGTGGCATTTTTGCTCCAAAAAAAAATATCTTCGCTTTTATGTTCGGAATTCTTATTTCTTCTTCCATTTTCCTACATTTATTTAAAGAGTGCAAATTTGTATGCCGCAAGTTCTTCCTCTTGTTCCTCATAATATAATTGCGCATGCAGTTTAATGAGTTGTAAGAAAATTGCGCAAACCATCAATAAAATTTATTTATTTCTTCTTCTGTTTGTGGACCGACTTAAAAAAATATTGACTTTTTTTCTCTTGACTCGTGTCGCGACATAAAGGGTAAAACTCAATTTGTCGATGAGATGAACAATTTATTAGACATAAAAAGAAGTTGAACATGGGAAAATTTTTTCTAAATCATTTGTTTTGTTCTGTTATTAAATTGTTATTTCAGATGAAAAATTAATGGAAGTGGTTGTGGATGTGATGGGTTTTGGACGCATTTTGTGCATCTAGAATATCGTAAATGCTTTTTTGAGGGACACTAAGGAATCTAAGGGAGTTATTTGAAGTCTAAACTCTGCATAGTTTGTAAATGACACTTGAATAGCAACTTCTGTTGATCAGGATAGGCCAGTGATGTCTAAACTATGCCGTGGCACTCTAATGTACCAAGACATCGCTCTTGGCTTATCATCAAAGTTTGCTATGGCATAAAATAATGTGGACAATACTGGGCTAGACAGTAACACTTTTACACTGATTTTTAATGACTACAGTGTGCCAACAATAGTAAACCAGGTAAGCTTACTGCGTAGAAATGGCCAAAAATCCATCCCCAATGCCAGTATGACTCTGGACTCAAACTAGAGTCAAGTCAGTTTTCAGATTGAAATCCAGTCTCAGACTGACTTGATTCTGCCCTAGACTCAGAGTCACGATGGTCTGTGAACGGATTCTGGGTCGTTTTAACACCGAGTGCCTTCCGAGAAAGTTTTTAATTGTGTCTCTTTAATTTGTAAAAGATCACGAATTAGGAGACTCTACTTCATATAAAATTCATGATATCTCAGTCTCAAGAATCATTACTACAGAATATGGATACAAACTACAGTGAGCCAGCCATCTGGTCTTCTGTTTTCTGCAATTTGATTAAGGACAAACAGACCATCAGCCCAGCCACTCTCTTACAAAAAACACAAGCCATCCAAAGAAATGAAAGATGGATGTTAAAGAAAATGAAGAAAAATTTTCACAAAATTGGATAATAATGAAAGGATCTCAAAGCTCATAAGTCTTCTGAGAGTTACTTCTTTTTGAGAAAGTTCATAAAAAGTTGATGAGATGTAAAATAATGTCTAACGATATCAAGTTGATTTACAGTCAAGGTCAAACTATCTAAAATGTTTGAACTTGACTCTTTGTCAACGTCTAAAAAGAAACAATTTTTTTAAATAAAAAATTTCACATTTAAAGGTATCAAATGCCTCAAGAGCATTTCCAAGAAAGTAAAAAAAGAGAAAATTTCCCCTTCATTAACTCATCGAATTACATAATCATGTCATACATCTCTCCGATACTCAAATGGGAATTTAATAACAATAAATATCATTATAAATGTTGAAATTCGTGCGTTACCATATTAATAAGCCCCTGACATGATGTGACGCGTTGCGTAGGAAAAAAAAAATCATCTTACAGTGTCGAACGAAATGACATGAAATATGGATAAAAGAGAATTTCTTTTCTCTGTTACTGTTGTTTACCTTGAATACTTTTTTTTTTACGACACATCATCATAATCATAATGCAATAAAAAGATCGAAACACACCGAAATGAAAATGAAAGTGCCTGAATTTTTTTTTTTTATCTTTTCTTCTCTCGCTCTCTCATTTTTATTTTACTTTTTTTTTGTGTGAGCAGTATCAATGGCACGTCTTCGTACGCTATTATTATTGCTGTTATTCATTTCTCATGTGTACAAAGCTCTTGTTCAAGATAAATTTATTTTGTATATAAAAAAAGGAATGTATATATAAATAATAAAAAAAGAAGAAGAAGGTACGAGCGAGTGGGGTATGAAGGTGAAGATGAAGATGATGTATATGTATCCTATCATCATTCTTTATTGGATAAATTTAACAAACTTATATGAGATGAGATGAAATGAGTGAAAGCAAATACTAAAGCTTCTTTTTTTTTGTGTGTTTGGCCCCGGCAAAGAAGCAGCAAGCAACAACAACATAAATAAATAAATACATATGTACGCACTCGGTGTAGGGTTTGGGTAAATCTTATATTAGAAAAGAGAAAAAAAAATCTCTTTTTACTAATGCTGTTCAAATCAGAAGATTGAATTTACTGCATACCCTGTTTAGGAATTTTTATACCCCTCCTAACAATGATTGGGGTTGTTTATAAATTATGTCTGATGATGATAGGAATTTTTTTTTTGTGGTTGTTGGGATTTATAGGAGAGAACAACGGCATTAGATCTGGAGAGGAAAACGTTAATCAAGCTTGTCTTGAAATTTTATGATAGACTAATATGACACTCAAGTGTTACTGAAGAAAGGTGCAACAACAGTGTTAAAGATTCACATTGAAGTGAGGACACTCTCAAAAGGCGAGTACCCGGACGGAATGACTCTAGTTTTATGCTATATTGCATTTAATACAGCTTCATGCCAGCCAAGGAACAACTTTTTTGTCTTTTGTTTGTCTAGTGTCTTTTGGGAACTGTATGAAATATTGGAAGCTGGTTTCTAAGGTGACCCCTAAGCCATACTAAGCCAAAAGGTACATGACGTAGGAATGTAGAAAAATATGGACTCAAGCCGACGAGAATTTTGCCCGAGGCCAGAATTTACGGAAAACGAAATCCAGAATAAGGAATTCAGTAAAATCCAGCCTCTGGCTATTCCCACGATAGTCATTAGCTAGCTACTTCCCCAATACTAGTTCGTATGCCTTCCTAATGATGGTTAACTTTAATCTCTGTAATACAATCAACTTGAATTCCTCCCAACTTTATTACTGAAGATACTCAGCAAACAAGTCCAAGTTCCATCTAAATCATCACAAAATCCAAAAATTTCTGTACTAACCCTGCCTCTTTAACCTCAACAAAGTGTCTATTCCCACTTACAAAACCTTCTTTAACACCAAAAAACATCACAAATAAACAACCCATCACTGGTTATTTTGAACTAAACAAGATTGTCCGTATCTAGTCTTCTTCATATGTCTTTTGATGTTCTTTTTTTCACTGACGTTACATACACTCACTTCACATTTACCATCCGACTCTAATGTCTTATAAAAAAGAGGAAAAATGGAATTACAATAACAAACAACATCAACATCATCGACATGAAATAAAATAAAAAAAAAGGAATCGTAATGTTAAGACTAAAAATAAAGAGAAGGTTGGGGGAAATAAAAGATTTCTCAAGTTTCTGACAGTTTTCATCAAATGAAAAGGAAAAAAAAAATCGAGCAAGAAAGAAAATCGGCAATTAATTAGGGAAACTTTTATTGCCCTGAAAGCAAACTCCACACAAATTTTTGTGCTCTTTCTTTTGGTTTGCTGAAATCAAAGTCACAATAAATCAATCTCGACAAAAATTTATTTCTGTATTATATTTTTTTTACTTCCCTGCCTTACTACTCTCTCCGGCATACTCATTTCTATTCTTTTTTGGAATATATCTTTATCGCCTCTTACTTTAGTCTTTCCTCTCAAAATCATAGTGCCTTTTGTATATATTTGGAATCGGCTGGCGGCGCCTCAGCCCTTCAATCGACGCTTTTCAATCAAACGAAGGAAATGAAAGAAATTATTTGCAGTAAACAAGAAAATATTTCGAGTTGTGGAAATTTGAGTGACGTTGATTATAGGGCGAATTTTGACTCAGGTTGTCAATATTAAGTGCTTCTTAATTTGACGAAAATTATCTCAAGTTTATTGAACAAGAGAATCTTCAAAGTTTTTTATGATCAAACTAATTAATTAGTTATTAGTTTTTAGACTTATTGTTCGATGCTTCATTTATATGTTCAATTATTTATTGACGTATAAATGAAAGGTGAGCATGAAGTTTTTGTGATTTTGACAACAAATTTTGTTTGTGGTTTGAAGTAAGAAAATTCTTTTGAAAGTATTTTGTTCAATTATTCATGGAATTTCTCATATCGAGACTTTCTTTGTTGATTATTCATCTAATTGATTAAATTGATTGGGTTTTCTAGGAAAATATTGTGGAAAATTGAGGAGCAAGCATGGATTTTATCATTAAAATCCTTTATAGGTTGCCAAATATCAAAAAAATTCAACATCATTGACATTGGATCAATTGCTCATTTTCTCATCGACATCTCCACTTCGACTTATACCAAGCTAATATCTCTTCAAATAAGCATTCAATTAACATAAAACTTTCAAAATATCAAACTACAGACCGGAGCACGCTTGATCATCTCCAAAATGAGTTTCTAAAACCTCAAGAAATCGCTAATAAAACAAAAATTTGACATTATCATACTTTCACATCACGAATATATAACTCAACTCATCAGACAAAACGAGAGTTACAATCGATTATATCATTAGAAATTTTTCGCTAGGAATAAAACGAAGAAAAATCATAATGGATCGACCCACTGCTTCATGCCGCATATAATAAAAAAAAAATCGTATAAAACGATTTGCACGTAATAGGAGAACGAAAAAAAATTGTGCTTTGGCTTATGCTCATGAAATGTTATCGGAACAGGGAATAAAAAGAAAGAAAAGAAATTGGAACGAGTAAGAGAACGTAGTAAAAAAGCAATAGATGAAGGAGGAAGGTTTGGATGAGGAAAAGCAAATGTATGAAATCGATTAATTATATCATTACATTCACATAAAAAGAAATAACATTGAAAGCGAGTTGCAACGTTATCAAATAATAAAATGAAATTTTAATTAATAAAAGCGCTTCAAACCGGTTTTTTCAATTTCTATGTCTCCATCTCACTCATATGCTTCAAGTCAATATGCAATGAAATTCAATACAAGCTTGATATTCGATAAATTTAATATAAAAATATGTGGAAGTTGACAATGTCATACAAAAAAAAACTATTGAGTCGTTGTCGGAAAGAGGAAGTCTTACATAAAAAGACTTTAGTTTAGTTTTCTATTGGCTTTTTAGCTAAGATAAATGAGTGTTTGTGCTTCTTATTAAGTTAATTGTGCGGCTGACCATTTGGACGTCTGTAAAAGGGGTGATTATGTGGCATATTAACTGTGAAATTAGCCGAAACAACTAATTTACGGCTTTTTTATGATGAGCCGGTTAAATGGATGTTTACAGATGCGATCACGGAACTATTTGGAGATATTTTTTCGATTTTTTTTGATAATTTCATTAGCATTGTTATGTGAATTTTGTAAATATTTATTAGAAATTCGGTATTTTGAGTTAGGGTCGGTCGTAAATGATGTCTATGGCATTACTAATAGCCAACATCACTAACAATCTCCCCCAAAGTGATTTCAGCTTGAACAATTCACAAGAAATGATTTTGCATATTTAATAATCTTAGAAAATGTTCAATTCACGTGGAATTTCAAATGCCAAAGGCAAAATGCTCAAGAATTTCTCGAATATCCAATTCAAATGCACTCCTGAGATACGAAAAAAATTCCAACAATGTTCATATCCATTTGGCATATTGACTTCCATTCAACAAAAACCACAATTCCAGTTATTCTCATACTAATTGTGGGGACATGTTCTTAATGTTTACTTAACGGGCCTGAGACACACAAACACGAACGAGAGATGTAGACGGAGAGACGAAAAAAAATAAAATTGCAACACGTTACGTAAATAATATTTATGAAAAAAAAAAAATAAAAAAATTCATTTTCATTCAAAACCAGTTTTCATCTTGTTGACTTAATAATACTTTTTCGCCTTCTAGATATGTCTGGCTAGGCATAAAGTCTCTTTTTTTTAAATGTCAACACTGTATAAATAAACTATATTTGTGTGCTGCTTAACTTTCTCCTTTCTCAGTTCGCACATAAAGCATCTCATCATGCATATTATGTATATCAAAAATGAGAAGCCACGAAATTATTTTTAATAAATACAAAAAAAGCCACAAACAAATCTCACTCTCGAAATAAGAAGCAATTTCTGACAGTTTTCAAATATAAATTTCATCTTCTGGTACGGGCAATGAAGTGTTTGAATGGTTTTTGATGGGGTTTGTGAGACAATGATGGCTGGTGGAAGTGAGGGTAAGGAATATGGACGTTTATTGAGTTGTGTGGCACTTAATAGGATTGAGAGCATTTTTGAGGACCTAAGCAGAGAATGAAGGAGACATTATAGAATTGTCAGTAACTGAGGTACCCTGAAGTGCACATGAGGATGCTCTGAATGCCACATGACACCTATTTTCGCCCTAATCTCGCATTATGACATTCAAAAGACAAGCTCATACTCCAATAAATATTAGAAAGTATCCCAACAAAATACCAACCCATTCACATCATCTCCATTCGCCCCCCAAAAAAGCTGAAGACGAAACCATTTTAGTCACAAAAAAAAGAAAATTATTTTAAATAAATTATGCAAATATTTCAGTCGACAACTTCAAAATTCATTGAATTCCTTACCCATTAACATAAAATAACTGTCAAGGATAGTTTCTTGGTTTTAACTTGAGCTTCTTGTTTTTTGTTGCTACCAGAATAGATTTGTAGAATATAAAATAAAGTATTCAGGAGGCACTATCATAACTATTTATGGTTTTCTACCCGAAAGTAAAGCTTGAAAAACGAACATCGTCAGCAATACAAAAAAAAAAGAAATCTTTTGGGTAAGGCTGTACATGGATAGATAATTTTGCAGTCTTTGCACTTTCCATGCTTGATATTTTTCAATTCACAATTTTGTCCTATATCGAATCGTATCGTTAATTAATTAACAGCTATAGCAATTTAATTAGCAGTAAATAAGCAATTAATTTTTCGAGTCTCTTGTGGGAGTTTCTCATAAATTCTCATGACTTTAACATTTTTTTGGAAAGGGGAAGTTCAATCACGGAGGTAGGAATTGCCTGATTATGGATATTAGCTCAATAAAATATCGACTAACTTCAGATTTCGTAACAAAAAAAATTTCACTTTCGATTTTATTTGAGGGTTTTTAAAAGTCAAGACTGTAGAGAGCAGGAACTGTGTCGTAACATCGACCGGTTCACACATTTCACCGGAAGAAATTATTTGCATTTTTTTTTTTGCTTCGATGACCTTTAATCGAAAATTTATGTAAAAGTTGTTTTTCGACAACTTAAATTGGCACTAATGAGGTAGGTAATGAAATTGGACTTGTTTTGTGGATTGAGACATTGAATTAATGGATGATTTAAATAGATTGATATAATTTTTGGGGTCGATTGACAGTTCCGACTATCTAAAACTTGGATTTTTGAGGACTTTTTCCCTTCTAAGTTTCGCATTGTCTTAAAGCTTTCTAAACAAAACAGCAGACATCATTTTCGCACAAACCCCACTTCAAGGTGTGTCTACGCCCTTCAAAAAATGCAATTCCTACCCAGAAAACTTTCTAGAAATTTGTATAACAAGTCTTTTTTTAAATAAATGCAAATCACATCCAACAACTTTGAATCAACATAAATCAAAAGCCGTAAGATTTCTCTTAAACACAGCATTACATAACATTTACAGATATTTTCATAAGAAATGACAATGAAATCGGATTGGACATAATTTATGAAGCTAAACTTGCTGAGGCAGGCAATTGAGTCGGTAAAATTGAAGATTTCTATTTTTTATATTTTAAATAGGTGTTGAGAGTTTTGGTTCGTAATTTGCGGTTTTTAATTTATTATTAAAAATTGATATGGTATTAGGAAGGTTTAAAATGCCGTCTATAAGATTGTTATTCGGTTTTTGAGTGTCTGGAGATTGTCTTTAGACTCTTTATAGTCTTGAGTCGACTAAAGTCTTTAGTGTGACCATCTCTAGTCAACTAGAGTTCCTAATCATGTCCTTTCTAGTCAACTATACTCCCTAGTCAAGCCCTTACTAGTCAACTAGAGTCTATAGTCAATCCTTTATCAGTCAACTATAGACAAACCCACTATACTCAACTAAAGTCAACTGACTTATCATTAGTAGTCAACTAAAGCCTTTAAAGTCTCCTAAAGTCATCTAAAGTCTACAGACAAGTCCATTTTAGTCAACTACAGCTTCTGGTACACTTCAGTCAACTAGTCCAGTCATTTATAATCAACAGTTACCCCCTTCCTACTCAACCATAGTCCACAGTCATCAAAATTCTATCCTCAAACCATCTCAAACCAACAAATTACAAATTATATCCCTTACTATCTCACAGATTTGCCCCCAAAGCAATCTATAGCAAAAATAACCTCTCAAATTGAAAAAAATTGAAAAGGAATAAGCTAAAGTATTAAAAGACAAGACACATTGAATGTATATGCTGTATTTTTTGTCGAATTGAATCGAATATTCCTGACTCCAGAAATGAATATACATAAACACACAACATTATTATTATTTTTATCATCATCATCAACTTTATTATGTATGTTGGACACGTATTGTCGTTAGACTCAAGAGTCATTGCCACTTTATATATCCACACGATAAAGTTCTGAACTTTTTGTTGTTTTTTAATAAAAATAATTTTTTTTTTTCACTTACCAAAGAGCACAAGTATTGACAAAATTAGAAATGCATTTAATTGCTTTACACGCGCCATGATTGTGGCTTGTGTTTCCTATCACACTAATGGAACACAGTGACTATAAAGTGCACCGCTGTTAATCACTCGTCAAAGAAATGACTATTTCCGCGAGTAATTTTCAGTATTTTTAATATTTTTTAATTTCCTCTATAGGTGCAAAAACTTCATTTATAGCTTTTTGTAGATATTCACACTCGCAGGCACGCAATCCAACTAAATGATCGTCGTCTACGATGAGGGTCTATTTATTAAGACTTTCTCTAAGCGAGTGGGGCATGTTGTGCCGCTAACATTTCTTCTTTTCGCTTGTGTATGTCTGACGTCAAAGTTTGGTGGGAACGATTAAGCAGCAAAGTGGGATTAAAAAATGATATTTTTTTATTTCTTTATGTTTATAGTCGTATTGTAATGTCATGGTTGTATGCAGCCGCAAAGCAACAAAGGGGAATCAGACAGTTGTTTGGTGACTTTATGAGTCAACACTTTAACATTAACGCTCGACCAAGATGAACAATATTATTTTTTTTTTTTGTTGCTTATAGTTCTGTGGAAATTCTTGAAAAATTAAAATATTTATTATGTAGACAGGGTTGGGGTTGAGGTAGAGTTTGGCACAATACATTTGCAGCTGTTGAGTCGTGACTTAAAAAAGGAGAAAATGCTGTAAATTTGCAAGTTATGAAGTTTATTGTGATATAATCAGTAGACTGTCATCTTTATAATCTGTTGATAATTTCGACTGGCTTTCTCGATTCGTACTTTCTCAAAAAATCATCGTCTTCATAATGTGACTTTTAGTTTTTTTTTTTTTTTGGATATTCAACAGCTCTAAAATAAATTTTAATTGGTTGCTTGTAGGATTGAGCTTAATTGTCACTTTAAGTGTTGAATTGGAACATGATAAGGCGTAAAGATGCATTCACTTTGAAGCCTTACGTGTAGTGCTTGCGCTTGTCATTATTTGATATTAAGTTATGGCACTATAGCTTAATTTGAAGTCAATAGTTCGTTCATCTATGATTTTGCATTTTCGAAAGTCGTGGGGTTTTTGCTGCAATCATCAAGTCTACACGGATCGCCGAGAAAAAGGGTTCACATCAAAGACGTGGTGCGTAGAGTTGCTATATCCATCTAAATAGCTAAGGTGTAACTGCCACTGTCGCAAATAAAGTAGCTGATGCCGGATTATCAAGTATACCTAACTCATAATAGGTGTAATTGTCAAGATACCCAAGATACAGGTTTCAAAGTTATATAAAAATCGGTGAAATTTAATTGAAACTTGCAAGTTGTAGGTCAGTTACATAACGGGATTTCACTAGCATTCCCACAGAATCCTGAAGGATTTTAAATTTTGTGAGTGTGCATATGAGCATGTTTTGGTTCTTTCACATTGTTGATACTCAATTACTTCTAAATAACTCCAAAAGAATCCCCAACCCTGCTTTTATCGTCCGATGTGTGCCAATAGATAATAGACAACACGAATACTACAAGTTGAAACTATAACGGTAACAGGTTTAAAACTCACCACATTAAGTAAAGTAAAAATTAGAAACAATAAAAAAAACCGGAACTTTCAAGGATCTTTTGCCGAACGAAAAAGTAAAGAAAATGAAATTAGTTTTAAAAATCTAATATGCAAAAAAGTAACGGCAACGGCAACAGTGCCGAAACATCCAAAAAGAGAATTATTCATCATTGTCTCGCCTGTCTATCCTAATTGTAAGTTTAATAGCTTGAGGCAAATAAATAACTTTTGAATTTTAATTTTTTTTTTATGAAATTTTTATATGAAATAAATTTTGCATAATCTCGTTGGTAACTTCAACTGTAATAGACAAAATTGGTCTGTGAATAAACTCATCTACCATTACTGACTTTGCCCGAGTGACACGATAAGAAGGGAATTTGGTTTTTTGTCATAAATACACTAGAGAGCTGAGATGGCGGTGTAAAGGCAGTGGTGAGCAAACTGTGTGCCGCGACACTTTAGTTTTACACCATCATTTTTGGAAAGCCATAAACCACACGTTTGATCTTTTTTCAGTCGAGGCACACTTAAAAGATTGACCACCACTGTGTTAGGATGCCAAGTCTTCCTGTTAACACGAAGCTCTACCCGAGTGACACATTATGAAACAGGCTCTTCCTTGACTCCTTTAAGTCTCTGTTACTGACACATTGACTAAGCCCAAATGGCATTTGCCTCCATTTGACGGTCATATCACTTTCACTCTCAATCCTAACAGCACAAGGTGTTCATTAGGTCACCGGTACGTCGTCGTATTTACGGTTAGATGCAAAGTTGCTCTGAAGGCACTGACGGCTAATTTGGACCAATTTTAATGCAAAATATGCAGTTTGGTATTACTCCGTGCTAACAGCAAGACAAGAAACCCAAACCACAGCGTCTCGGCTACATTTAGTCAACTTTTATGACAAAAAATTTAATTCCTTGAATGTCGTGCAACTCGGCTAAGTATCCGCCATTCAGCACCATCCAACGACATTCCCTCTCATTGTACAGCTCGGATTGCTTTCCTCGAAGATGAATTTTTTATTTTTATTCAACAAATGATGATGCTGATGCTTTCCACAGCTACATTTAGCTTCTGAAAACATTTTCATTTGAGAGCAAATATTTTTCAAACGTTAAAATAATATTATCTTTATGGAGAGCTTTCTTCTTTCAGCCCAACTGCTACATCTCCACTCTATAGCTCCATCTCTCTCTCTCTCTTACTCACTCTCACAATTCTTCATCTTTTTTTTTAACATTTCATTTTCGTTATGTGTTTTTGTACTAAGTACAATCAACATTACATTTATTTTAATTCATTCATGAATGGATGGAAAATGGTAAATCCATAGAATATTACAAAAAACTAACACTTTTTATTCGCTCGAGTTGCCTTTACTCGACAACCTTTTTGTCGACTTGTTTTACACTTTAATGCTTTTTTTAAAAACTTCCATCATTTGTAAGAGTAAAGTTTGAATGTTTGACTAGAAAAAAGAGATTTTATAATTGAGGTAAAAAAGTCCTAGAATTTTTTTGTAAGATCATCAAAAAAGGGGTTCGGACTTTTTTTGTGTGTGAAAAAAAAAAAAAGTGGGTCAAGTTTTATTTTCTATTAGAACAGGTTTTGGTATGAACAAAATATTCGTTGATTTAGGAAGCTTGAAATATTTTTAATAACTTAATTTGTTGGCTATGCAGATCAATTAAGATCCATGGACATATTTAGAAGACAGCTGAAACTTGCTTTGTCAATGGCTAACGCTTGCTAATTAGTAATTTCATTTGGAGTATCCAGGATGTACTTCAACAGGACTTATTATCAACTTCATAAATACTGGTACAGGATGTTACTGGATGCATGATACTGTGTTATGGTCCTGGATCTTACTGGAATCTTGTTATACTGTAAAATGGTCCTGGATGTTACTGGATCTTGATAAACTGTATAAATATGGTACTGGATCTTAGCGTGGATCTTGTTATCGACATGCATAAAATATTGTCCTGGATGTTAAGGATGCTTGATAAACTGTATACCATATGGTCCTGGATCTTACTGAATCTTGTTATACTTTAAATATGTCCTGGATATTATAGCCATGAATACTGTATAAATATGGTCCTGGATCTTACTAATTTGTTATACTGTCATAAATTAATCAATTTACTGGAATAATACTCTATAACATATGGTCCTGGATCTTACTGGATCTTGTTATACTGCATAAATATGTCCTGGATGTTAATCTTGAAAACTTAGAAAAATGGTCCTGGATCTTACTGGATCATATACTATAAACTGGTCCTGGATCTTGATATACTGTACATATGAAGCAATTTCCTGGATGTTACTGGATTTTGACAAAGCATATATGTTCACTGTTTTAATTCTGCATTATGGTCCTGGTATGTTACTGGCATCTTGATCAAGGAAATAAATAAATATGTGTCCTAGAAACTGGATCTTGTTATACTGTATAAATATGGTCTAATATACTGTATAAATATGGTGCCTTCTTACTGGATCTTGTTATACTGCATAATTAGTCCTGGATGTTACTGGATCTTGATAAACTGCATAAATATGGTCCTGGATCAAGCTGGATCTTGTTATACTGCATAAATATGGTCCTGCATGTTACTGGACCTTGATAAACATAAATATGGTCCTGGATCTTACTGGATCAGATATACTGTATAAATATGAATGGATTTATGGATCTTGTTATACTGTAAAATATGGTCCTGGAACTGAATCTTGATATACTGAGTAAATATGGTCCTGGAACTGGATCTAACTGAATCTTACTATTCTGTATAATTATGGTCATGGATAACATAATCATGCTGTACCTAAAATATCAGTGATGTATAGTTTTCAATGAGAAAACTTACAATTTGATATTGATTTAAGATGTATGGAAATATTATAGAATGTTGTATGGTTTCAATACAAATTTATTATACTTCACAAGACATAGCAGTAAGTTGTTTAATTTTATATATTGCTTTCGAGCAGAATTCCAGTTGATTTAACATTATATACATCATGAAAAACTCGAGAATGTAGCACATATGAAAATATGTTGTCAATTACTGTAAAAGTTACAACTATGATCTTATAACAGTCGGACGAATCGGAAGCGAAGTCAGTCCGACACTACTGTGACCTAATAACAGTCGGAAACGAAGCGATTGGAGTCCGACACTACTGTGACCTAATTTCAACGAAGCGAAGCGAAGTGGAGTCCGACACTACTGTGACAAATGAAACGAAGCGAAGCGAAGTGGAGTCCGACACTACTGTGACCTAATAACAGTCGGGCGAACGAAGTCGAAGCGAGTGGATTCCGACACTACTGTGACCTTTAATAAGTTTAGCCTTCGAAGCGATAGCGAAGTGGAGTCTGACACTCAATAATAACAGTCGGGCGAACGAAGCAAGCGAAAAGTCCGATTCTACTGTGACCTAATAACAGTGGACTAACGAAGCTAAGCGAAGTGGATTTACACTACTGTGACCTAATAACAGTCGGGCGAACGAAGCGAAGCGAAGTTCAGTCCGACACTCTGTGAAATAACAGTCGGGCGAACGAAGCGAAGCGAAGTGGAGTCCGACACTACTGTTAATAACTAGTCGGGCGAACGAAAAGCGAAGTAAGTCCGACACTACTGTGACCTAATTTTGTCGGGCGAACGAAGCGAAGCGAAGTGGAGTCCGACACTACTGTGACCTAATAACAGTCGAACGAAGCGAAGCGAGTGAACGTGAAAATTTTCCAACACATAAGAAAACTATGGACATCGTAAGTAAAAAAATAGTTCGAGCGCTCGAACTGACTGTTCGAACGCAGTTCCGACTTGGTTGAGCGAAGCTTCTAGAATTTTGCGACCTGAACGGAGCGAAGCGAGTGAAGGCGTGAAAATTTTCCTACACGGAAGAAAACTACATGGATCATCGTAGTAAAAGATAGTTTGAGCGAACTCGAACTTAAGCAGTTCGAGCGTAGTTCGGACTTGGTTGAGCGAAGCTCACATTTTTGCGACCTGAACTGAGAAGCGAGTGAAGGCGTGAAATTTTCCCAAACGTAAGAAAACTACCATGATCATCTAAGTAAAAAAATAGTTCGAGCGAAGCTCGAACCATATGCAGTTCGAACGTAGTTCGGACTTGTTGAGCGAAGCTGACCTGAACGGAGCGAAGCGAGTGAAGGCGTGAAAATTCTCCCAAACTAAGAAAACTACATGGATCATCGTAAGTAAAAAAATAGTTCGAGCAAAGCTCGAACTTAAGCAGTTCGAACTAGTTCGGACTTGGTTGAGCGAAGCTCACAAATTTTTGCGACCTGAACGGAGCGAAGCGAGTCGTGAAAATTTTCCTACACGTAAGAAAACTACATAGATCATCGTAAGTAAAAATAGTTTGAGCGAAGCTCGAACTTAAGCAGTCGAGCGTAGCTCGACTCTAGTTGAGCGAAGCTCACAAATTTTTGCGACCTGAGGAGCGAAGCGAAAGGCGTGAAAATTTTCCCAAACGTCTACATGGATCATCTATAGTTCGAGCGAAGCTCGATTCGAACGTAGTTCGGACTTGGTTGAGCGAAGCTCACAAATTTTGCGACCTGAACGGAGCGAAGCGAGTGAAGGCGTGAAAATTTTCCCAGCTCTGTCATCGTAAGTAAAAAAATAGTTCGAGCGAAGCTCGAACTTGAGTTCGACTAGTCGGACTAGCAAGCTCACAAATTTTGCGACCTGAACGGAGCGAAGCGAGTGAAGGCGTGAAAATTTTCAAGAAAACTAATGGATCATCGTAAGTAAAAAAATATTCGAAATCAACTAGTTCGAACGTGTTCGGACATTTTTGCGACCTGATGAAGGCGTGAAAATTTCCTACACGTAAAAAACTACATGGATCATCGTAAATTCGAGCGAAGCTCGAATTTTCCAACACCAAAGAAAACTGTACAAGAAAAATAGTTTTTATCCTTGGATTAACAAGACTAAATTAATAAATAAAAAAAAACGTTAAAAAAAACAAAAAGCTTTATTGATAAAAAACTTTAAAGAAAAAGGCTCTAAAAAGTCATAAATAAAAAAAAACGTTTTTTTCCTTCACGCTTTTAAAAAAAACTAAAAAACTTAAAAAAAAGTTCTAAAAAGTAAAATAAAAAAAAATCACGCTTCTTAAATAAAACATTTAAAAAAAAATTGAAATTAAGAAAATAAGCTAAAATTTTTTCCAAAATATTCTTGTGTAGTACAAGAACACTATGACTTAAAAGCGTGGGGCGTTCGAAAGAAGAAGTTAGTGTTAAATGCATAGTAATTTCGCCCCACGCTTTTAATCATAGTGTTCTTGTACTACACAAGATATTTTGGAAAAATCGTTTAGCTTCTTTCTTATAAATTTTTTTCAATATTTTTTATGTTTTATTTAAGAACGCGATTTTTTTTTATTTCACAACCAAAAGCAATAGAATTTCGTGCCAAAAAAATATTTTTAACGTTTTTTTTTCTTCCTTTTTAGAGCCTCATTGTATTCGGGTTGCCTTTACTCGACAACCTTTTTGTCGACTTGTTTTGCACTTTAATGCTTTTTTTAAAAACTTCCATCATTTGTAAGAGTAAAGTTTGAATGTTTGACTGGAAAAAAAAGATTTTATAATTGATAAAAAAGTCCTAGAATTTTTTGTAAGATCTCAAAAAAGGGGTTCGGACTTTTTTTGTGTTTAAAAAAAAAAAGTGGGTCAAGTTTTATTTTCTATTAGAACAGGTTTTGGTATGAACAAAATATTCGTTGATTTAGGAAGCTTGAAATATTTTTAATAACTTAATTTGTTGGCTATGCAGATCAATTAAGATCCATGGACAAATTTAGAAGGCAACTCAAACTGGCTTAATCAATGGCTATGCTTGCTAATTAGTAAATTCATTTGTACACTAACATAGGACTTATTATTCCAACTACAATACTATGGAGGACAAATACCGAATGCAATATGTCTAATGATAACCAATGAATAGGGAATCACTCTATCCAAAATGCAACCTTGCACCAGTAACCTTGTCTCTGCACATTATTGTTCTGCCCAAAATTCTTTGAAATGCCATGAATCCTAAGTCGTGTGTAGTTTTTATCGAGTTTTACCACTATGATGTGCCGCTAATCCACTACTTGTCTAAACTATTTCGAGCAGATTTTGAGGTCAACTATGATGCGAGTTGACACAAGGTGTGAAAGCCTGTGGGGTTATCTTCCTGGTATTGAAAACGCTAGACTTGTACGTGCCGTGATTACTGGATTTGGCTCATTTTTACGGTGAAAATAAAAATTTGCTGCATCATGCCGATGGGTTTCATTATCCACATCACTCATTAAAAGGAATCACTCTATGCAAGATGTAACCCTACACGATGCATATGAGCACTGCCATCCTGATCAACTCCTGCCAATAAACAAAAGTATAATTTCTGACATTATAATTTTTCGTCAGAAATTAATCAATTTATCAATAATATCTATTACAAGGCCAACAAACAAAAGTTTTAACACATTAAAAATTAGAAAAAGTCACGACATCTAAAACTGACGCAGAGCTGACATTGAAGCAATTTAGCACAGATTTTGCACAAAGCATATATGTTCACTGTTTTAATTCTATTTTGGTAACGGCACGCATCAAGGAAATAAAAAATTGTGTATAGAAACCGGTAAATTCTAATAGCTGAGTATGTTGCCTTCCTGATAGACTCTAATTCAGTTAGAGTCTAGTTTGAGATTTGCATAAAATTCATCAGACCAAGCAGAATTCCACCTGCAATCAACCTGCATTGTTCACCCTAAAAACACCATAATCAGCATAAAATGAATGATTATCATTCTAAACTGCCCTAAACCCCCTTTAACCTCCCCTAAACGATAACAATCTACATCTTTTTATCAAATAACATTTAAATTGAACCTCTATCATGATGATCACTTACTCTTCAACTAGATAAAAATAAAAACTTTTCAAATAGAATAAAAAGCATTAAAAAATGTTAATTAGCACCAATTATTCAGCAAAAAACACTCTGAATAATTTTTCTGTCTGGTCTAACATTCTGTTGATTTTTTAAGTGTGTAGAATAAAAAAAGTTTCAATTTTTTTTTCGTTCCACTTATACAAGAATCGGAATCTTATCATAATTTAATAGCCTAGAACAAGATTTTTGTATCTCATTTCACGTGGCATCAAATGAAAGAGAATCTTAAGAGCTTAGCATCAAAATGTCACAGATTCTTATTGACCTTTATTAAGTTTAGCCTTCGCATAAAATCTGCATTCAATAAAAATTAAAATGAATCACTAAAAGCAGATTCTAGATTCCTGACTAAAGCTATTTATGGATTTACTATGAAGTCCTTAATATCCAATAAATAACAATTTCATAGCCTCGGAATGTTGCCGATTGGAATTTCGTCTCGAACATTTAAGAACTATCGAAGTAAACAAGTAATCCATAATCCATTTTTGTTGACATTCGACGATTAATTTGGAAATATTTACATAAATGAAAGCAGAGGTAACTGGAAGTTCCAGTCTGGAATTATCGACGACGTTTTGGTGCTGGTGACTGTGGGTGCTTTTTTGGAATTTTCTAGACATTTACTAACGCATTCAATTTCTTACCCGGAAGACATGCAGCATAGAAAAGATGGAAATATAGCTTCAGGCGAATTGAGTGAAAGCTTGCATACTGTCTGTGATAGTGAAGTAGGAGCATCTGCGTCGAAATGCATAAGCCTAGTCTGACCTCTAGTGAGCTTGAATAATCAAGCTCAATAAAGAGTTAGGAGCATAGGGACAGAGGAGCTCGAGTCAAGTAGTCGAGTCTAGTCGAGCTCTAGTCGAGTCTAGTCGAGCTCTAGTCTAGCTCTAGAGTCTAGTCGAGCTCTAGTCTAGTCGAGGTCTAGTTGAGCTCTAGTCGAGCTCTAGTCGAACTCTAGTCGAGCTCAAGTCGAGCTCAAGTCGAGTCTAGTCGAGCTCTAGTCGAGTCTAGTCGAAGTCTAGTCGAGCTCTAGTCGAGTCTAGTCGAGCTCTAGTCGAGCTCAGAGTCGAGCTCTAGAGTCTAGGTCTAGCTCTAGAGCTCTAGTCGAGGCTCAAGTCGAGCTCTAGTCGAGCTCTAGTCGAGCTCAAGTCGAGCTCAAGTCGGGCTCAAGTCGAGCTCTAGTCGAGCTCTAGAGCTCTAGTCTAGACAATCAAGCTCTAGTCGAGAGTCGAGCTCAGTCAGGCTCTAGATCGGGACTCTAGTCGAACTCAGTCGAGAGCCTAATCTACTCTGGTCGACACAAGAAACTTAAAATGCAGAATCTTCAAGAACTTGAAAAAAATTACAAATTCAATATCCAAATGTCCCAAGACATTGACCATCCTTGATCTACATACAGCATTTTAAATTCCATTCTTTTTCTTAGAATGATAATCTTTTTATCCATTTAAAAATGTAAATTATTCACTCTCCATTAAGTTTATTGATCAATAAAGAAAACACGCTGAAGTCATTTTTTTTTCCTTCTTTCGTTTTAAAATTTACTTCATACTTTGCTATATAAGCTTTTTGTGGATTCACAAAATGTTATTCTTCCACTTCCTCGAATTATATAGATATAAATGTAATACTTAGTAGATATCGTCGGTTATAAGGTTGAACGCGACATCACAACCAAAAGCAATAGAATTTCGTGCCAAAAAAATATACTTTTTTTTTCTTCTCTGCTCATTGTATTGGGGGCCTCTTCCGATATAAAGCAACACACAAAAAAAGGAATAACAATGGATGAAATGTGAGTAGGAAAATATTTTTAGTGCTGTGATAATAGCGAACTTATGACAGTGCTAATATTGAGTATTTATGGGGGTTATGTAATTAGAAGTTGAGGGATAGCAAGGGTATGAAGCTTCGATAGATCCAAATTATTGGTTCCGAGTGGAACTCAAAGCCACGTCCTACGATTTTTGGTCAAATAATTGTACCACTAGGCTATCATTCCAACAAGCGAGCGGGTCAAATTTCGAGCGGCACAATGCGTTCTCCCAAGCGAGTAACACATCGAGCGGCACAGTACGCCGCTCACCCGAGCTAGTCAAATTTCGAGCTGCAAATCCGAGCGAAAATCTTGAGAGGCTCAAACGGTCAAATGAGTCAATCTCGAGCAACAATCCGAGCGAGTCATCTTAAGCGGCTCATTACGGTCACCCGAATGAGTCCAATCTCGAGCGGCACAGTGCGCTCATCCGAGCGAGTTCTTCATTACGGTCAATGATTTATCTCGAGCGGCACAATGCGTTCACTGAGCCGAGTCAATTCCAAGCACTATAAGTGAATCAAATCGAGCGAGTCAAGCAAATCTCGATCGGCACAGTGCAGTCACCCGAGCGGGCCAAATCTCGAGCGTTACTAGATTGATAGTTTTGTATTGTTTGACTCAAAATGAGACGAATCCTTTGATTGTCTTGATCTCGATCTCATCTAGAATCCAAGAATTTGCAAAAATCAATCCATCAAGATCTCCTAATTCTCCCCCATTGTTACCTCACTAAACACTAAGCATCTAAATACGACGTCTATTGAACTTGAAATGTCAACATTAACTTCCATCAGCCTTAACAACCAAACAACATCTCACATAAATTAACATTCTTCTAAGTAAAAATATAAATAGCTTTTTTTTCACCAGAAGTTTAATGACCACATCAAGTTGATTTTGAAATCGAAACGAAAACATTGAAACACAAAAAATTAATGCACAAACTGATCGAATGTAAACATCAACATTACGTCATTCTTTGCCAATGAGGGGAAAAACCAGCAACAAAATTTAATTGTTTACTCTTTCATATCTACATGATTCAATCCAAAACTTAATTGATTAGTTAGTCATATTCTTGTGAGAAAGATTGAGTCTAAGTAAGGTCATAAGAATTATTTAAATAAAATGTGACTGTCTATATGTATTAAGGCAGTGCTGAGCTGAATTAATCATAGATTGAAATTGTTATAGAACTAATTTCTCATGAATTTTAGAAAGTTCTAGAACAATCTAGAGGATTCAAGTGACGTACTTTTGGCATTGGCTTTGAAGCAGCTAGTAAGTGATTACTAAGTTACCAAGTTGCCGATACAGTCAAATGGACATAGGTGTTTAGAATAGTAACAAGAAGAGATAGTGAATGATGGACTCAGGTAGATTTAGGGCAATAGGAGACCCTCAACACCGAAGAGCAGAGCTCTGAAAGTCGACTCGGATTCTAGATGGAAGAGGTATCCGAGGGACAAGTCAGACGGGCACGAGGGACATATAACAGAGTCAGATTTCCAGTTTAGCCGAAGAGGGAAAGACAGAAGGACAGAGGGACAGAGGGACAGAGGGACAGAGGGACAGAGGGACAGAGGGACAGAGGGACAGAGGGAAGAGGGACAGAGGGAATTGAGGGACAGAGGGACAGAGGGACAGAGGGACAGAGGGACAGAGGGACAGAGGGACAGAGGGACAGAGGGACAGAGGGACAGAGGGACAGAGGGACAGAGGGACAGAGGGACAGAGGGACAGAGGGACAGAAGGACAGAGGGACAGAGGGACAGAGGAATAGCATTTTAGAGCCCGGAACAGAGGCTCAAACTAAAGTGACGTACAGGCATAAAAACAGTCAATTGAGCAATAAGACAAGCTTATAAACAATATTTCCCCTATATAGCCTTACAATTCCAACATGTACTACCACCAACTAGACAAAACACATCGAAAGAACATCAAAAAGCAACATAATCAGCTCATGAAAATCGCGGCAGTTATAAAATAAAGAGAGAGAAAAAGAACCAAAAATGAAACTATAAAATGCTTGTTTATCGCAAATGCAAATGCAGATTGCACAGAGAATTATTTAAATGCATTTCACAGATTGTAAAGAATTGATTGTTGTTGAATTAAAATTACGTGTGAAACATTCGGTGCCATTAACCATTGCTGCCGTTCAAGTTAAAAGAATGAGTAAATGAGGTGTCGAAAAAGTATAGGTGGAAGGGGGGAACTGAGAGAGCGACTGCAAAAATAATAAATAAATGCAAAAAAAAATATCTTGTAGCAAGAGCAGCAACAACATGATGATGAAGAATGAGTTTTAACTCACAAATATTGATTATTCATTGAATATTTTTTTTTACCAAATTTCCTGATACCGATAAAAAAATATAAAATATATATAGAGGAGTCAAGCAAGGAGGAACAGAAAATGAGGAGAGGAAAAATAATTTTTTTGTTGTTGGCGATGATTTATTGCTTTGAGGCAAAAATTCGTTTAAAATTTGTTTCATTTTTCATTCACAAAAAAAAAAAAATAGCAGAGGAATTTGATTTTTTAAAACCACCAGCTTGTCTTGTGCGCATGATGGTTGAAAAGTATATATTATAAGTATTAAAAATGGGATTATTCATAAATTATGGGTATTGAGAATTTGAATTAGAATGCAGAAAGGAGTTTAGTGAGAGAACTGTGCATATAAAATATTCATAAATTCTAGCATGTCTCATGACTTGTTGGTTAGGGTCAGGATTATTAACACTATATTCTATTTTGCATTAAGATTCATGCAAAACACATCAGATGCTTTTTTTTTAGAAATCACAACCCTGATTAAGGTCTTTAATTATCCTAACATGGTGTCTCTTAGATTCGAGGCTTAACGTCCCCTTGGTTCGGAAACCATGTAACGTTTAGGGGGAGAAAGAGCGGGTTAGCAATTTTGCTACCGAACTACAAATTTAAGTTCATGATTTTGTTACAAATCGTTCACAGTGGAGAAATTGGGTCTAAAAATACTATTTTTAACGTTACGTAGCTCCCTAACGTCCCCTTTCGGTTACGCAGTTACATAGTTACTCATTACAGCTGTCAGATAGGGGGAAGAATTCGTTGTAAGTTATTTATTAAACCCCAAAGTCCTCAAAGAAAGTATGTAAGTAAGCAATGCAGCAATATATAATAATTAATAGTTCTCAAGACAAGAACTAAGTCGAGAACCTCAACAATAAGAAAGTTTACAATATAGAATTCAGAATTTGTTGAAGTAAGGAGTCACTCGAAAAACCCCTTTTAATTTATTTGTCTGTCTTACATAGTAGAGTATACCAGATGCTCTTTACATCATTTTTCACCTGTCAAGATTGAGAAGAACTAAGCAAATTTTCTATGGTAAAATTTAAAATTCTTGACAATAAAATCGAGTTTCAAATCGCTCGAAAAGTGAAGAAAAAACGATTCGGTTTCAAGCGACTTGAACACGAAAAAATCAATTCGGTTCCGGACTAAAGTGTAACCCTCGAACAAAAAAACGGATAGTCGGTTTCCTCGGTTAAAGTGAACACGTTTTTTTCGTGTTCACTCGAGCTGACTTGAAACCGATTGAAATTTTAGCGAAGTGAAGTGAAGTGATATCGACTTCACTTCACCAACTTCGACCTCTGGTATTTTTAAGTATAACAAGCTCTTTAATGTATTATTTTTATGGAAAACTGCACACAGCATACGGTTTATGGCATTTCTAAAAACATTTGACTACACACAGGTTGCACACCACTGCCCTAAATAGATTTGACCTTGGCTTTCCCCTCTTTTATAAGTCACTTCTAGTTCAACACCGATTTTCACATCTCCCTCGAGATTTCCTGCAAAATCTTCATTTATTCCTTCACTCACTCCACCTCCCTCCATCATCAACACAATACATAATTTCCATACAACTCCCGTCAAATCTTTTGAAAAAGCATTTGGGGTCGAGCTTATTGATGAACATGAATTAAAATAAAAGGCAATGAAAATCGTTGATTTATTTTCCAAAAACTCCGAAAATGAAAGACTAATAACTAAGTAACTAGAGGATTGAAATGATGAAGATAAGCTTTAGGGATGGATGACATGGGAAATCTGTCAAAAAAAAAGAAAATTTATTAATAATATAGTGATTGAGAAAATTTTCACACTCATCAACGTTGATATGTTTGCTTACACATTAAATAAATAAAGACAGACAGCTAGTTTTCAATTTAGGCCTCGTCTGTTGATGCTGATATCGTTCCTTTATCCCCACATAATGTATATATGTGTATACTTTGTGTTGTAATTTGTTTTACTGCTGTTAGTCAAGAGATTATGAAGGGAGGATTTAGAAGTTTAGACTTTCTATGAACTTCATTGTGCTGAATAAAATTGGGAATTTTTAGGGAGAATTTCAGTGATTTTTTAACAGAAATCTAGTATATTAAAGGAATTCTTTTTCCTATTTAAACTTTTCATGAAGTCAGTGAATATTCTGAATATTAAACCCAGAAATATCATAAATCAATTCAGCAGATGCGATGGATATTGTAGCTTATTGTGATATATCGAGTATCTTTATTGTGTCAAAGAATTAAATCGCGTAAAAAAAGATTTAAATACAGCTCTAAGGTTACAACTTTTTTTTGCATTGTAGAAACACGTTTGAAGTGTCGTTGACTTTAGCTTGTGAACTTTATTTTTCAGATTTAACCTTTAAAGATATTGGAAAAAGAAGTATGAATTGAGATTTAATAATGGTTATGCAAGAACATGCCTATGTACATTGGTGCAGGAGATGATCTGAGTTTGGATTAGACTTTGACTTTATATTCGTAAGTTATACGGCGTAGAAATGACTTCAAAATTATAAAAAAATTGACGTTAAACCAGCGATACTTAGACTTGAGGCGAGATTCAGTATGATCTGGTGTCAGGTCATGCTCAATAAGCTGTTATGTGCTTTCCGGGATAATATCTACATCAAGAATCTTTCTAACGAACCTTTACAAGCAAAAATACTGCTTTTTTATAGTATGGTCGCAAATAACACAAATTTGACGAATCAATCCATATGAATTCCAGAGAAAATCTATATTTAATTCAAAATTGCATGACTCCCAATTGGAACCTTGTGTGGCCCTGAATAGACATCAAAGACAAAATCGATTCTGCTAATTTCAATTAAAAGTTTCAAATGCTATCAAATTATTTTCAGTGATCCAAAAAATGTTAAAACTATTCAAATACATCACCAATTCTCCGAACGACGCAAAGCTTTAAGTAACAGCAATTTCAAAGCCAAATAGAGTGCTGAGTCTAGTTTAAATTCTAAAAAACCATTTAAACTATTCAAGTGAATTGCTAATTCCTAAATCCATAATTCTAAGCTCACAATTCATGAATATTAAGCCCGAGCGACACAAATGTAGATGACTTCGCACACGGAGATTTGAAAGCTTCGCAACGGATCTTTGAAGGCTCTGCCGTGGAGCTTTGAAGGCTCCGCTAAACTTATTTAACCACAAATTTTATTTAACACCAAATATAAGCCGATTCCCTGTAATTTCTTACTAACTTCATTGCTTACTTGCTTACTTACTTACTTTGCTGGCCGCAAGATCAATTAGGATCCACCGTCTCTCTGCCCATAGATGCCACTTGACAGCCTTCTTCATATGCATCGCTCGGTAACATCACGCAAAGATTTCGTGATTCGAAAACAATTAACAATTCACAAAACGAGGGCATTCGATAGTGAAACCAGGAGAAATTTTCGAAAGTTCCTTTCTATTAAAATCAAAATTATTCAGCTTGTTTCTAATGAGTCACTATATAAATAATTCAATTTCAATTTACCATGTTGTTCATGTTTGATATATATTTTTGAAAAAGTTTAACATAAAATAGGTACTTAAAACTTTTAATTGAAAGATTTTTAATCACCTCCTCAAAATTTCATGACAATATTGTACATTTTTTTTATTAAACAAAAAATATTTAACATAAAAGTTGTCAAAAACTTCTTCAATTATTCATATTTTTTGTTAAAATATTTTTACACATGTCAGTTCTGACAAAAATAATTGGCTTCATTTAGGTGATTTTTAATATTATTTTCATGATATTTATTGAGTTGAGGAGTTTATAGCATATAGTTGAATTTTATGAAATTAATCAAAAACTTTTTGATTGCACTCTGATGAGAGGATTTAGAGCTATGCAGCAATTTTAAACTGTGTGATTAGAATGACATTGTCTCGGAGGCAGAAGACAGTGTGTTAGGCTGGTGTCAAAATATAAGTTTGGCTTGAAGGCGGATTATACTGACTTTCGACTAATCGTTGCCTGTTTTAATAGAGCAATGGTGAGAAACTTTTTATTTTTAGTGGCACACCATGAACAGAAACCTGATTAACTGCTTTATTAATGCCCTACAATTTACATCGGATCAATTGGAACTATTCATCACACCAGAGTTGCAAAATAGCACCTGTGACAGACAAAAACTGTACAAATTCTTACAAAACCATATAAATATTCAATAATTTGTACGATTTTTGTCTGTTACAGGTGCCTATTTTGCAGCTCTGCATCACACACCTTAGTGGTTATCCTCAACTGGTACCACAAACAAAATAAGGTTCATAATAATTCCAAACAATTTTAGTAACACACTAGTATTACGCGGTATACAAGTTGTCTAACACTGTACTATAGCTTTTATACACTGAAATGTATTATTACGGAAAACTGATTCCTGAATGGTCATGAACCTTCAAAAAGAGGTAATTTTTGGGATGAATCTGAAGGAATTAGTTCACGTTTTCCATTTCTAGATTCTTTCAAGGCTCAAGACCCATCACTGTCCTCTTTACCCTCAAATACAGGCATTGACTAGTGCAGTGGTTTGTAATCTGTGTATCGCGGCGCACTAGTATGCCGCCAAAAATGATTGGAAACGCCATAAGCCATGTGCAGTTTTGTACGAAGTCTAGTACTAACGTTACAGCTTTCCTCTCCATCCTTAATGCTTTACAACAGCATCAAAAGCCGCCAGAAATTAAATCTCTTAATTCTTTAACTTTTAGCACTTGATATTAGAAATTTCAACGATAGAGCCAGCTTAAGGTGCCATTTAAGAGAAGGTATCACAATTGGTCAGTACGGTCAGCAAAGTATGCAACCAAATCGTAATTTAACTTATTTTTCACATTTTCAATATTTTAAAAGCTAAATGTCAGTTAAATGAATTTAAATCGCAAAATATCAAAAGTCCACTCAATGAATTAACAACAAATTGACATAAAATGGTATATAAAATGTCAAAATACTCTCCTATTTGTTTAAGAGAGGATTTTCAGTATGTTAAAATAATACACAATATTCACCCTTAATTCCACTTCCCTCATTTCTCCTGATTTAATCGTTATCGGATTGATTTGACAAATAAGATAGAGAATCCGAGTCAATAAATTTTGTTTTTATCAGCAAAAAGCATTCAATTTCACTTTGGACCAGGAATTATGTTAATGAGTCCTATAGTAGTGGATATAAAAGACTATAAATATACAATAATTTTTTTTTTTATTTTCATTTTATATCGATAGATCGATGGATAGATATTTTGGAATTGAATGGAAGAGCATCAACATCCAAAAAAACAACAACAACAACGAAAGATTCAGACTGGATTCAAATAAATGAGTAAGTGAGATGAGATGAGTGGAAACATCAGAGATTGATGCATAACCGAAAGCGTACAAATATAAAATATATATAATTATGTTATTTCGATGGACGAAGCAGGCAATGTTCAATTTGCTTAACCACAGAATTTTGGTCAGAAAATGAATCAATGTTTTTTCATACGTACGTAATAAATATATATGTTATTTTTTTTATATCTATCCATTTCACTTCCACTTACCCTTATGCCTCGGCTCGATCTCTATCTCTACCCATTCCCCCCGTTTGTGCATTTATATCCCCATTATGTTCATTATATTTACATACATATATGTATAGAGATAGATGTGATACATCACATATATACATAATATGAACACCGACGCAAATGAACACAGATGCTGAAAATTGAAAATATGATGTATCGCTATTGAAAATTTATTCGATATTTAGACGATTACAGAATCATGATAAAGCCCTTTTTTCGCTCTCTCTCACTCACTCCTCCAATTCAGCTTATACATTTTTTTGGGATACGGATAAAAAAAGCTCACATGATTCGCAATATAATGTGCAAAAATGGAAAAAAAGAAGAAGAATTGGAAGAGCAGTGATGATGTTGCCTCTATAATGCCTTCTGGCATTGAGGGTATTGTCATGGTTATTGTGAATATTCATACATGTATAAATACATTTCCACTCAGTTCTCATATATTTTTTTTTTTTTTCATCAACAGTAACAACAATAATGGTTTATGGGAATGAACAACACAAAAAAAAAATCTCACACATTAAATTGCTCAAAAGCATCACATTTAATTTTTCAATTAATATTGCTTTGGGAGTTGTTAATGGATGACGTTCATTAGCTAATGAAAATTGTTAAATTCTGAGTAGATGAGGTTGGTTGATCAGAATGATTCATGGGTATAGAGGTGGTAGGATAGTGGAATCTAGGCTTGAGGTATCGAGTCATGTGTAAGAGAATCTGTCAATGCAAGGTTATGGCCTCTGTGTCCGAGTGTTGAGAAAACCAGCAGAAACTACATTTTACGAGGTCACTGGTTCGATTCCTATTAGCAGTGTATCTCTTATTCTTATATCAACAGCTTATTTAGCTCCTTTGCCAATTGAACAGATAAATTACAATTCATGGCCATCATCTCAAAGATGTCAACTAAAACTGGTTCTATCTGTTGACTTTTACGCAAATTCCTTATTCCAGTTGCAATACTATTTCAATTGATAGCTTCTTTCAATGAGTTCTTAATTAATAGAGCTCCCACAGTTCTCTTAACATAACATGTCTAGCCCATCTTTCAAATACACAAACTGCAAGTACGTTCATAGCATTCATGTTCCATGACTCCGATCCATATGGTGCAGATTAAAATTTAGTCGTCAATAGGGATTTCAATTCCGGGGCAAAATTTCAATCCCGAATTCTCAATCCAGTAATACCGGGATTAAGACTTCTACAATTCCGGGATTGCGGAACCAGAAAAAGGTCTGAAATCCCGGGATGAGGGATTCAGATATTGAAATCCTTAGTCGACAATGAAGTTTCACTCTTTTAGGTGACGCTTGAAGCTAGGTTTATCCTCTATACTTCTCATCAATTGTCAGTAGCAATTCTTTTATCAAGAGACACTCCTTTATCATCTTAATCAGGCTCATCTTTATCTTACAATTTTGTGACACCAGTCCTTCTTCTTAATCCGTGAAACCTACCTTGAAGGTAGTCAAATTCTTCCCAAAAAAAGCCCTATTTATGCTCTTGCATTTGCTTTCTACACCTTTCCATGTACCTCAAGCTAAATACATCTCCATCCACAAAACATTGAACCATAACATTACGACAATCCCACTTTTGCACTTGAAAATTGTGCTCATTTAATAAAACTACGAATGGTTAACATGTTAAAATATTTATGGATTTTGCATGATATAAATGATGGTGGTATTTGAGGCGATTCTTTATGGTCATTCAATTTGTGTGTATATATGCTTTAAAGTAATCATGCTGAAAATTATTCATCTCGTTTCACAAGAATTTCACTCATATCATGTTTGAATCAATGAACTTACTTTTTTTTTTTCATATTTGTTTGATGCCATTGACCGAAATGATTAAATTTTTGTTAAAATTTAATTGATTTTATTATGAAAACCGCAATGGATATGGCTTTATGGGTGATTTGATTACAATATCTTGAGAATTTAATATTGTCGAAATATAATATGATTATGATATATTAATAATCATGTGAATTTGTGCATAATAATGCGTAAAATTGGAGATGGATGAAGAATAAGCCAAAATATCAGAACTTTGAGGTCATGCTAGTTGATTTTGCACGTATAAATTTGTTCAGTTATGCTTTTTAATTGGAATTCGTCTAGAATTTCAGTTTGTGATTGCGTAGCCTTTTGAATTTGCGTTCCTGCAAATGTTTCTAATTGAGAGGTTGGTAGAAGATTTTTGGTAATTTGAGATTAGACTCATGTAGTGTATGAAAGTTGTTTTGTGGATGTGTAGCCATTTGGGTTTGATTTTGGGATAATGAGGCTAATGTGACTCTAGTCTGAGACCGAATATCATTGAATCTGGTCAAATGACAGAGTCCTGCTGCCCTAGAGCCCAATTATCAACCATTTCTATGACATGTGCCCTTAGGGTATGCAATCTGAATTACTAGACTTAATTAAGACATTTAAACATTTAAAATCAGTCCTATTAACAACATTTTTTGCATTTATGCACTGTTAAACTGTTTCACACTCAACTGATTAACCACACATTTTTTGTAGCACCCCCCATGTCCGTGGTGTGCCAAATTGAGTACCAAACTAAAACGTGCTTTAAAAAATTAAATCATTCAGAAAAACGATAACGATTTGGTGAAAATTCAGCCACTAACGCAGAAAAAGGTATGCAAAAAACATATTTTTGAGTGAATTTTTGCCACCTACACGAGAGTCACAATGGACATTTATTCCTAGAAGCAATCCCATTGTACAACAAATGTATAACAATTTTTTTATCATTTTTATTTTTTTTTTGGTCATTCAAAATCCACTTCCATTTATTGTTGTCCACTCTTGTGCATCGAATTAAATTGTAGCATATTCAGTCCTTTCATCGTCTAACTATCAAAAATATTATCATCCTCTTAAATCATAAAAATTACAATCATTTTTCCTCTTTCTGCTTTTATGATGGATATTACCCGAACAACATAAATTGTTTTGTCGATCAATAATCTGGGTCAGGGCGGCATGACTCTGATTTAGTGCCAAATTTGATCCAGTGTCACGTCGGATCCGAAAACAAGTCAGAGTTACGACATCTTGGTGCCGGTTTAATGACTTTGACTGTGTGCCAGATCAAGTCCGGAGCAAATCGGATTTAAATCTGACAACATAGAAGAGTCACGCCGGCCTTGTAATGAATTTCGGATCGATTATCCATCTTGTGCTATTCGGGTTACCTTAATACCCACAATGGAATCCTCAGCAAAGCGAAAAATTCTATTTATTCACTCATATGTTGTTGCTCAATATGGAAAAAAAAATTGATTTATTTTAATAATTTCATCTACATTTACACACAAAAAAGGCTCTCGAGTAATAAGAGCAGCAACAAAAACTTGTTTTTTTTTTTCTTAACCGAATGTGAAATAAAAAGCAAAATTGGAAGCAATGAACTAAATTAATAAATCATATTAATGACGC
The DNA here is from genome assembly GCF_022539635.2 of Chironomus tepperi. Classification (NCBI taxonomy): domain Eukaryota; kingdom Metazoa; phylum Arthropoda; class Insecta; order Diptera; family Chironomidae; genus Chironomus; species Chironomus tepperi. Next base: position 906,114 of record NW_027226293.1, on the reverse strand, counting down.
TACTGTGAAAAACTTGGAGGTGCTTTATGAAATTTATCGTATTTTTATTATGATTATTTTCAGTAACAATACGATGCTGTGTTATTATTACTTAGCTATTTACTTTTCTACACACTAGATAGATCGTAACAGTGAGCGATATAAGTGTATGGTGAACGGTACTAAATGCATAATTTTGTTATTATTTTCAACCTCTGCGCATCGTTATCCTACACTGTTATTATATCTATACAAAGCTATTGTGTAAGCGCCGTGTATCATCCCATTTTGATGCTTCTTCTTTATTCACCTAAAAAATATATTCTTATTTTACATATTTTACCTCTATGATTCTCACATTGTCTCCTCACACCTTACGAACATTCCATATTTAAACCACCACGGTTCTCGTTTTTTTGGGATCTTTTGGATGTGATGTTTGAGATTTGAGGGAATGTGATTTGAAGTTTTGATGAACGGATATGAAAACTAGGAGAATCGATACGGTTGCTTAAACTTAAAGGAGCCAAACCCGTGAGGTACGATGTAACAAATTACTTTATCGTCTTAAAATGGACGTATAGATCAATTGCGACCCATGGCCTGGCTTAGATGCTGCCTGAAACTGACCTCATCGCTGGCTTCCACTTGCCAATTTCCGATACCAAATGCAATACTGTCTCTATCAACAGCTTTCTTCCAGGAATTTTTTCGACGTCCTCATCAAACAACATATTGCTTTACCGTCTTTAAATGACCCAAGATCTAAGTATTACCGCTAATATGGCGACGTAGTGGTATTCTATAGACAACGTTGTGCTGTTTAGATATACTTACAGCAAGGAATCACCACTAGCACCCATTTTTGAAGTAAGGAGTCAACCCTAACACCCCTTTTTGAAGTAAAGAGTCACCCCCAATACTCTTCTCTACCTTACATAAATGAAGGTGCCAGATTCTCTTTACATTTTAGGCGAGTCAGACATTTGTAATATCAAGGCAAAGGGAAACGACTAAGAATAGGCAAAAACAAGAACGATTCAGCCTTGAAACTTTCCAGAAGCTATAGTGGAAGTAACTTTACTTAAATGAGTTTTTATGTGCAAAATCTAATTAAAAGAGACCGAAAGTCAATTCAAAAGGGCACTTAGTTTTCATCTGGATTTGGCATTACTTACTCTATCATTAAACTTCTATAGACATTTACGCCCTTACTTACTAAGTTTACTTCCAAGGTAAAGGCCCACAAGGGTCTATTGCCGAATTTAGAGTACATAGAAAGCAGGATCTGTCTTTAGATAACTTCTGCCAGCTTCTTATTCCCAGCACTTTTGCATCGTTGCTCATACAGTACTCCCATGAGTCTTTCTTACTTTACACCCTAAGGTACCCAAACTAGGTGACATAGCCAGCAACAGAATCAGATGAAAACCTTCGTAAAGCCCAGTAAGTAAGTAAAGTAACCCTAAATTTTTCTGGAGCTAGAATATCCAATAAAGAAATTTTTAAACATCCAGTAATTTTGAAAATCCCATTTAAGCATCATTTATGAACATCCCCGCTTCTTTTTATACATCGACATGAGAGAAGCAGCAAAAAAAAGTCGGTGCTATAGAATATTTCTTTTTTTTTTTTTCATTTCAATTTAGCATTTTCACATAAAGCTATAAAATATAAATTCGCGGAGTTTTCACAATAGAGCAGAATGAGTGAAAAAAAAGAAGCAAAAATTCTTTCCTTCTACGTCTCATCCCAGTGCAAATGAAAGACGGAAAGGAAAATGAGAACGAAAGCTTTCTTTAAGGCAATAAAAATAAATCTTCCCTCTAACAACATCTAAGGTTTTATATTTCACTTCTTTTCATCATATAGAATGTGCTTGCTACTGCTGTTTCTATATACCACACATAATCATGTATATATCTATACACACACATTCCGTTTATTTTTTTTCTTTCTTGTGTGCCACGAAAACTCATTTTCTTTCTTCACTTCTTTCAAAATATTACAATCTACATCTTCTTTTTTTGGTGAATTTTTAGGACATTTTGGTGGGAGATGGATTTTAGTTATGAAGTCATTTTGTCAATTTTGAAATGGTTTTTGGTGAACTTACTTAGTAAATCAATATATTGAAGGTATATATTGTGACTTGTCTCAATCCTATAGTCCAATTGAGGATATGCTTTCTTCAAACACGGCATATCTTTAAGGTTACAATTCTTTTGCGACACACCAAAGAGGTAACCCGCCATAGTGCAGTCTGCAAATGGTTTCTTGCTGAATTCTGCTTGCTAATAGACAACAATTAGCTGCATTTGTTAAATTGTTAACAAGATGACATCCTATACTTCCTAGTCGATCCCAAATTCATGAGCGGAATTTCTTTTCTGTTTTTTTAATCCATTCAACTCGGATTGTGTGGTTCGTAAATTTAATTAACATATGCAATTCTAATAGCTGCATATTTTCTATCCCGAGTTATAGGTATAGCATGATTATGGCCTGAGATCATTTTTTTCCCAAACTTGCTCAAAGCCAGAATCACACCGGCTTTGAACACTTTTTTCTGACTCTTTCACACCTTGTATCTTTCTGGTATAATTAGCAAGAAACCATCAGAAGTTGCCGTTTTAGTCAGGAACAGAAACCTGTTCAGCCGCTTCATTAACGTCCTTCAAAGTGAATCAATAGAAACTAACCATCATTTTCAAGTCTTAGACACTAAAGTTTCGTTGATCCAAATTTCAAATGAGTAACTTAGGTTTAGTTATAGTTAAACTCACTGAACTTGTCAAAAGGCACTTTAGGAACGGTAAGGCTATCCACTGCAAAACCACCAGTGCCTGCCAAGTAAATTCCCAAATAGAAACCAACGTAAAGCTTCTACTGAAACCATCCTTAACCCAGCTCCAGCTCCTTACCATACTATGCTCTCCATCCTCCAAACCTAAACATTCCTCTAACTTCTGATTCACTTCCACTTCTTCCACAAAATTTGCTTGTGCTAAAATACATAAATGAGAAATAAGTGTGTATACATTGCCTTATGCAATAATTTAAATTTTTCATCCTCCTTCCTTTATATCATATTTTTTTTAAGTGTTACACACTCTATAAATGATATTGAAACAAATTATCAAATATATACTTTAATTGTCTAACATAAATTACGACAAAGAAGAGAATTGAATGAATAATTTTTCCTCGACATTTTTCATATTATAATTTTATTAAATAAAAGCGTAAAACAAGTGCGAAAAAATACAAAAGTCATCGTAATGCGCATCAATCATTCACAAGTGATAATAAAAAGAAGATTGTGTGTGATATCTCTATACTGTTGTAGCACCATAATTGAATTGGAAATTATCATAAATGTGTGAAAACGTTAAAGCCTTCATTTACAAACACATCCGCTAGAATGAGCTTCGAGGATGCTTTTTTTAAACATAAATGATGAAATTTGTTCATCACTCACGCTTACAACTTGATGCTTGATGATTGGAGGGAAAATTTAATTGATGCAAATGGAAATTTTTTCTAGAGTGTCCTTTAGAACTTACTAACATCAATTATTCTTGTCACTTTTTTTATATTAATGTTTTGATGACTTTCAGTAGTGGCAGTAAAGCTGTTGAGTTTCAAAAATTAATTGAGATTTTTTTTACACTAAAACTTACATTTAGTTAGTAGTTTAGTTAATTTGAAAGTAGTTGTCAATTTTGAGAACCCTTTACTGTTCACGAAAATACTGCATTGGTGGATTCAGGAAGCAGAAGTCTGACTCCGAGGCTGATGTCAAATGCCAAGAGTAAATCTTCTGGTGTATCCCATGTTGTCATTAAATGCGCCGCTAACATCCAGCTATTCACCAATATGAGCACGTTAGATGATAAAGAAAAAGAATATCCAAATAACCCTGCCTGAAGTATTGTAACCCTATAATCAGATTAGCAATTACTGGCTAGGACCAAGGTTTACAACTGACCATTTCCGGAAACCAACTTGTCCAAAAAAGACAACATAAAGAAAGCATTGCACTTGCTCGAAAGACACTCACAGTGAATAAGTTCGAAAGCAGGGTCTCCAGGTTTTCATGACTCTGGACTCTGGATTTTAATTAAATTCCGTAAAATCCGGCCACAAACTAGAGCCACTCCAGTCAAAATTCACTTTTTTACGGCATATACCTTTGGGGATAGTGTTGGTGATTAACAATGAGTTGCCAACGATGGGGCTAGCGTAAGTCGCTATCTTAAAGATGCTATGAATCCCAATATTGGCATTTAAGTCCAGAAAAGATGAATAAAAAAGACAAATAGATGAACAAAGTCAGTAATTTAGGAAATAAACTTCCATTTTAAGTCCAATTCTTCAATAAAATACAAGATTCTGGAACAGAATCATCAATATTCATATCCTAGTTGTCCGTAGTTCAAATCCTTAAAGAACCATCTCCAACAACTTCTTCAGAAACCTTAAATCCACCATTACAACAATCATCAAACTAATCATCAACCACATTGTAATACGATCCTAGCTCCCAAAACTCAAGAATTTCTCTCTAAAATATCATTAAAAATTAGTAACATTTATTGTGAAGTTGTTAACCTGTCAAATTACTGTTCAAACAAGCACACGTTTCTATTTATAATAAGATTTACTCAGAACTTAATCTCATCAAATTTAATCTCGAAATTTTTTTTGTGCTTTCCTCAGAAATTTGAAGCATTTCATTTCTTTGCCTTTACGTTTGGCTGTAAAACGAATATATTTACACAAAATTTCATTCTTGTCAGACGAAAAAAAGATGATTGAAGTGCTGTCAAGAGAATTCATTTTGACATTCTTGAAAAAACATTTAATAAGAAGCCTCATCGTAAAATGAGAAAGAAATAAATAAATTTTTATGAGACATGTCTTTAATTCGAACTGGAATGTTGCTAAGAAACGAGAAAATAATGGTTAAAAGTTTTTGTTTTGGATTGAGAGACTTAAACGCATTTTTGTGTGGTGATGAATATTTGAGCAATAAATAACGGTCAATTTAATTATGAAAATTAACAGTCAAATGAAATTTGAATTTTTGAATGAAAATTCCACGTGTTTTTGCATATATAATTTAAAAATCACTATTTAAATGGATTTTAAATGGTTTTTAGCTACCAAAGTAGTCAATAGACCTGTAAATAGATGGCACAGAGCAAATGCTTCAAATTCGAGCTTCCTACGATGTCTGGTTGCTGAGATCTCGCCCCTCAGCCAATCACTCACTCACCTAGTCGATCTGATTCAGACTACTATTTAATTGCTTCGGTAGCCATATATATCAGCTGGATTTAATGACTTGATTCAATATAGGGTTTGCCGAAATCAGATGCGTAGGCCTACAAAGATCCAAAAAGCTGCAGGTCTGCGCATCTAGGTAAATACTAATTCAAAACAACACTGTTAAGAAAAGAAGGTTTAAGTAGGGGTTTCAATCCCGGGACAAAATCTCAATCCCGGGATTACGGGATTTGAAAATCTGATCCCGGGATCCCGGGATTAATCCCGGGATTGGATGATGAAAAAAAGTATTATATTGATATTGATAATTAAAGAAAAATAACTCGTTTTTGCGCGAATTTCAATGCAAATTTAATACTAACAGTTTTATTAGAAATCTAGGGGCTCAAAAAATCATTTCAAGTAGACAAAAGTAATCAAAAAATTGCCAAGATTTGTGTTTTCAAAGCCGAAGTCAAGACATCAACAACATGTTTTTTCAAAATCTCAATCTCGATAGATTTTCGGGATCGAGATTGCAATTTTCGGGATTTTTCGGTGAATCCCGATCCCGATCCCGAAAACTTATCGGAACCGCGGTTTTGAGAAAGCATACTCTTTAGTACGCTTGAACAGAATTTTAAGAAAATGCCAATATATTTAATTTTTAGTCTTTCAAAATGTTAACAATTTAAAATGAATTTTTTAAAGAAAATTTCAATCAATTATTGTTATTTGGTACAGTAAAGTGGCATGTTCGACTTCAACTTACAAAATTGTGGATGAAATTAATATATTTAATTATTAGACACGACTTTTATACGTGTTGTTCTTAATTTTTCTAAAATTTCTGACTTTAAAGTTGATGTTTTGGTAGCAAAATGATATGAATTCTCAATCCCGTAACCCCGGGATTGAAGCTTCTCTAATCCCGGGATTGCGGGACCGGAAAATCGTCCGGGATCCCGGGATCCCGGGATGCGGGATCCCGGGATTGAAACCCCTAGGTTTAAGTGTACATTGCGTTACGCTCCGTGATAGTTCCCGGTAGCTCAGTAAGTAGAGCTCTCGAGCACATGTGATTTAAAGGGTGTAGGTTCGAGTCCTGGAATAAATTGTTGGGAATTGTACTGTTTTCTCTGTAACCATCCTCTACTTGGCATATGAAACTGATTCTATTGCTGATTGTCTTGCACCAGTACAACTACCAAGTGCAGTCACACTGTCTCTACCATCAACTTCTTTCCAAAAGTATATTAGCTGCCTTCGTAATCATTTAACATCTACATACTGAATTACAATCCTCAATATCATCAAAATTACGCTAAAAAATTAAGACAGCAGCATTGATTCAATTTTTTTTATGTCTTGACTTTAACAATTAATTTTAATTAAATTTGTAAGAGAAAAAGAACGAAGGCATTTTAACTTTCCATCCCTTCTTATCATACAATCTTTTTTTTTATTTTCATTCCATTCTCTATCAAAATCTATAAAATTATGTCGAAGGATGGATAAAGGCATGAGATGAGGCAGACATGAAAAGCAAAAAAGGGAGTGGGGGTAAATGGAAATAAAATATAACAAACGACTATTAGTTTCAAATAAAATAAGATTCAGGAATCATGTTGACACATTCCATATGTAACGTCTCTATGTGTATATAGGCATATAGTCTGTTTTATGATCTTTTTTTTTGTGCTGCTTTATTTTGTTTTACGAGCATCAAATTGCAAAATATATGTGTATATCTTCTTGTTCTTTTATCCCATCACCTCCTCCTCCCTTAAATTTCGTGTTTTTTCTCACATTTTTATTCCTATATATGTAGATATATACATACAATACTTTTATAAGGGTATTAAGGCGACAAACTTCGCATATCATATAAATTTATATGTACCTATATATTGTCTTATCTTACTTTTATTCTTACGCATAACATGAGAGGCGAAGGATGGAGAAAATTGAGGAAGGAGGAAAATTTTTCTTGGCATTTAAAACTTAAAATAAACTTTTTTTTTGTCCCTGTACTTTTTTGTGTGAATTTGATTTCTGGAATCATTTTGGCAAGATGTTAGACTGGAACATAAAAACAATAAATTATTGCAAGTATTAGTCAAAAAGCTATGTTTCAGATAAAAAAAATGATTAGAACCATGTTGATGTCTTCACTACAAAGTGCATTGGATTCATGTTAGCAATTCCTGCATACCAACCCAAGTCTTAAAAATTCAAAATGTCGGTTTGTTAACGAATATTTTAAGATTTGTAAGCATTAACTGTTAGGACGTCCAAAGAGAACTGAGAAAGAGCTATTGATTTTATTACGAAGGGAACTGATTCCGAAGCTGACCAAAAATCCTAATACCCCAAAATCAGCAGCTTGTAATCAAGCTTTGAACCTTGTTTGTTTTGTTAAGGATAGATAACAACTTTATCCAAATTGCTTCGTCGTCTTAAGTATTGAAGAAGTAGTTAAGAAGGTCGACTGTCTCAAAATTAGGTTAAGTTAAATTAAAACCCATTATGAACCAAATTTTGCAAAGAAAGCAACACAATAGGTTCAAATTCAGATCCATTGATGTAAGTCAATTAAGTTACGTGTTATTTGGGTATTTTAACTAGTGTTTGTTGACCATATATTCAGTTCAAACGTTGAACACATAAATATATAATAGATTCCAATATATAATATACTCAAGGTTTCGCATTTCAACGAATTTTCAATGCAGAAGCCAAAACCAGGTCTGGATTTAGCCACTCGGCCACGAAAGCCTTACTCTCGTACTGGCAAATTCGACTTTATATGACACGAAACCTCAGATTCCACTCTGCTTAGATTCCACTCTGCTTAGATTCCACTCTGCTCAGATTCCACTCTATTCAGACTCAACTAAAACATGACAATATCCATAACATCAGATCCAAATCATTAAACATCCATGGCAAATTGCCAAAAATGCGCACCAACAACCCATCCAATACTTAATCATTGACTCCATTACTAGTTTAATTCTTTTTTATAAGAAACAGAAAAACTTTTCATTTCACTTGTGTGTGAAAATGAATATACTTAAGGATATCTCAAATACGATTAATAAAAAGCAGACGGAAGAAAAATTTTCATTGAAAATTACCGTTAAAAAAGAGAAGGAAGGAGAAGAACTTCAACGATAATTAATCGATTGCTCGAAAGTTTTACTTCCAACAGCAATTTTTCACACACCGGAATGGATATCGAAAAATTTTACGAAAACTTTAAAAAAAAACCTATAATAAATTTCTCTTAAGAGATATTTTTATAAGAAGTGGGAAAAAGAAAATGGAAATGAGGAAGACTTTTCTTTTTTGTGTAGTTTTTCTCAAGTTTTCCTCCCTTACCTACCAACTTTAAATTATATTACATTACTTATAGTGGTATTTATATGGAAAAAAAAGTACTTCAAAGTTTAATTCAACAAAACAAATTTTATTGTGAACTGAAAAAACTTTTGTGATAAATGCAATTTTACCTCAAGCATCTTGTTTTTAATTGTCAAAATCATAAAGTTGCTATTTTCAACTGCTTAACGTTCTCGGAAATAAATTTTTTGATGAATATTTTCGCTTGGATTTTTTGTTGAATTATTTTTTTGAAAATATTTACTAAAATTCAAATTGGAATTTCATTTTCATATTTTATAAAGCATTCTGCTATTGTTTGCTGAGATATTTAATGTTTTTATGAGGAAACTTGAAGTTGATATTGTAATTTTTGTGATTTTTTAGACAACAAATGTTGTAAAATATAGGGTTCGCCCAGATGCGCAGGCCTGCAGCAGGCCTGCAGTTTCTATTGTTCTAGATGCGCATCCAGATGCGCATCCAATCGCATCCAACTGCATCCAACTGAACTTTTTGTATGGAAATTTTTTTCAAAAAAAATGATGAAAAATTGCATTTTTGAGAGTTTTTCACCGTCGTAATTGGAAAACTAAATCAAAAATAACATTTTCTACGATATTCTAACTTTATTTTTAAAAAATTAAAAAAATGTAATTTTCCAGTGTTTTTCCAAGTTTTTCATCATTATATATGAAAATTAAGGGAAAACTAGCATTTTCCAAGATTATTCATTATTATAATATGTGAATTCATGTGAAAAATTGTCATTTTCAGAGTTTTTAAAGTATTTGGTTTAATTTTTTGATGCATTTGGATGCGCATCCAGATGCGCAGGCCTGCTGCAGGCCTGCAGTTTTCTGCATCTCTGCATCTATCTGCATCTAATTTTGGCAAACCCTAGTAAAATATAAGTTATATCCAAATATTTTGAAAATTTTATTCGGAAGTAAATAACTATTGCAATATTAATTTAATTTTTGTTTATGGCAGGGTTGTTGCACATGTGTTGCTTTTTTAGTTAGTATGGTAGTTTATTGGTTGGCTTACACCCATTGTCAGGACGCACATAGCCATTCCTAAAGCTGGTTCTAACCTTCGAGATTCTCTACGAGTTCGGAATCGATCCAATTTCAACGCCTTGTTCCGGAGTATAATTGTCAAAGTTAGGCTCCTAATAGACTTAATCTATTTTCAATCCGATCTACTATGAATAAAATTCGATGCTCACAAGTTAAATTCTATCAATATTCTATTCGGAAGGTGTTCTTGTAAATCTCTTTCCTATTTTTCAGCTATCATGTTACTGACTAAACAATCATTAATTGTGAAATACCCAAGCGTAGCTCTGGATATCAATGATCCAAATAGCTAAAGGTTTTTGTAATGTTTGTGACTTTTTCCCTAACCCAACATTGCCAGAGCTTCAATTACGACTTCATCTCGTTTATGAAACTTCTTAAAAAGCACAATTTCGAAATGGTAGGATTTAAATCTACGACTTTTCAAGTCACCACACCAAATTTGATCCACACACCATGCTGACAACATTAAAGAGGCCCATTACTACTGAAGGATAAAGGACTATGCCTTTCTTCGGAAGATTACAGTTTTATCTTGTACAGACATAATTTCATCACAGTCGACCAAATATCAGGTTTTGTTTGATTTTCTGCCAACATCTTGGTGTCTTCCAGTTTTGTCCACTTGAATTCCAAATATTCTAATTTCTATGAGTCTAAGAGTCAAATCCCTAAAAGGCAAAGATCATACTTTACTTCGAATGGACAAAAATACGTTATAGCTTGTTGATGACAAGTTAACGTCTAGTTGTAACGTTATTTTATCCACTCAAGTTCATGATATAGAATTATTTATCCCTACGGTACCTAAAAGCAGTCTCTATGTCTGTTAGGAAATAGTCAAGTTATCCATGTATCTTGGTGTCTAAATGTCTGCATGTTTAACCCAAACTTCAAAAATATCATCCAATCCAGCAATACCTAAATCAAACTTCCAACACTGCACTCTCCATTTCTATTAAATTAATATATTACCATTCCGTAAATTCAGCAACTAATTTACACAAAAAGCTCTCTCAAAATCCATTCAAAAAATATTTCACATCAGATTTTACTATAGTAATAAATTTTCTATGTTTACAACTTAACTTCCCTAACATTCGTGACAAACATCAATAAATTCAATCATTATTCCATTAAAACATCATTTGCTTGACTGATAACAAATACCTATATAGGAATAAACTTTACCCAAACTTTGCTGGAAATTCAATCCACAAATGAACTCATAAATGAGAAATATGAATAAGCGGCTGATGCAACCTGCCAAAATGACAAATTCATATTTTGAAATTGACTGTAAAATGAATTTGGAATCAACTTACATTTGTAAATGTTGCCATAGTGATGATGGTGAAACCCATTGCGGTTAAATGAATTGATTCCTGAGATTTCATTGCTGTCATTTGAATCATCCTTAAAATATCTCGACTTTTTGTCTCGTACCAGTTACTCATTAAAATTTTCTCACCAACTATCGTGTTTGCTGTCTGCAATTTTTGACAGTAATAGCAGTAGAAGAATATGTGGGATAAAATGATGCAAAAAAATGATGCGAAACCATGATAACGAAACCATTGTCCTTGTTTCATAAAGACTTGTAAGATTGTGAAGCACATCATGAGCGAGCTATCGATGAATGTCACGAAACTTGATAGTGTGAATGTTGACTCGATGTCTGTGCTGATTTTTAGTAATTTTTGATATCGAATGACTAGATTTTTTAATCCTTGGATGTTTGTTCTGCAGTCAAATGCTTCAAATCCATCAGCCAGTTCGTGAAATTGTGATGATAAAATAATTATTAATCCATAGAAAATTCCTTCACTTGCTATTTGCAGTGGTATCGTAGTCAATGCAATAAGTGATACCCAAATATTTGTAAGGATGTAAATTGGCATTGGCTGGTAATCGAACGGCATCCACTGCTTGTAGACTAAATTTTTCCCTGTGGGACTCGGCGGGATATTCTCAATGATGCAGCCAAACATGAATCCAATGAATGTAGACACGAACAGCAGCAATGACAAGATTTGGAATCGATTGAAGAATCTCAAATTGTCTTGAAAATATTTCGTCTTTTCTGTATTTTTGGAGCTGTTCCTTAATTTTTTTATAATTTTCCAAATATCTTTACGCCTACCCAGAATTATAATCGTTTTTACTGACAGAAAGATTGTAAGATCCAAATTAACGACTCCCTCGAAAACAATTATCTGATCGTGGATGTTTTGGTTTATGAATATTATCAGAAATAAAGCAGTAAGGATGAAATTTATACCCAAAATTATTCCAATTGAATTTCTTAAAATAATCTTTAATCTTTCTTTTGAGGAATCTGGCTTGTTTGGTGATGTAACGCTGAATCCAATGATTGAATAAAGTTTGTTTGAGATATCGAAAATTGAGTCGAATTCCATTACTTTTATTGACTTTTTATAAAGTACGTGTTGCTTTAGTCGATTTTACAGTCAAACTAGATTTAATATGAATTTGAAACTATTTTTAAGCTTCAATTAAGAATTTCCTCAAAAATTACTCCGAAATTTAATTTGTCATAAAAAATTCATTTTTTTAAGGAGTTTAATGACATTGGAATAGTTTCCATTAGCTTACAAATTAGAGGTTTAGGTCAAATTTAGGTATTTTTCAACATAAACGTTTAATTTGTTCAAACAAGATTGAAATTGTAAGGTTAAGTGGGTTTAAAATATTGGAAAACTATTATGCTTGAAAGAAGAAAAAACGAGTCCAATTTCCTTTTAATAGTATTTGTGGACGACCTCGAAATTATAGTTGTCATTAACAGTTGTTAAAAATGTGTAATTTATTGGGAGTTAAAAGTCAGAATATTTGACTAAATTTAGAATTGACCAAATTGTGTTGGAGAATTTTCCAAGAATTTACAACTGTAATATTGTACAAATTATACTTAATCCAAGCTTAAACTAGGTGAATCTTGTCTTTCTGCAAGATTTTATGGAATTATGTTGTTAGCACTCTAAGAATTTTGGTTTTTTTTGTTTAGCGTTTCTCAAACTTTTAAAGAAAACTTCTTATATTATCTTATACTTGAATATTCCTTCTAAACAGAGTTGTGTATGCTAAAGTCAATTAAAAGTCCTATTTAAGGTCGGACTAGTATTCGTTTTAGCTCTCGTTCTAATTAGTCAGTAAGTTACAATACATTCAGATCTATTCTAGTAAGAGACTTTCACGGTAAATTTACAGCATTTGAATCTCTTTCTCATTCCCACTATATCGATCATGATCCAATCTTACATCGCATGATATCTAATTCCTGGTTTTTATCATATCTATAGCTCCGTCTATAGCTCCGTCAGTTAAGAAGCCATTACCATTTTAATGAGATATTTCCTTTGAAAATATTGGATAATTAAAGAATAAAAAAAATTGAAGCAGAAAAGTCTATAAACTTCAGAAAAATCACTAGACTGATGTTGGGGGATTTGAACCCGAGAATTCAAATTCAATACCAACATTCATACACATGTATGAATTGCATCTTACTAAGTGAACTATCAAATCACTTTTGATTCTTCAAATGCAAACACAAAAATGTCAATTTATAAGTTATCAAATTTCTCAAAGCTATCATTAGTCTTCTGCAAATTCAAACTTAAAATAACTCAATCCATTAAATCTACGCAAAAATCATACATAAATTTCCCAGAATAATTGGGTGAGAAATTCAAAAATAGAATATCCTGCCTATGTTAAAATTTGAAAAATTCCTAAGCTCTTCTTCCTCTAAACTCATTACTTACTTCCATCAACTTATATGAGTGGAATAATGCTTCAAAAAAAAATAAAATTCCCAAGAATTCTTGCATGAAAGTGGAATTTATATCTTTAGCAGACGTAATATATACTTAGTAAATTTTGGATGAATTTAAACTTTTTTTTTTCTAAATCCTTAATATGCTCTTTAACAAATAAAACAAAATAAGAAAAAAAAATGAGAAAATATTTAGAGAAGAAATGTTAAAACCATCCATTAACTTTGAGAAACATATATACACAAAATTTTTAACTAAAAGAAGAGAAAGAGAAGAAAAAAAGAGATTAAAGGAAGTAAAGCAAGCGAGTCAAAGCTTTAATATTTATGTACATATTTGCCATTTTACAAATAGAAAGAGAGATATAGAGGGTAAAAAATATTCTTTTTTTTTTGTTTACAGTATTTGAACATCTCGAGAGGAATGAAAAGATATTCAAAAACGTTTTCGTCTCGTTCCTCTGTCGACATTTCTAGATACACAACATCTCTTATTAAATTGAAACAAATTAGAAGAGTAAAATTTCAAATAAGAATTATAATATTCTCGGAGGGAAAATCAAGAAATGAAAAAAAAAATAATATATTTATGCTGTGCAGATAGGAAGCCCCAGTAGCACAAGTGAAGGAGGGTTTACGATGAGCTGCTCTTTGCATAAGCGACTCAAATGAAGAAACCTCAGCAATGGAGCTTTTTAGGAGTCATTTAAAGCTTTTTTATTAACACCAATTGGAAGGCCCATCCAAGTAGAAGCTAAATAGCAGTTGCATGAGTGTTAAATGAGGCCAAACAGCAGAAAAAAGGATGCCAAATTGCAGCCATAAGGATGCCTAACAGCAATCATAATAATGCCAAGCGGCAGTCAAAAGAATGCCAAACGACAGCCATAAGAATCCTAAATAGGAGTAGTAAGGATGGTAATTGGCAGCCATAAGGATGCTAAATGGAAGATGGTTGACAAATGAAAGCTGAATTGTAGCCATAATGATGCCAAGTAGAGGTCAAATGACAGTCATAAAAATGTCGAATGAAGGCCAATAAAAGGCAGCTTCCATTTGGTGCTGATAAAAGAGCTTTTGCGGAGCTTTAAGACAACTTCTTTACGAAGGCTTCATCATTTGTGCTATCAGGGCTCCTATGGAGTCAGACATAGGACATTCATAAAGATGCCAAATTGCAGCCATAAGGATGTCAAATTGTAAGCTATAAGGATGCCAAACGACTGCCATGAAGATGCCAAATAGCAGCTATAAGGATATACTATAGGAGCAATTTGAAGGCGACTTCCATTTAATCTTACTAACAGACCTTTACCGAAACCTCAAAAGCTTCATGACGCTCCCATCTTCATTTGTATCGCTCGGTATTGAAGAGGAAATGGAAACTCCTTTTTTCAGTTAAGGAAATAAAATAATAATAAAAGAAGAAAATTTTTGCTCTCAAATGGTAAGAAGACAAAATGCATTAACATATGAAAGGACGTTAATAGAATAAATTTTTTGTGTAAACTTTAAGTGTTCTTCCTTTTAACTCTCATGAATTATAGATTATTTTTAGTAGTAGAAGGATTTTTGAAAAAACTACATGTCAATAGATGTAACATGGGTGTGGTTAAGGAGGAGAAGATTTAGGTCTAAATTGGATAAATTTAACACCTTGATGAATAAGGATTGAGGATTTTTGTTCGATATAAAGCACCAGAGTTGTTGGATAGGTGCCTTAGTCTTGCTTACTTACTGGAACCATGCTCCGATGTTGAATATGAGAGGTTTATACCTTCTATCTGAATCGATTGCTGGTCCTATTACAATGTTGCATCCAACTGACAGGTGTCTTAGTCTGGTCAGTGCCTAGGCCTACGTATAGGCATACCAAGCATAATACAAACTCTTTGTAACAGCAATGCTTGTGATAAATTTTTGACTGCGAATGCAAATCAGTAGATGACAACTTTTTAGAGAACTTTAATGTATTTTTCCTTATTTTCCCATCCCCTCCTGCGTAGTCAACTACCCTTACCCTCACTCTCATTTTTCAAAAACCTCTCAGATCCATATAAAAACATCAAAAGCTCCTCTTCCTCCTCCTGGCTCCAAATTCATTGAAAACAGACTCCATGCTACATTCACGTCGGTCTGAAACTAAATTTTCATATTTTCTATGTCGTTTGCCTTCTGGGACGAGCTTCACGGTGCATAGTTTTGACTAAAATTGCACTAGATGCATCTATATATGATTTAGTTTGCATTTTACGTACCAATCAGTTCAATCTAATTTTAATTATGTCTATATATAGATATCAATAGCTCGAATACATCTTCTCAATTATTTCCTGTATCAAGAATCAAGTCAAGATGAGAAAGCCATAACATCCCTTGTTTCTTTACAAATTTAATAAACCTTTACTTGATGGTATTGACTAAGACTGCCTCTAAAGACAGATTATTATTTTCCATGGCTTTATCATCTCCTCAAAGGCTTGATCAAGCATATCATTTGACAAAACATATACCTTGATTCAAAAACATTCAATATTTGTTGAGACATTTTATTAAATTTCAAAGGAAAATCAACAGACAGTTGCTGTGTCGGTTCATCCTCAATTTTCTTGAGATAATAATTATTTTCTTTTTATTTTGGGGCATCTTAAGATAATTTTGTAATGGAATATATCCTTTTGTGGCTTTTTATATCTGTATGGAGTCACATGAAGCATGATATTTAATATATTCTCAATGGGCACTCGTGGATGATCCAAAAAATAGATACAATAAATTTTTATGAATGAAAACCACAAAAGGTTAGGTCGGCCATCTGCTGTATTTTTGCCAGGATGCTGCTGTACTTTTCTCCCTTGCTGCTGTGTCCTGACTTTACTTACTTATTTCGCTGGTCGCATAGATCAGTTGTGATCCATGAACTAACATAGGAGTCGTCTGAAGCTGGCTCTATCGCTGGCTATCTCTTGCCAATTTCCGATACCAACCGCAATATTATCTCTAGTGACAGCATCCTTCCAAGAGTTCCTTGAACGTCCAGGAGCTCTTTTACCGTTCCTTTATTGTTTCTTTCTTTTAGCAAAATCACGAGGATCTTTCAGCCGCAAAAGACGACATTTACACAAACAAACATAAGATTGTGGAATGAGGTGAATAACGAGATAAAAACCATTTAAAAATACATTAGATCATGCTCACAAAAAATATATATATTCATTCTTCTTATGTCTATGCCTTTACCATATTATTATCAGCGTTGTCGACATTTTCATAAAAAAAATATATGTATATTTTCTACTACTTCGGCACTATCTGTGGATGACTTTTGTCTTCTTTGCTGAAGATGTTAAATTAAATTTTTGTGTTGAGGGGGGTGTTTGGAAGTGATGTTAGATGTTAAGAGGGGTTTTGAGGCTCTTAGGGCCATTTCGTTCTAACTAAAAACCGATGTACTTGCTTACTTCCTCCAACCATGTTTCAGTGGACCATGTGGAGCTTAGGTTACATCAGAAGGCTTTCCATCTGACTCTGTCACCTAGTTAGTACAAATTCTCGTCCGCACGTTGAAGTCGATGTGCATACTTTTGGAACGAGGCTGTTGATATAGACAGTATTGCATTTAGTAATGGGCAGGAGAAAGCTAAGAGAGGCAATTCATGACAGATGGTTTGCTGAATTACATATGTAACAGTTTGGTTCCTCTGTTAACGAATCGGAAAGACACTTAAGTCAACTGTTATATTAAAATTAGAAAATCGTTGGTTCAAATCCCACCGTTCTCAGATTTGTACTTACTAGAACCATGCTCTGACTTGGGGCCTAGGCTATTGAAGCCACATCACAAAGCTTGTACTTATTCTCCGTTTTGACATCTAACTGACATTCTCGCATTATTGTACTACGCACTGTTATGTGAATATTTTGAGAGCAGACTTGAAATTATCAGGTCAGTTTAGATCAGATTGATGAATATTGATAAACATTGTAAAACATCCTAAGGAACACCCAATCAAGATAGCACTTTACAGACACAAGAAGGGGTCCTAAAACTTCATCCTAAATACACGTCATCTATGCAACAATCCCACTTCTTTTCACTTCCTTTCCTTTACACGAGAAATAAAAGAATTTTTTTTTTAATTTCCATCCTTCGTCAAATATTTGACTGCTCGCTAGATATTCAATTGACCTCGCCAGCTTGGGACACAGAAGCATGAATAAAAAAAATATTCATAGACATAGCGAAGGGAAATAAAAAAATTGTTAAGGTATTTCTCGAGCATAAAACTTAACAAAAAAAAAAATTGTGAAGCTTGCTGAAGCGCAAACAAACTGCTTTCATCTTTTCATCTAGTTTTCTTTCTTCTTACCCCAGTCATTCTGGGTATGCCGTATATTTTTATGAGTGAAAAACCTTCCTGAATACATTATAATGTGCTTTGTATACTCGTTTTATATACGACAGGTTTTCCCTTTTTTTTTCATCGTTCCATCTTCTTTCATTTTTTTTTCTACCGTCTTCGAGAATGTTAAGCGTGAGGGAAAATAGCGAAAGCATGAGTGGACTTTATGCTTTTGACACAAGATTTCCTCTCTTAAAGATTTATAAATTCTCGAAATATTCTTCTATCCAACTAGTTTTGCCTCTTTTCATCTCCAAACAAACTTGGATATTGTTGAAAAATGTTTGGATTGGAAGGGCTTTGAGACGCATTTATGGGATGTTGTAGGAGGGAGATTCAGTTGATTTTAGTAAAAATGGAGCTAAACTATAAGCAGCGAAATAGCGGCAATGGTCAAGGAGTTAGAGCGTCGGACTACCGTTCTAACGACCCGGGTTCAATCCCAGGGAAAGTCTAGTTGGATTCGGAGGCTTTATCGCTGTTTTAGTCATACCAACTCGGTTTGTGTGATCCGCGACACGACGACAGAGCTAAACTATTCAAGATCTCATTGCAGAACAGCACAGCATGTTCTCCTTAAAGCACTGATAAGACGCCGTATCAAAGGTAAGATTGTTGGATCTGCGTGAAGTAGCCATGAAAACGCACAGTCGCTTGGGATTCATTTTGGCAACTTCGAATAGCACAAAGGTAAATTGCACATTGTTTAGATTGACGTTATGAAAGCGTCAACAGACAATGTGTGAAAAAATTCGTTGACTGTTTGCTCGGCTTAATTACTTTGCTAAGCTTACAGATCATTTGTGATCATATACATGCTCTTAGATGGTACCTCAAGCTCACTTTACTTGTCATTTTCTAAATCTAAATTTTCAACAGCTTCTTCTATGAGTTTTTTGGCTTCACTCGCTAAATCAAGGCGGAACCTGAAATCGACGTCGTTTGCAATGAGTCGTCGTTGTTAGTTCAATCTTGACTGCATTCTACTGAACGTACATTGCTTGCTTTGTACATGCTGAGTTTGGAGATGTTAGATTGTTGACCTTATCATTTCTATACTGATTGTGTATCTGCACCGTCTTCAGGCAGGGTTGTTTGTATAAGCTTTTAATTAGGATTCGTCCAAAATTGTAGACTAAAATTCTCCAGACATAGGCTTTGAAGATAAAACACGCAGGTCTGAAGCTTTGGACGAAAATAAACCCTACTTTCAATCTATCAGCACATATCACCTTCCTACAATTATGAGTGTACAGAACTTGTACAAAACTCAAGTGCCTTAAAACCGAATCAAATTGGCCTTTAGTGTAAAAAGTTTTTTAATCTATCATTTCAAGTACATATCCCGACCTTCCTAAATTTTCCATGCCATATGAGTGAAATGGAAAATTATCACAAAATTTAAGTGCCTTCCTGTTCCTGCTTCTACAAGTGCCTTAAAACCAGATTCAAATTGGCCTTTAGTGTAAAAAGTTATCTTATAACATAGACTAAATGGAACAATAGACATTGTAACCACAAAAAGCACTTAAACTAAAGTTCAAAACACATCTTGATTTTGCTTCGTGGAAGTGACTTTAACCTTACTGGATCTTGATTTTAGTTCGTGGATGTGACTTTTAAATCTTGATTTTAGTTCGTGGAAGTGACTTTAACCTTACTGAAAGAACCAAACGCTGATGATTAAAACTATTTTGTTTTTAGTTCGTATAAGTGGCTTCATATACAAACAAAAACAGCAAATTTTCCATGCCATCATCTTAAAAAATGCATGAACGATGAAATGGAAAATTATCAGGCTTTAAAATTTAAGTGCCTTCCTGTTCCTGCTTCTACTTATAAAATAAGAGAGGAAAAAATAAAAAAATTGTGTGAAATTTCACGACGCTGGCGTGAAATGGCGTGAAAGTGGCGTGCGGTGGCATCGTTAACACTTTAATACCTTTTTTTTTGTCTGTCTGTTTTTATCTATAAGAATGAAAATGAGAGAGGAACGAGACAAACCTGCACGATTGAATTACTGCTTTAGAATATAAATTTTCTCCTTACTTCCAATTTTTTTTTTTCCATACTTTTGCTTATGCATGCATAAAATAAAAACTCGTTCTTCTCGTACTCTCTTATGCCTAATTTTTTAAAGACATATTTTTTATTCACTTTACGAAAAAGCATAGAGAATGTCTGTAAAATAGATGAGTTGGGGATGGAAGAAAAACATCATAAATTTGTGACAATGAAAATAATTTAATTTCGTTATGATATGTAATTTCTTCTCCATTAGGGAACTGTACATGAGCTATATATCCTTCTCACCGAGGAAAGGAATAAAAAAAGAAGAAAAGTTTCAAAATTTTCGAATATTCGTAAGCATAAAAATTGTTGAATATTCTCGGGTTACTGATAGATGAACCTAAGCGCATTTAAGGGGATAGTTAACAACGTCGAGCGACACAAATCAAGAACGATCCGCAACGGAACTATAAAGGCCGCCTTCATTTGGCGTCGAATCGGTTGCTTGGCTTTTTTCATTTGTGTCGCTCGGTAACATTTGATTCCCAAATTGTCAATAGCAAGATCCGCTTTATATTTAACGGTTTCTTAGAATTCAAATTTCAAACAATCAAAATCTCCGAAGTTCAAAAGTTGAACTTGAAAAACACGTGTTTTTTTTGCTTATTTAACAAAAAATCATTAATTTACAAGAATTAAGATAGTTTTGTGATTTAAGATCAATAAATACTGAAATAACTTGATGGCAAGACATTAATGCATCAAATCCGAGCTTTCTTTGAACTCTTATTGCTGAGATATCGTGCTTCAATTTGTTTTTCAAAATCTCAATCTTGACAAATCCGACAAGAAAGTCTTGGTCTCGATATCGAGAACCTTTAGTCCCTAAAGCATCCATCCAGCCACCCAATCAGTCAAAGTAAAATTACAACCATCATATTTCCATAAATGCTCTTAAAAATATTCATCTAACCTAAGCAATATTAAATATTATCGTTTTGCTGCTTTTGCTTTTGTGTCAAAAATGCTTGAAGCACAAAAAGTTTTTTTTTTCAGTTCCTTTTCTTTTGCTGTTTCTCTGTGTATGGAATTTTTTTTTTCTTATGAATGTAAGAATAATAAATCTAACAACTCAGATTCATAGCTATATATAGAAGATGAACGTCCATAAGGAAATGCTAGACAAAAGAAAATTTTCTGTATAAAAAGAAAAGATGAAGGAATGGACTTGAAAGAGAAGTTAAAATGGTCATAAAAATTTAAATGGTCTTTACAATGGATTTAGGGTGATAAGTTCTTATCGTTTGTTTAAAATGTTCTTCATGTCCTTTGATAATATTTTCTTTTTTTTATCGTCATGGACTCATGTACTGATTAGACATAACATTAAGTTCACTCAATTTAAATTTGATGATTGTTTAATTCTTTGTTTCATGTCATGGATGAACTTTTGTGTGGGAAATTTTCATTCAATTGGGGATTGAGAAGTAGTGTTGGATGAAAAAAGTTGGATGATTCACAAAAGTTTTGGAGTTCAGGATTAAGGTTATTAATTATTCATGGATTTGTTTAAAGAGATGTACGACATAACCGAGTGGCACAATGCGGCAAAGTTTAATTTATGCTTTACAACTTTCTTGATCAACTGTTCCTGCAACTGTTGTTGCAACTGTTGCTAATACTTTCATTTTGACAATTACTGCAACTGTTACTGCAATTGTTACTTCAACTGTTGTTATAGCTGTTACTGCAATTGTTACTTCAACTGTTGTTACAACTGCTACTTCAATTGTTACTACAACTGTGGTTGCAACTGTTATTTCAACTGTTATTGTAACTTTTGCTACAACTGTTATTACGACTGTTACTGCAACTTTTACTTCAACTGTTGTTACAACTGTTACTACAACTGTGGTTGCAACAGTTATTTCAACTGTTAATCAACTGTCAACTTCACAAGACATCAATATAGTGATATGACGCCATCCCGAATAGCAGAACGTGTTTGCCAGGTCACCGAAACATCGCTATGTCAACGGAGACACGTGAAGTTGCCTGGACAGCTCCAAAACAACTGATTTCGACCCATTTTTTGCAGATTCCCAAAAATCCTATATGCCACATTATGCCACTCGTATCTGAATTGCAATAATTCATAATTGAACGTAATTTGATCGTAATTCCAAAACAACAAATTAAACACCATAAATTTCCCAATAATAACATATTAAATCATCATCAGCCCAGCTTTTAAATGTCAAAATGGTCAAAAACATAAGTTAATTTGTGCCAAATAACTACAGTTACAGTCCATAAAAGCAACAAAATTACTAACCTGCTCAAAATTTCATTCTTGTTTTCATAATAAACATCTTCAGAATTCATCTAAAAGTCAAATTCCTTCTTTATGGCTCTGTTATCTCACAAATCGCCCCTAGCAAAATTACAAAGTTTAGCTTTAACAAGCTCTTCAAGAATTTACTTCATAATATTTACTTTCAAAATTTGCTAGAGAGCATCATATGATTTCTTGGAACTCATAGCAGCAACAACAACAACAATGATAAGTATATTAAAGCATAACTTGTAATTGCAATCTTCTCATTGATGTTGCTTTTTAAGGAATTAACTTGAAATAAGAGGAGCAGTAAATAGTTCCTTTGATCATCTTATCTTATTAAATGTCTGTTATTGTTGACATCTATGAAGAATTTTCTTTAATTTCTTGAAGGAAGAAGACATTTTGGAGATATTTTTGGAATCGTAAGTTTACCTGATTAATCTAGGCATGGATTAGTTTAGCTTGAAATAGATTTGTGGGATTTATGATTTATTTTGTGGATGTAAATCCTTGGAATATCAACCAAACTCTTTATAATGATTAAAAGTTCCCATCTCTGGTAGGAATCGAACTCAGGAACTCACAAAATAGCGAAACAGATGTCAGGTTTGTTGCTTAGGCACTCGACAACAGAAACCTTTCTCTCGGACTGGCAGATTCACCCATATAAGGGACGATATTCTGTTTTTCCAGGATGCAGATATAGTGACAGTACTACGTGTAAATCGCTTGAGATGGGCAGTTCATATATACAGACAGTTAAGTGATATCCCAGTCCTTAAGGTAACTACTTCAGACTTTGTGGATGGCAAGAGATCGTGAGGAAGACCGAAGAATTCCTGGATTGCAGAATTCTAGATTAAACTCTTCTCAGGCACCACAAAACCTTATTACTTGTAAACTCAAATATTACCAAATATTTTTGCATATTTTTTCAAATTGCCTTAAAAATCAAGGAACAGATACAGATCAACAAAAATTTCATATCCTTATCATAATGAAAGAATCAATGAACTGAACTAGTTACATCCAACATTCAATCAATCAACATTCACATATATTCAGCAGTCAACTACATCCCTAAAGCAATCCAAAACAAAAGCAAATGTAGCAAGAGAATTTTACATGAAATCACAACATGAGTTTTATCATACTCAGCATTAATTAAACAAAAATTTCTATAGAAATCTAATTAGTCGATGAATAACCCTCAAATCATAAACTTGCTTATTTAGTCTTACATATTCCACGAAGTTCATAGTTCGACTCAATATGAACTAAGATTAATTCTAAGAAAAAGTAAATCTCTTCCCGAATATTTATTTCCATCTAATAGAATATTAAAATCTATCCATAATGATAAAGGAAGCTTAATCCATATTAAGCTGCATTCAACAAATAGCCTTCAATTCATTCCCATAAAGTGTACAATCCTTGTGTGGCCACGAGAAGTCTCAATAGAACATTACACAAAAAAATAACTAACAACACATCTTCAAAATCTGTTTCCGCTACAAGCAAGCATAAGAAATTAATTGTGGGTTTCTTTTTTTGCCATTTCCCCGATTATTGCTTCAAATAGTTATTCGTTCATAGACATTGAATGGGGAAAGAGAATGCGAAAAAAAATATTGGAAAAGCGGAAGCAAGAAAGGAATGAAATGAGAGAGAAAAAAATATAAAATACACAATAATAAAAGAATTAGCGAATATTATGGTTATGCTATGAGCTAAGTATATTTCTCAATGGAACATATACACACAAAAAAAAAGCTAGTTGAGATGCGAGTGCTTGTGGGTGATGCAGCGTGTTTTATGTTTTTGAAATCAAATATCTTGTTATTAGTGCATTAGTTCATAACAAAAATGCTATTGATGTCTTGCGGGTTGTATATGATGTAGAAAAGGGGAAAATCTGGTTTTAAGTCTGACAGACTTTGGCTTTAAGTGATTGAGAGTTTTCTGAAGACTCGGTTTTGACGAATTTTCGAGACGGAGACCAAGATTGAAATTAAGACCGAGATTCCAAAGGGATTCTTCGAAGTATCGGTCTCAACAATGCATACTTAGCTCTAGCCCAGAATCACGTCATCTTAGCGACGAATTTTGGTTCAATTAATCGACTTTTGAGTCGGTGAGTTGAAGAAGCTCGGTGGCGAAATGGTTTAGTACTTCGGTATTTAATTATTGTAATACTGATCGATCCTGCGATCGTGGGTTCGAAACTCGGCAGGAGTAATTTTCTTCTTGTACTTTTTCGAATGATATTTAATGGAAACGCAGATCATGGATGTCTTTGGCAGCAGAGTTGCAAAGCAGGTGTTTGTGACAGGCAAAAACCGTACAAATTCTTGATAATTTATTTGGTTTTTTCCTACAAAACCACTAAGAATTTGTACGGTTTTTGCCTGTCATTGGCACCTTTTTTGGAACTCTGTTTTGCAGACAACAAGATCATCAAAAGAGTGAGTGATTCTGATTTCACTTTGAGTTGTAGGTCTATTGAGTGCCGAGGTCTGGTGTACCTTCATGCGTTATACAATTATCAGACACAAATCAACCTTGTTTTACTCAGGATTTTCTTAAACCGACTTGTACTATTAGGGAATGGTAGAGCTTGAAGACGAATAAACTTTGAAGTCCTTATAAAGTTTATGTTTCCGAGCTTGAAGTCGACTCGACTTTGGAGTTCTTATAAAGTCCGAGTTTGCAAGCTTGAAGTCGACTTGGACTTTATTAGATCTCCAAACTAGAGTCAACTTCAATCCCTGCCACAATCTACATATAAAAGATGGCAAAGCACGCTAACCAGCATAATGTTCATTCTTGCTCAATTCTTGCATCAGAAATCTTTTCAATTTTTGTATGTTTTTTTTTTTTTTTTTTTGTGTGTATGTTAGCTGAAAAACGATGAGGATGAGAGGTTGTATATTGGGGTATAAAAAGTCCTTCATAGTGCAAGTAAAAGTAGCAAGCTTTATTGTTTTGTGCAATATCTTCTTTTTTATAGGAGAAAAAAAAAATGTAACTTTTTAATGGAAAATTCATTATTTATGCTTTTTTGTACTTTATTTTTCCACATGAATAAATTGCACAATGCAATGAATGTAAAGGAACGTTGCTAGGAAAGAATTTCTTTCAATTTTTAGCTTCTGTATATAAATATATGAGAAAGAAAAAGTTCTTGAAAGATTTTTTTTTGTTAGTCTTTTATTTTCAAAATGTTCTTTTTTCTTTCCAATTTTCCATCCACTCCTTCCCCTCAATCTCTAAAAGTTTCCATTCTTTACAATTTTTGCTTGTATAGTTTTTTTTTTTGCTCTCTCATGCTAAGGAAGATGGAATTAATTTGAATGTTGCCATGTTACACTGATTGTTACATGCGGGAAATGAATACCATAAAAGGCAGCTTGAATTTCACCAGAAATTAAATGAAATTTTTCAAGTTTCAATGGGGTTTTAGTTTGAAAGTTTTCTAGACTTAAATGACAGTCTTAAATGATGATCAAAATGTTTTCTGGATTTTCAAGAAAAATTAACTTGATGTCTTTTAAGTTTCAAATTGAAATTTAGAATTTGTGAAGGACCCAGAACTTAATGCTTTTAGTTACTTTTAGCGATCACGAGGGCGCTCATAGAGCTCATTGAAAGATGCTGTCGATAGGCATGGTAATGCACTTGGCATCGGTAATCAGGAAGCGGTTACCAGCGATAGAGCCAGCTTCAGTCGCAAACTAAAGGGGGACATGGACAATTGACCTGTACGGTCATCGAAATGAGTAAGCACGTTATTATTTTTTAAAATTCCTGATGCCGAGAATGAGTCTTAATTTGAGGAATCGGAGGAATTGCGCTCATGTGAACGGTTTTTAGAGTTACTCGGAATACCCTACCCAACTCTAGAGTATCCTGATAGAAATAGATATTCTAGAAAGTCTAATCAACCCAATGCTTTACTTAAGTCAATTTTATAAAAGGAACATTTAATAAAATTACAAATTTTAAGGCAAAAGTATAGTTTGTGGATGAAACTGCACTTTAGGCATGACATATTATATTCAAGTCATCCTACCCTTCCCTACGTACCCCAGGATACAACGACTAGTGAATTTGAGGTAAATTAGTTAAGATACCCAAAAAAGCTTGGATAGGTTAGAATAAGGGATCCTAGGTAGCCTTGCAGCCGTTTTATATGACTAACCTAAGATGCCTTGTCGTTTAACAGTTTAATCTTATTTTCATCTCATAATATAGTACATCGACTTTCACTTCAAGATCATGAAGTCCCAGAAACCAAACAAAACCTAGTAGTCATCAGGATATATTAAACCAATCGACCTCACATAACCTCAAATTATTCCAAACCTACATAAACAAACTATTTCATCTCAATCTGCAGCATATAAGTTACATATGAAACCTTTCAACTCCCCAAAAAAAAAATAAAAATATCATGAAACATTTCTTTCATCAGCCACAGCAGGGTTGTTAAAAGCAGAATCTGGTAGCCTTGCAGCCGTTTTAGAAAATATGTCACAGGTAAATGTGTGGATATTGTCGAAAATGTGTGGATATCCACACATATCCACACATTTCCACACATATCCACAAATTTTTCCCTGTCACACATCAAATATGTGACATATGTGTACACATTCTGTAAAACAGAATATGTTGTAACAACCCTGAGCCACAGCATGAATTTACTCTCTTATATTCTTTCATAAACTTTCATTCCTTTAAAAAAAATAATAAGAAGGAAAATATTAAGGCAATATATTTATAAGAGAACAATTTTTATTTCATATTGTTTATTGGACCGCAAGAGGAAAGACGAACAAGAGAAATAAGTTTTATGATTTTTCATTTTGCTTATTTTTCCATGACATAAAATGCACTATAAAAAGAAATAAAAGTTTTGACTTATTTATCATACAGAAATGAGCTCTATATTGAAACTGAACTCACAAGAATATTGCCATCCATTTCACTCACTTCACTTCAGACTTTGCTTCATTGTTTGAATGACATGACTAAATGAAAATGATTTAATTAATTTTTCTCTCTCTGTGTGGAAAATTTCAACTCTGTGCATAAGAAATTGTCTCATATTGCAGTTTTTTGCAAAGAATGGTTCTTAAAGCTCTCTTTTTGTGTGCTCAGTTTAGGCAGTTTGGATGTATTATAGGATGGAATATTTTGAGATATACTTTGGAATGCAAATTGATGGAAATGATTTTCTTTGAAGAGTCTCTGTTCGTTCTGAATTTTTTTTGGAAGGGATTGTTTGAGGATTCTGGATGTAGAATGGATGGGGATAAAAGACATATCATATGAATATTTGATTTGGATATCTTAAAGTTCATTATGATTCATATCTTGATTCAAAGTATCTTCAAGTAGGGTAGTGTAAAGATTGAGACTAAGTTCTTATAATATTGAGCCTAATTCAATTTCTGATGAGATTCAAACACACTTCTGAGTTTTAAATCAGTTAAAATTTCAATTTGCATGCCTCCTTTAAAGCCATTAGACTTGCATTAACTAGAACAGTGGTGGGCAACCTTTAATTTTTCGAGGTACACTATGATGGTAAGCATCGCCAAAACCGCACATGGCATAGGGATCATGGCACGGCATAGGGTTCTAAAGATTTCTGGTGGTGGGCAACCTGCCTGCCTGCCGCCAGAAATCTTTGGATGTGCCATGAACCCTAGAACTAGAAACTAGAGTGTATAGGTGGACAACCTTATTTGTAGTACGGCATACCTCAATTCTTGTATTCAGAATAGTGAAGCTCACCGCGTCACACTTAAACATTTACTTCTTACTTCGCTAGCTATACAGATCAGCTGAGATTCATGGCCTCTTACAATTGACGTCTAAAACTGTCTCTTTTGTTGGCTATCCTATGCCAATTGTCAAAACCAAGTGTTACAGTGTCCTTATCAACAGCATCCTTCCAAAATTGCTACCAAGAATGCTGCCCAAATTTAGCTATTTTACAGATAATCATCAAAAACTTCAATTAGCTCCTAACAGGCAAAGAGGATGCTCTCGAGAGCTTACTCTTCTGAAATATACTGAATGAGCATGGTCGTGAACGATGCTCTGCTCTTGAAAGCATGCCTGCTACGAAACTTTAAAGCTTTTAAGCTTCCCAAGCATCTCCCCAAGCTTGTAACTTATTTTTTTTGTAAAACAAGAGCACACACAATGAGAAAAGGAAAAGGAGAGCAACAGAAAAAAAAATTATTCAAGCTCTGAAAGCAGCAACACCTGTGACTTGAAATAATTAATCTTTTCCCGCTTAACACATATTGTGTGTTTGCATTTTTTTATTATTATTATTCCATCTCCTACTCAACATCCACCCCCAACTCCAATTATTCTACTTGCTCATTTTCCTGCCAAAAGCAATATGATTTTCGTTTCATTTTCTGTAATCTATATGCGAGTTTCATTTATTTATATATATTAAAAACATATTTATGTAATAACTGATATGCCTCATTCCAATTTTTTCACGGTACATATATTTTTGCCTTTCGGTCTACAAATACACATACTTTTTAATACTATATATATACATATTGTATAGCAAATAATAATAATGCATACACAATATAAGTTCTGTGTCAGATTTTAATCTTTGAGCATTTTCATACATATTTTATGAAGGCTGATTCTATATTGTCGTTATTATTGTTCCTCCATATGGAGTACATATTTGCATGATATGATGTAATTAAATATAAATTTAAAGCTTAATTTTCAAATGTAAAGCCGTTAAAAAATCCATGCAATTTGTGTGCGTGTGTAAGCATTTTATGATCGCTAGGGAGTAGGGAGAGCATCAATATGAGCGGGGTTGGGGTAGCAAGTGTCAACTTGGGTTTTGTGATTTTTCGCATGATATGGATTTGATTAATGACAATTTTACCCGAGTGGACGGAAAACTACGTTAGAAATAGTCATTGACTGGATATTAACTGTTACATGCATTTTTACACGATTTTATTGTTCATTTGGGTTGAGAGACCTAGCCAAAGGCTCTAACAGATTTAATGTGAGAATGTATATCAATGCAATATACCTAGTCACAATTTTTGTGTCGTGCATCATACAGGCTGAATTGGCGCAGTCAGAAGAGTGAACCAGTACCCGATAGGTAAGCCATTACATGGTTTTTCACTCACGCTCCATCACAGCTTCTTTTTTATTCCTGGATGGGACAAAAATAACGCCTGGAAAAAGCTGATACTTAATTAGATCGAAGCTGAGACATGCTCAGGATGTGACCGGGTTAAAGCTAAGACGAACCAAGATGCGGTCGAAATGATACTAGGATGTGACCAAGACATGACAGGGACGTAACTGAGTAAGACCCAGTCATAAAATTCATCCAAATTCTCATCCCATTCCCTGCAGCTTAAAAGCATACGCTCAACAATTTCACATAATTATTGCAACATTTAAACTTTGGAAAGGAGCACATCAACCTCCAACCCCTCAGCTTCACCCCCTAGCATCACTGCAATCATAATCGCATTTTTTATGCCTCCATCTTTCGCCGTCAATATGTGACTGAAAGATTCATCATTATGATATCGAATTGGGTAGAGATGAATGAGTAAAAAGAGAGCAGTCAAAAAGGACTGTAATAATACAAATACACATCCACGCATCTGAGTGATACACAGAGACAAATATGATTGCATGAAATTCTATCATGAAATAATACAATCTATATATATAAAAGAGTGATTCTTCTCTTATCTTTCGTTCATACATATTTATGTATTTACCCTCTGCCGAGACGGTCCTTTGCCTTTTAACATATATACACACAATACAAAAAGATGAAAATGAAAAGAAATAAAGCACAGAAATGAGATAATGAAAGCAGGCAATGAAAAATGATATAATCGGAAATTTCCGATTAAAATAAAAAAAAAAAAAGTCTCTTATTACAACTGTATACGGCAAAAGCTATCATCATCATCATCATTTTAGCAGCAGAGGCAATGTTATGATGAGAAAATATAACGACAGGCGTACACATACCCAAAAAGGGCATGAAGTTTTGAAGACGTTTGATGAGATTTGGGCGCATTTTTGGAACATACTGATTTAATTTTAAATTGGCAGCTTTATCTACTCTTAATGGTTAGTCAAATAATCAGCATAACAACTGCTCAAAGTACCTCAAACTGCAAATCAACCTCATTCCATCTACAGACAACACCACTCCACCCAAAACGCACCAAAAATCCTTCAAACATCATTTTAAAATCCTCGCAAACATAATCATGGAATGAGCAAAAAGGAAGGAAAGAACAAAAAGAGGAAAAAGAGAAATGAGAGGTCATGAGTATGAGAAAAAATAAAGAAATCGTTTTGAGATGGTTTGAGGTACTTCAGGAATAAATGGCCAAAGCATGAAATGAAAGATGTTCGATAAAAAAAAAAATTTCCTCTTTTATTTCATTTCTCATTACATTGTGTCTGCGTCTATCATCTCAGTTTTTTTTTGTGTCTCACAAGTCATTTGAACCGATCGACACAGTTGCGGAGATTTGTATTTTTGAAGGTGCAACAACCGGAGCTACACAACATTAAAGATAAGTGAAATTGAAATTGCGATTTTTCAAAAAAATGTATCAGTTGTTGAAGTCACTGTGAGAGTGTTATGTGATCACAACGTAGATGCTACAAAGTAACAAGATAATTGTCATGTGACACGCATGTAGTCGTTATATAGTCACGCCATGTTCGCAACTTAGTCATTATTGGCGACTAATTGAATTCTACACAATGTTGTTGATACGTGGCTACCACGTGACTTTCAAATTACGTGGATCGCATGTAGTTGTCACATTGGGTTTGCAACTTAGTCATTATTGTCGACTACTGGAATGCTGCACAATATTGATGTTGTTGATACGTAGCTACCACGTATTTTCTGCGTATACCAAATATCTTCGTATCGCGGTCACTATTTAATCGTTCGTTCTCTTACTGTACAGATCAATTGTTTTCTATTTCCACCATAATCTCATTAACTAATAACCACATGATTGCTCCTTATTCTCGTTATCAATGTAACATATGTCATTGCCTGATGATTTTGTGGCTGTCATGTGTCTGTCACATAGCCACAACATTAATGCAACATAGCTGCTACGTTACTACAACATGGCACATTACTGTTTTTTCACAGTCACCTTTTAAAGTGTGTTTTCCGGGAAATATTCCCCCCACAAAACAACTAAATATAAAGGAAGACTTTAAACAAAGATGACAGAGAGAAAAATATGAAAATTACTTCTTGTCACGCAGTTCAAACATATTAACATATTCCGTATATTTTTTGCGTGACAAATCAAATCGAAATCATGGATAAACTTGGTGGATGTGGGAGATGAAAGGGAAATGAAGGGAAAAAAGAAAAATGATTCAAAATCAAATAAACATTTAACGCAATGCGATCAGAGAATTGAGAATAGCTGCTGCTTATTTTCATCATCCAAAAATAAAAAAAAAATCTTTTTTAATTGCCTCTGGAACCAAAATTGAGCATAAAAAATTCATCAACATTAAAACTCTATGAGAAATAAGTAGGAAAAAAGTAGAGCAAAAATTTTCTATAGAAATTGGAATGAGAAGCGAGAGGGAAGCGAAAAAGAGAGAAAAATAATTGGTTTCATGGCATTTAATTTAATTAAAATCCTTTTAATTAACTTACTTCGCTGAGTAGCAAATGAAAGGAATGAGGGGAAAAATTGTTAAAAGTGAGGAAAAAAAAAGGGTTTTAACTCGACTTAATGTTAAAAGCACAGATCTAAAGCTAGCTAAGAAATATTATTGTGAAACGACAAAACGGTGATGAAAAGTTATAAAGTTTAAGATTTAAGTCGTTTAAGTCATTTGCAGGAATTGCCGCTTGATTAAATGATATTTATTTTTCGTTGACCTCAGCATCAACGACTTGTGCTTACGTTTCTTCGTTTTTGTTCAAATAATTATTATCCTTAGGGTGAAATTATGTCAAGTGCAGGGGACTGTTGTCTTGGTGGTTGATCTCGTGGTTATGATTGTCAACGACCAATGAACTCTTGGATGGAGACAGCATTGTATTTAGAATTGGTGGTTGACAGACGGAAGCCAGCGAAAGAGCCAGCCTTTCGGCGCCATCTAAGAGATGACTATGTATCACAATTTGATCTAGCTATAAATATGTCTGTCTGCTAGAGTTCTCAATATTCCGAATTGGCAGATGTTATCGAAAGATAGAGCGGTTTACAGACGTTATTTCATTCGTAATGGATTTTGCGAAAAGTCAATTGTTGAAGATGAAGTCTGTGTAAATATGACCCATGTTTTACAAATGTCAAGTGTACAAATAAGCATCCGTGTCCACCTAATCACAGGTTGTTCCCCATTCGTGTTTAAAAATTTTAGCGAAAATTGAAATTGTTGCAAGATCAGCATCATAGAATGACAAGCTTGGGTATCAAATCCAGAATTGAGTTATGATTTAGATACAATTTTGAGTCAATTTGGAGGATTCGGTACAATGTAATCCTGCGATTGAGAACCCTAATCACAATCATAGCTAATCTCCATTCTTAAATCAACATCAAACGACAGTTAAAGCATATCATATTAGCTAGTTCCCTCAGTACAACCTCCAAGTGTCTTTATTAAAGCTTGATTACAGCAAGTGTCTATATTAAGGCAACTAACTACATTTAAAGCAATTTCGCACAACATCTAGTCCTAATACTCAATTCTCGTACTATAAATACACTTCATTACTTCCTTTTTAAAAAAAAATTCAGCAAAATTCACCCTTAAGGGCAATTTACTTACGAAAATTTTGGATGAGCAAGAAAAAATCTCTCGTTTCAGTTCCTCTAACTCGCACACACAAAACAGCAAAAAAATAAACTGCGAATTTTGCTGTTGTTGTTGATTTTTTCCCTTCCGCTGTGTGTATCTTACTCATTTACCCATTCTACTATGATAATGAATGAGTAAGAATATGGAAAAGAAGCTTCACGAGGTAAAATGTTGAGCATATAATAAAAACAAAATGATAGCAATAATGTTAATGGTATTTGAGCGAAGTTTAATTTCTAGTTTCGCTCTACTTACAGACAGATTGAGATTCTGTAATCAACTTGATCGTGTTAATATTTTTTGATTACTGATTCGATGTGGGATGCGAGAAAATTGAGAGAATCACAGGCAAGATGAGTGGGATGATGTGTATTAAATTAATGGGAATGAGAGATTTTTACGATTATAGATAATCAATTGAAAAAAGCTCAATTTTTATTCGTGATAGTAAGTATCAATCTAGTCAATGTTATTACATGCTCATTGGCAATATCCAGATTGGAAGGTAAAACGCGTTTTATGGCTTCTTAATCCAAAGTAATTACTTAACATTACAGCATCAACTAATTTTTTATATTTTTTTCCCCTCGCTTTGATGTAGTTAATGATCAACATGGTATGTAGCTTCATAATATATATTTTTTTACAAGCTTTCTCTCCCTTCTTCATTAATTACTAATTAAATAAATTAATGTTTTGAAAAAATTTCTAATTCTTCTTCTTTTTACGTACACAACGAGAGACGCTCTATCGTTTATATTTGGGGAGATAATATCTGTTGAATAAAAGAGGCAGATTGTGGTTTGAAAGAAGATGGACAGTTTTAGAAGGGAAATGAATTCGTAATATTAGGGGTTGTTGGCTGATGATGTGATTAACAGATATGTAGCTTTATACTGAATTTTTGACAATTGCAAAGATTTACACATCTGTTGTAGCATCTTGCTGTCTGGGCATCCTTCCAGGAGTTATTCGGTCTACCACGAACTCTCTTACCATTCACAATGTTTGATTTTAGGACCTTATTTAGTGGAGCTTTTACAGGTCTTCTAATAACAAGCCCAGCCTTACGGAGCCTGTTTACTTTGACTCCGATCCTCCTTCATGATGTTTTGATTTAAATTTTAGGAATAATATCACTTACTCTAGTTGAAAACGCAAAAAGGGTATCAATCTTGTCTGTAAGAATGGCTTAATCAGAACCTGCAATGAAGAGTTTTGCAAACCTATGCAGCTTGTTAAGTGAATAACCAATAGATACTCTCGACGATCTAGATTGCGGTGGCTTCTGGCTTTCTAATCGTAAGCTTATTCAAAAGCAGAACAACGCATTTGGTAGGAAACTGCTGTGTTGCCTTGATTACGCCAAGACGAGAAGTTATGCTGAAGATGGGGCGTAGCCAGGAAAGGCACGACATCTCGATGGCTAATTTTGATTCATCTTTATGACGAAAAATGTACAAGATCACATCTGGAGTATCCTTACGACGTCTATCAACCAACGATAATGATGTATCGAGTGTCCAAAACTCCTCAAAGGACTCTCCATGACCCTTATCAATATTTCTTTACCACAAAGATTCAACCTTTTCCACTATTGCAGACCTAATTCATTAACAACCATCTTGACACGTTGCTTCATTTTCAAGTCACACAAACAATTTTCAAAGAAGCCATAAATTCAACTTTATGAATGGGATTAAAATTTGCGGTGAAACACAAGCCACTTAATATTTTTTTCTAAAATTTTGAATGTCAGCAAAATAAAAGCTTCAGCACAATTTTAAACAATAACCTCTAAGTCACGAGCGTGTGCAGCCCTTGGTATGGTATTAATTCCTTTTATATAATTTTGCTGTAACTCAATTTTCCATCATCAAAAAAGAACAAAAATAATAAAAACAAAAATTTTGTTGAGTAATTAAATGACGACGAAGTGATTAAAGTCTATAGACTCGTGCTGTAAAATATAAATATCAATTTAGTTATAATGAAACGACAATTTTAATTTTAATGAGGAAACCATTAAAAATGTCGAGAATGAAAATAATTACCTGAGTTTTTTTTTTTTTTGGAAAATTGGATGGTTAAAATTTTGTGTGCTTTATGTAAGGATTGTTTGACGGTTTATTAAGCAGTTGATGTAAATTGTAAAATTTTGTGGAATTGTTGGTTGGCCAGTATACAATGAATGTTGAAAATCAGAATCAGTTTTACATGGAGACAGATTGATGATGAAATTGTTGTGAAGTTTGTGTGTTACTGACCCGAATTCAGTAGGACGATTGGTCCATTATTACACATTATTAGCTCTATTTTTATAATTGTGTGTACGTTCAGGGAATTGATTACACATGTTGTAATGTTACTGACAGAATGAGAATAATTAATATTACGGATTGTCATTCAATTGAATTGCCCTAGACAGTACAGTGATAAGAACAAGGTCGGACTATGCGACCGGAAATTTAGGACGTTGGTTTGAATCTCAATCGTAAGAAATTGCAGAGTTGCAAAACATGCACCTGTAACAGGTAAAAATCGTAAAAATTCTTGTTAATTTTCTTACAAAACCATACAAATTATCAAAAAATTGTATGGTTTTTGCCTGCCATAACTGCCTGTTTTGTAACTCTTGCAAATTGTTTGGAATTATACTTTTTCAGTTAGTTTTCCTTCACAATGGCTTCAATTGACATCGATAGCTTCTGAAGATTGAATAACACAATGTGTTCTCCAGAGTACGGCTACGTACTCGTATACAATGGTAAGAGACAAGGTTGCCTTGAAGGCATTTTGATCACTTTTTTTGAAGTCAATCCCAATATCGAACCTCGATTTCAATTCCAAAACTTCGAGTCAAATTGCCAGAACACAATTGAGCATCCTCAACTATAAAAGGTTGAGTATACTCATGAATATGCTCATTGAATTGAGTATACTCATTGTCTGTCTACCCACAAATGTGCTAATATTTAATCTCTAAAAACTTAAAGCACACCTAAGACTATTTCAATATTTTTACAAACAGATTAAAATAGATTTTAAATCCCACAGAGAGGAGTCCAACAGAGAAGGCCGAATAAACAAATCTAATCGAATCCAAAATGAATATTATTGATAAAATAACCTAAAATTTAGTAAGATTTGAAAATATTTACATGCATTAGTACAGCAATCAATTAAAAGAAAAAAAAATTTGAAAAGAGAGGATTTAATCCTCAACCTTTTGTAATGGACCTTAGGGAAAGGTTTTCGAATCAATAGAATTTTCAACAGCATAACAAACAATAAAAATAAAATATATAAAAGAATAGGAAAAGAAAAACAGAATATTCAGCATTTACGATAAAAAGTCAAATACCCATTCAAATTATATCGAGAGGATGCTTCATAATATGGGCATTACATACAAAGGAATAAAATAACAATGGATAGAAAAATGGGAGGTGGAGGAAAAAGGAGAAGAAAAAAAAATATTGAAAAAAAAGGAAATTTATGTAAGAAGATGATGACATAATGCCGTAAATGTATGTTGACAATAGCCTGTTGATGTAGGAGCTGGAGAAAATAGAAAATAACAAAAAAAAGGAAGAAAGCTGAGCATCGAATGGGATGCAGGGTTGGTAGACTTGATGTTATTGGTCTGTGGGACTTCTTACTCACTTATTTCTCTGGTCGTCCAGATCAATGGTGATCCATGACTTTCCTCAGATGTCGCCCAAAACCAGCTTGATCACTGATTACCGTCTGTCAGTTTCCGATTCCAAATGCAGCACTATCTCAATCGACAGCTTCCTTCCATGAGTTGTTTGGCCGTCCACGTGAATTTTTGTCATCTACAAAGGTACTGGGGTCTTTCTAGGGGGAAAAATTAGTTTGAAGGATTCCAAAGAATCCTAACAAACTGAAGAACATTGTCAGGCAGGTTACCACAATCTCCCACATGGATACGCCTCTGTACAACAGTTATTTCGACTAGAGTGCTCTTACACCTAGGGGGTAGTCTTACGTTGTAGATGACGTAGCCACACATCAGAGTTAGGAGTCTAGTTGTTAATGATCATCTAGTGGACATCTAGCGGAGATAAATTGAGTCTCTGGATTCAAAGGAACCCTTAAAAAATTGGAGATATTTGTCCTAAGAGGCAGGTTATTCCAATCACCCAAATGACTGGACCCCTGTTCAGCAAAATAAGTTCTTTTGATTAAAATACGCTAATACTGAACAATCAACAGCAATATGCATCGATTCAGAACTAACCAAGCTATGTGCTGCTCAAAAACCATCAAAATCAACCAAAAAACCAACTCTGTCTATTCACCCATCAGCAAAAAAAGTTGAAAATGATTGAAAACTATCCCCAATTGCAACCCTTCAAAAGATTGAACAAGATTTGTTCCCCAGGAAACCTCTAATGTATCATTCCCAAAAGATTTTACGCCATTTTTTTGGCTGCCTCCTTCATAATGCGAATCAATACGAAACTACCGAAAAAAAAAGAAAGTTCTTAAACTTATTTTCTACTTCTTCTTGCTCCTGATACTTCTTTTTTTTTTTTTATTTCCATCCTCTTATGGCCAACAGAAAACAAAATATAAAAATCTCTCAAACAATCGACCTAAGATCAAATCTTGTAGTAAATGCTACTTGTAAACAAGAAGTATTTTTATATATTTGCACACACACAAAAAAAAATGGCAAAAAGAATAAGAACAAGAGAGAAAAAAATATACAGAAGTGCCAACAGCTAAAATCCTTTTTTTAGAAAAAGACGACTTTTTTCAACATAAAAAAAAAATATTTTCTGAAAAATTTTTATGGCTTAAAGTTATTGAAGTTTGACATACATATTTTTTCTGCTATCTATGCTCTTATGCTACAGTCACATCTTATTTAGAATGGACATCTTATTTATATAGCATTCACTTGGCTTACAGTAGATTTGCTCTCTTTTTTCTGTTCAGAGCGATGTCAGCTTTAAGATGAAAATTGGAATAAAAAAAACAGCAGAAAGAACAATTTATATCGTATGAAAGAAATGTAATGGAAGAATGAATGAAGCAAGTTCAAAGAATGAATTTGCAGTTTCAGATTTGTTGCAAAAAGAAAATAAAACGCAGATAGAAGTTGGGACTGATGTTAAGTGATGTCTTCTGTCAGATTTCCTACATCTACGATGTTCTATAATAGTTTTATTAGGAAATTTGTGGATTAAATAAGGTTCTCAAATCTGACTTTCTGGATGGTAATATAGCTTATAACCAAAGTATTCTCTGAAGGAAGCTCTCGATAGAGATAATTGGTATTGTTACACTTGTTGCTGGAAACTGGCAAATGGAAGACAGCGATAGAGCCTGCAAAAAGTGCAGATCTGCTGCCTTGGACTAACAATAAGATACAACCGAAAACTGCAGATCTTCGCATCTAAAATGCGAGAAATGCAGTTCTGCGGTTCTTCATCGCACCCTAATTTTAGGTTCATTCTCGACTGGGGCACTCGATTCTTTAATCAGTTTAAGGTTGATTCTCAACTCATTTGCTTACAATTACTGATATACTCTACTTTTCTCAACAAACAAAGAGCATGCTCCTATGATTCCGTAATTTAAGAGCTCGAATTCGATTCAAATGTTGTATAAGGTCGCGTCATCTCGAGTAGACTTTTCCATACAAAATCCAAGTCGACTTCGAGTTCTACGAAAAACCACCTTTGGACTAAAGCGTTCGCTGCGTATCATTTTAAAGATGTAAGGCCACAACAGTGGTTTGGATCCCACTTTAAAATGTAGGTTTAGGTTTAAATGGGAGATCTGGCGAATCCTCACTCGTTAAACTGCCAATAGTCATGAAACGCATATAAATGCGCAGCTGGTTTGTATCATTAGGTCTGAACAGCTAGCTTTACACTAGCTTTTGTATTCAGGACCCACTCTACAATGGAAGTAGAAGTATGTCCCACTCACATTAAAAGCATTAACCTTCTAATATTTCCAGATTCCATTCTAAAAATATCACCAAAATTCTTCATAAAATAAATACCAGCACACAGCATCTAACCCACCTTTTAAATTTTAATCATCATAATTCACCAACATAAATTACCCAACAAAATACCTAAATTAAATTTAAATTTAATCAACTGTAATTTCTATAACAAATTCATTCTCAGTAAAGAGCGTCACCAAAAAAATTATTTTTATTTATTTATTTTCAATTTGACTGAACGATGAGGAAGAAGAATAAGAATCCAAGGAAACGAAATTTTCATCATTTCACAGAGCTGCTCATTCAATGACGTCATTCTAAATGAAGCTTGAATATTCAAAAAATATATCTAAAAACTTATTTTGCTCTCATTGCGGGGAAAGAGCTTGATTCATATAAGAAGTAACAAACAAGTCGCATTAGGTAAATGAACAGAAAAAAAATGTGTACAACAAAAAATTGCAATTACTTCCAGATGAATGGACAAAGTGTCGAAAGTAGTCAACAACTTTTATTGAAATTGATTTTCGGACGTAAAGGCAGACAAGAAGAAGTAACATGAGCATCATTAACAAAAGAAGAGATATTGAAGTGTGGGTGGATGAAATAACAACAGAAATGAAAAGAACTAAAAAGGACATTAAAGAACACACAATTCCAAATCACAGTCATCGAGCTCAGGTAAGTAAGCAGCTTTAGTTCCCATTCCAATTTCCTTTTTTTTTTCTTCTAGAACTTCTAGTGACCCAATAGAAGATAAATAATATGTATGATTTGAAATCAGTTAAAAAGGAACCTATTTAAACCTTTTTTTGTGTTGTACAATCTGAGATATTTTCACCATTATTCATAGTACTGTTGTTGTTTCTTCTTCTTTTATTGTTATTTTGGAAGCAATCTTAGTTAAGTAGAAATGTTGTTGTTGTTGCACTTTGTTCGATTTGGGTACTAAATGAATCTGGAGTTGATTTATCTGGTACCGGGAAATTATGGTAAAGGTATGCCACTTTTCTATGACGATAGACTCGTAGTGGTAAACTCGTGGTAGACCGAAGAACTCCTGGAAGGAAGCTGTCGATAGAGACAGCATTATATTTAGTATTAGCAATTGGCAGGCGGAAGACGGTGATATAACCAGTTATAGGCGACATCTGAGGGAGGCCATAGATCACAGTTGATCTGTACGGCCAACGAAGTAAGTAAGCATAAGTAAGTAATTACTTTTCTTTACTAAGTCCACGTTAAGACTGCTTCAGGGATGTGACTATACTATTCCGTATCTGTTAGAGTTTCCAAATGTAGGAGATGATGATGCTGTCCAAAGCGTACTGTCCAAAGGAGAAATACCTGAAAGACCTAAATATGTCTAAAAGGAAATAGACTCCAAAACGACAAGAGGGTAAGATCTCGGACTAGAGGTGCAGATTGAGTGTTGAACCTAAATTATTTGGCTCTAGTTTCCATGATTCCATTTGGAAATGTTTATTTTGTTGCATGTCTATTGAGTGGAAATTATTTGATGGCGAAATGGTTTAGTATTTTGGAAGCTTTGGAAACTATTGCGATCATTAGTTCGAGACTTGGAAGAAAGCATCTAATCCTACGTAGAGGAAACGTGGTTCACAGGGTTAATTTGTATTCTACAGATAGTAATGTCACCAAAAGAGTGGATCAGATGTCATTATTATCTATAAATCTGGCTCATCCTGATTCCTTAAACAATCATTATCCGCGAAACATCCATTGGAACTCTAAAATGTCATCATAACCCAATTAGTCCACCCATCCACAATTCTGCTCATCACAAATCCTAAGAATGTGGTTTTGTTCCTTCTTACTTGCTTGGTATTTCTGTACTTGTTCATTTTAACCCCGAATAAAAGGGATGAAATCTTTCTTTATCCTTTCATTCTGTCTCTCACTCACTCACATCACAAATAAAAAAAAAAAGGCAAATTTATTTTCGTTCCATTGTTGCTACTACATCTTTTTCCTTTACTGCTCACTTTTTATATTATCGTGTTCATCTTAAGATGCTACTATGCCTTTTTCCATTAAACGTTGAGTGAGGCAATGGCGTCGATTTCAGTTCTTATTTCTCGATATTTTTTCATTCTCGTTTCTTCACAGTTTATGAATGAATGAATTCAATTTCACCGTCATTCATCCGTCGCAGCAAACGAGAAATATTTCCCGAGAAAAAAATAATACATGCGTAAAAAACCAGAGGATGACAGTTTAACCTCTTTCGCTTCACTTTCTTTTTGGTATCTTGTCCCACAAAATAATCGTTCATGAGCATGATGAGCAGCGGCTTGTTGTAGCAACAAAAAATAAATAAAGAAAAAGGAGAAGAAGAAAAAAATTGTATAACAAGTGTCTTGTGATGCCACTATGATGCTGTCACTTTAAAAATCTCTTCCTTTATGGTGCATTTAACTGTTGTGGTAAGCATTTTTCGATTAAGGTGATGTCTGTCTGACTGGGAAATTACTTAGAGGAGGTGAAGTTTTTAGATGTCATATGATGATATTTTAGTGAATTTTTGTTAAACAGGAATAAGTTAGTTCTAATTAAATTGTCAGCTAAGCCATCGAATAGACCGTAAGTATACAGGGTATAAGTATAAAGGTAAAAGGTACATAAGTGTAAAGGGTTCACGATTTCTCGAACTTGAAAATTTCTCAAGATCAAGTCTCTAGAAGCCTTAGTATAGACTACATTTAAGTATACACCGATTCGAGTCATTCATCTCGTACAATATTTAGTTTCTTAGGCAAGTAATTGCTACTTAGTTCCCTAGTTCTGCATTGATTCAAGCAGTATTGCATAGTCTTAAGAGACCGCTACATCGTTACATTGCTACATCGCTACAGCGTTAACAAATGTCAATGTTTGGTAAATCTCAAAACTACAAGGAAGAGCTGAAATCTGTTTCTCTTTCATTTTGCAGTATTCAAACTGGTTTTCTGCAGTCTATCAAACTGTAGATGCAATTGTTCAGGTGCTAATAATGTGGATGACATTTCAGAATGTGCCAAACGGTTTTGTGCTCAAGTAGATGCAATTGTTCAGGTGCTAATAATGTGGATGACATTTCAGAATGTTTGGATGAAAGATTATATTGTTCTGGTGAAGAAACTCATCATACAGTCTCAAACACAACATCATACCTAATATTAAGCGCTCCATTAAAGTAAATAACCCAAAATTTCTCCAAAAATTTCCTTACTTCTTCCGTTTTCGTTTGTTTGTTTTTTTAAGTTTTTTACTCTTTTTCTTCTCCTTTTTTTTGTCTTTTTACCCTCCATACTTCAACATTCACTTACTACCCTCTCAAGGAACATTTTCTTCGGCTGAAAATGCTTTTGTTTATTTTTTCCTGTAAGCTTTTTTTTTGCCTCATTCTATGTCTTTACTTGAAAATAAAACAATAAAAAAAACTTTTTAAATCAACATTGTACATAACGAATGAAAAAAAAAGCAAGCAAGCAAGCACAAAGAGATGAGGAATAAAAAAAACATTCAGCAAAGCAAGGAAAATGAAGGAAAAAAAAAATATGTAAGGCAGCAGTGAAAAATCAGCGAGAGTGTAAATGAATGGAAAAGAACAGATGGATCCTCTGCTCGTTTTCACATAAAAAAGTAAAAGAAGAAGGAATGAAATGAAGAAACGTTAAGGCGCGAGGGAGGTGAATAAAAAAATTAAAAAACATAAAACACACTCTCAGATGATAATATAACAGGGAGCATTCTATGCTGTGTGATGGTATGTTATGTACATTTTAGCATACTTTTTTTTGCTTAAGCTTAAAATAAACGGGTTTTTGTTGCTATTTTATCTAGCATACGGATAGACGAGTGTTTCGCAGATTTTAATAGAACGTGTCTGATGTGTCTGGTGTGTCTGAGCAGAGTAGAATCTTTGGTATCGATTCATATAAAGGCAAATCCGCCAGAGCGAGAATAAGGGCTCTTTGGCTTTATGGTAAGGCAACTAACCGGATATTTGTATGACTCTGTTGTGAAGATGTGAGTTCGATTCCTATCAGAGACTGATCTTTCAAGTATTCGCACAATGCTCACGACATTA
The DNA here is from genome assembly GCF_022539635.2 of Chironomus tepperi. Classification (NCBI taxonomy): domain Eukaryota; kingdom Metazoa; phylum Arthropoda; class Insecta; order Diptera; family Chironomidae; genus Chironomus; species Chironomus tepperi. The sequence continues at coordinate 862,858 of NW_027226293.1, read as the reverse complement.
CAGTGGCACAATAAACCAAAAGTAATTTGAGGATGTTCATGGAATGAACTATTGGAATTTCTCTAAGGCAGCACCTCAGTAAGGTTATTGATCAAAATTAATCTTTCCCTACTTGCTTACTTACTGGATCCATGCTTCGATGACGAGCTTAGGTTTCTGCAAACGATTTTCCCTAAGGCTCCTTTGCTGGTCGAACTCAAAGTTTGTACAAATCATCTGTTTGTGCATCTAACTGACATTATTTTAAAACCGTCCTACACTATGTGGCTTTGACGTATTTTCCCTTCTGGATTCAATTAGTATTTGAGGTCTGCGAATCTTGCCTAAACATTTTCGTACTACGGCACATCTTGGTTATTAGCTATCGGCGAAACCGCATACGACATCCCATTTCCACAAAAAAAAATAGCGGCACACTTTTATTCTGCGGAACACTTCAATCCTGCGGCACTCAGTTTGAACTACATTGGTTTATTGGCAAAATAGCTCTTATTAAGATCTTTAAACTAAGTATCACCAACTAAAGCAAACACCATACACAAAAGTCACACAATACTCCTGTAAACAGCCTTCAATCCTTTTATAAACACCCATAATTATTATTTGTTAATGTGCCTCCTTCATGATGATTACATCCACCTGAACTTTCAAGCATTGTAAGCCAAATTAAGCTTCAAAATGATGCTTAATATTACTTGAAAAAAAAAGAGTAAATTGTTGTGGTATTTTCACCAACATTTACTTCCCATTAGTGTAATTCAATCCAAACTTTATGTTTTTCACTCTCATAATTTTTAAGCAGCAATAAAATATTTTCCAGGTGATTCACAATTAAAGATACCAGAAGCTCTCTCTGGCAATTTCCAGTTTGTAAAAAGTTTGTTGTTTTTAAAGCCTCAACGATGTGAAAAATTTTCGTTCATCTTCAAAATTGATTAAAATCTAATTTCGATTGGGTTTAATTTTAGAATTAAATGCGCTGTCGAGAATCCCTGCTACAAGGTTGATGAAAATTTGTGTTGTTTTAAAACAGCAACATTGAAGAAGAAAAGACGCTTCTGCTCGTGCATTGAAGGGTTAGGAGGGCAAACAGAAGAAAAAAAGTAAGTAGATGGAAGAAAAAGAAGGAATAAAAAAAAATCGAGAGATGAGGATGTTAAAGCAAAAAGGGGGACGAATGAAGCGATGAGAAGCGAGTTGATGAGTTTAGGAGGAGTAAAGACTGTTATAAAAAATTGAATTAAGAATCCTTTCATCTCACGTCATGTTTCCTCGTCTCTCCCTACATTTTTTATTTTCATTTTTTCCATCGTCGTCGTTATTTGTGTGTTGCTGTTCATAGACGCTTGGGAGTTTTATGGATATTGCGTAACCTGCTGCGTGACTTGGGGGGGTTTGGATGAGCCGTTATCTGTGTACTCTGTCTCTTCTTCCTCTCTCCCTCCCTCCTTTCTCTCTCCCTCGTCCTTCCCTCCTCCTTCTCCTCATTACCCACCTTCTTATGTTGAGTACAACATCAGGAAGGTAAGCCCATTTTTAGGGTGTATAAAGCCTATCTACAGATACCCTAGAATATTGAATATTGAACAAAATATTCTGTCGAGAACAGCAGTTGACCCTAACCCAATCCATGGGATATACCTCAGCTTACACCCCACACACTACATCACACCCAAACAACCATTCTATTATTCCATCACACTCCTTTTCAAAATCACTTCTTCAGCTTAATTGTGTAAATTTTTTAAACAAAAAACATTATTTGATTCTACCCACATACATACGTACGTACATACAACATACTTAATATACATCGTGTACATGGATGAATACAAGTTTGGAAGTTTAAAAGAATTTATTTTTTTTTTCTTTCTTGTTCATTCTTTTCTAATTTAAAAAAATTTCTTTTGGATGAAGAATTAGCGAGAAAATTAAATTTCATGTTACTTAATATGTTCTTAGCTCCGATACCGTATGCACATGTACACGTACTTTAGCGCAAATGTGTTTATATGAAGAAAAGAAAGAAAAAAAAAACTTGAAAAAATAATTGAAATTAATTTAAACAAAAAAAAAAACTTTTCTCATTTAACACCAATCTAATACTGCAAAATGTTAACACAATGAAGAGGTGAACTATACATGATAGTGAACATCAAATTATAGTTGGAACTTTGGCATTGGAAAAGAGTGCTTTTAATTTAATTTTCTTCGTGTACTAAATGTTTTATGGATTGAGTTTTAAATTATGGACAGGGTGAGGGAATGTGCTTAGTAATTTATGGATAATTGTCGAGAGTTTTACAAGGATTTTGGTTTGTAAATGACGACTAGCGAATATTGGGGGTTTTAAACAGAGATCGGAGTCTTAAACTGTGATTTTTTGAATCAAACTCTCTTAAAAGCTCGGAATTGTTTTAAAATTGGAGAGGCTATCAAAATCAGAGTTGACGATTGGGCGATAGCGATTGACAAAGTCACGTCGAATATCAATTACCGTTGGCAGAATACAGCAACCGGCTGGCCGAAATGAATTAAGCAACGACTAAACGTCAATGTGCAGTAGAGGCTACTCTATGTAAGGTGGACATCTCTATAAGGAGGCTACCTGCAGAAGACGGGAAACCTGCTAAATCACGGCTTCCGCAGATGGATCCTTCCACAGGTTTTCGCAGAATATTTCTACCTACACTCCAAATCTGATACACTATAATTCACGATTCTTAAGATTTCTATATAGATGTACCCGAAAATGAGTTATTACGAGTTAAAATGAGTTAGATCCTATTGGATCTCATAATAAATGTTAGAAACTGATTTGGATTCTTTGCAATAAATTTACTCCAAAATTGTCATTTACCATGCCAAAAACCAAGCCAAAAGCTTTGAAATGCCTTTAAAATTAAACTCAATCATCATAAATTCCAAATTCCCAAAATTAATAACCGCCAAAATAAAATCAAAATAATTAAAACATCTCTCCCAAAAACACCAAACTTTCATCCAAGGCAATACCAATAAAATTCCATCAATTTTAAAATCTTCTTAAAATCAAAATGAACCTTCATAAAATTTTAAACATTAAAAATTTTTAAAACGATTCCAAAAAACTCCATTACTGATCCCTCAAAATTAAATTACATTCACCAACCCCGTCCCTAATATACATGCTTAATTACTTTTTCGGAACTAATAAAACCGCCATCATTAAAGCCCAAAAATATATATATTTCAATAAATTTTGATACCATGACTGCATTGATTGATGAATTATATTTTAATTAATAAAAGGAAATGATTATAGCCAACTTCAATGGAAATGGAATGTCATAATTATTATTAATTACCCAAATGCCCATTTGAGCATCCCAAACCTCTTTTATATTCATCCTTTAATATATATATATATATACATAATTTTTCTGCTACGGTAACCTCAGGAGTGTGATATAATTACGAAACGATGAATCCCCTTGAAATGAACTTTTTCTTTCATATTTTACGTCTTAAAAACCCCAAAACGGATGTCGGAAATTAAACAGAAGTAGAAATCATAATTTTTGTGGTAAATGGCAAAAGTTTTACGTTTTGCAATCCTTTATTTGTCAACTGTTAATACCTAAATCATTATGCAATTATGAAAAACTTTCTCTGAAATCGATGAGGAATTGGGAAAGAAAATTTTTAAGTTTTCTTGAAGATGCTGTTAGGTAGCAATAGTTTTGGATAATTTATCTGGTTTAATGCTGGTAATGACTGATAATATTTGAATTATTATTGGAAAATTATGCGAGAGTAGATATATTATCAATAATGGATTGGATAAAATGGATTGGTAGTGTGATTGTTGGCATTTTGAATGTTGTGAGCTGTAGCTGAGTCATTTGTTTGAGACTTAGATACGCAACTTATGTATCGCAAATACACAAACCGAGATGGAAAAACAGCGAAAATCACTCGAATCTGACTGAATTCTCTTTGGAATCGCCAGGGACGTTAGGGTCGATATGCCGTCACTTTGGCCACTACGTCACTTTTCTCTATCTTCTTCAGTTGTACACCAATTGTAAGATATTGTGTCTTAGTTTAAGTGAGCATTGAATCAGCTGTTAGGGAGCAGCCCCAGATAACTCAGACGGTAAAAGCACTTGACATGCAATTAAAAGAGTGTGGGTTCGAGTCCCACTTGGATAGAGCTGTGATAAATTCTGTTTGCAATTAATGCAACGAACCTAGCAACAATTTGTGTTGTCGCGAATCACACAAATCGAGTTGGTGTGACTAGAACAGCGAAAAAGCATCCAATTATACTTTCCCTGGGATTGAACACGTGTCGTTAGAACGGTAGTCCGACGCTCTAACCACTATTCAATATTCAGCCTCAAAAATAATGTCCATCAAACTATGACCACACACATCTTCTACTTCTGAACCCCAAAAAAAAATCTTTAAATTACCATAAAACAAAATTTCCTTAAAGTCACTCAGAAGACATAATTATAAGGAAGTGCTCATGCTAAGACAAATGAATACGCAAGCAAAAAAAACTAAAGTTTTTTCATGCCTTTAACATGTAAAGTAGTGAAGATTTATGCCTTTTCATATTTGCAACTTGGGAGCAATTTTATCTTACTTAATTCATTTTCATTAATTTTGAGAATCCCTCACTTACAATTTTATGTTTGAGAATTCACCTTAATTTTTATTTTTTATGCTGTACATATACATTTGCTTGTTAGGAAGTCATTACGGCACTTGAACTATTTGCTACTTAAACATTATACATAAAAATATTTCAAATATTTTTATTTTTTTTACTTCTGCATGTCATTCTCTCCTTTCTGTTGACTGTAAAAATTCATAAAAGAGAAGCATACAGTCATCAAATTTTATCATCTTCAACCCCATGCCTCGGCATACAAAAAAAAACAGTAGACATTACATTTTCCAACTTCATGATCTAGCTTTTTGAAGCATCTCCATATTTAGGATTGCCATTGCTATGTTTTACCCCACTTAAAATATATTCAGTAAAAATATCATATACAATATATCTCTTCTCAATGTCATTTTTCCCATGGAAACTTAACTATGTACTTATGTATCTATCTCTACTCAACTACTGTATGTGTAATATCGTCTAGTAAATGGTTCCATCACGGCAGCAATGAAGGAGCTTTATGTATGTGGTATGTCGGTGGGGTGAATTGAGGCTTGAGAATGGGGATAAAAGAGTCAAAAAAATTTGAATACAAAGATGAATTCATGCTGAATGTTCCATAAACATTCACTACTTTTTCTAGCTATTTCACATTGTGTTAGTCCCTCATCGACATTATTTCAAACAGTAAAAAAAAAATTCCTCGTTTTCTCTTCTTCTTGTCTATTTTTTTTTTTTGTGTATTCTGCTGCTGCTTCTCCTATATTCATTGCGTTGTTACACACGCACATGAATACAGAATAAGTGGGTGAAGAAGAATCCTTCACAAAATAACGTAATTGAGTATTTTAATAAGATTACTGTTCCTTTTTTCCACTATATATATATATATATGCGTATATATACATAATATGAAAATGAGAATAAGTATGCATGTTGCTGCCATATATGATCACACATCTCATAGTGTTAACTGCCTATCTATCTATACAACAAATACATTTTCTTTTCGCATGCCTGCCTTGCTTTGCTTGCCTTTAGTTAGGGCGACAATTTACTTTCAACAAAGTTAAATTATTTGGGTATTTTACAACATGCCTATTTTCTCACATTGTATGGAATGCTGCTCGTTATCTCCCCTGCGTATTCAAAAAAATATTTTTCACAGCGTCATAACTTTTCTTGCTTAAATGTTTTTGCTTTTTATTTTTGTCTTGTTCTTATTCCTTTTTTCTAGTTCTCAACCTCACTCTCCTTCTGTGTGTCTTGCTCAATGTGTATATGTTTGTGCCATTCAAACAACCACCTTGCTCATTTCCTTCGTTTCATCTTTTTTTTTTACTTACCATTTTATATAGCACCAGCCAGCAGCAAGCAAGCAAAGTAAGTAAGAATGAAAATATTCATTTGGAAGGAAGGAAAAGAAGCAAGAAAGAGATGGGGAAAATGAGTTACGAGGTCAATTCCTTTTAGTGTTAATGAGAATAACGCTTTTTAAGATGTATCTAAATTGTATTGGAGTGTGTGGTGGATGCTAATGGAACTGAAAGGTATTAAAAGTTTGTGAAAATTTATTGACATTCTACTGGTTTCAAGGTTTTTGTGCTTCATTTACTGCTGTTGATGTTATTAGATTGTAATTATTTTTCATGAATATTGCTGTGAAACAAGTTGCTGACATAGAACAGCAGAAATGCATTTCTGCAAAACTATGAAAAATGAAAAAGAGAATCCCGAACAGTGAAAAGTGATTTCTTGGGTACCGATAAAGACACGAGTAAGTCATAAGACCTGATGTACCCTGTAATGAACCTAGTTTCAATTCATGTGATGGAAGTCATCCATATCTAGCAGTGGAGACACATTATGTGCCAAAAATCTCAAAACTGCATGCAACTCACGAACCGAGCTTCATAACTAGAACGGTGAAATGGAAAAAGAACTTCAAAAATTAGACATGACCTGGGATTGAACACAGGACCTTTGGCACGTAAGGTCAATGCTCTACCATTTAGGTCACTAATGCCATTCCACCGTATTAACGGTAAGACGTGAAGTTGGCCTGTCGAGTGCCCTGACGGTTTCGTTACGGCTAACTTCAACCCATTTCTATGACGACGAGCCGTAATGTTCTGCTCGGTACTATTTGCAAATCATTTGAGTATTTTTGGTCAGTCTGTTGGTTTTGTTGTTTTAAAAAATTACCAATCATGAGGAAATATCAACACAACTCTCAATTGTGGTATCCCTAGGAAATAATCCAGTTCAAAAACATCAAGTTAACTCCTCCATTCTTTACAATTACAGACATTGTTCTAAATCTGTCCATACCAATGACAGCAACTTTAAGATGCCTCTAACTTAATGACATTTCCAACATTGTATGCCAAAATAAATTAAGGAACTAAACATTGTTTAAAGCAAATCAGACAAACTTTCCACAAACGCTACAAGCATAGTGAAAAATTCATGCTAAAAAAGCCATAAAACAGTATTTTCGAACGGCATAGAACAAAGATAAATTACTTTCATGTTTTTTTTCCTAGTTTAATTAAACTTAATTATTTTCCTCACACATTTAAAATTACCCCTGACATTGCGCTAGTAACTACTTCTCCCCCTTAATGGTAGTTTACACTTCGTTCTTTTATTTCCATTTTTTTTATTAAATGAGGAATACATTTTATTATGAAATTATTTATACAAAGATAGAATGTGCATTTATGTGCATGCTAAGTTCATGTATTTTATGCAATTAATTTGAAAGCTTTTCAGTAGAATGAAATGTGATCACAAAATGAGATTTTTAAGCTCTTCTCTTTTAATTTTTATTAATTTTCTCTTATCCTTCGTCTGTTTTTTTGAGGGGGTGGTTTATTGATGATGTATTTTAGAAATTGTATTATTATATACAATAGCTTTCCAGAACTGAGGGAGGACATGGATCGCAGTTGATCTGTAACCATCAAAGAAATAAGTAGGTAAGTAAGTAATCTAGATCGAGAAGAAGACCGAATAGTTCCTGGATTGGATGTGTTGATAAGGATGCTAGAGTTCTTAATATCTTAATTTGGCAGAAGTTATCAAAATGTAGAGTCTACATACATTCTCTGAAAGGGGCCATCGGCCTCCATGTACCCAGCCAAGGAAGTAAGAAGTAAGTAATATAGTAATCCAGCAGTCGCCACGATTGTCGAAGTAGTTACGAAAAGCTAACCCGAATAGCACAAGCATTCAAAATCTGGTAACAGGCCGACATGACTATGGCATGGTGATTGATTTAAACTAATTTCGGTACAAAGTCTGAGTCACTCTGGCCTAGAGGCTAGATTTTTATCGATTAGAGCTTAGAACAGATTAGTGCTATTAGGTTAAGCACAGTGAGATTTTGACTAGACCTATCCCCGATGCTAATCCTCTTGGTGTTCCAGAGAAATGATAAAGCTTGTCCTCAACCTTATTAACCCTCTCTTCATACCCCTCCCTCCGATATACACTTGACATCATCACCGAACAACCCCCATCTGATTCACTCTTTTGTTGCTCTATTTTTCCTTTTAGCTGATTGTATCACGATGTCATTATTGAAAAACTATTAAGTAGTTTTAAATGAACGTGTTTAATCTGCTTGTAGATTCAAAGATTCTGAAAATAAAATCTTTTATTTTATAGTTTGCATGCTTCCTTATTTTATGTCGATCTTAAGCAACTTATTAATGGTTTTGATATAAAGGTTAGATTTTAATGAGAAATCTACTTTGTTGACTATATTATTCAAGGTTGAAAAGATTGTTTTGCAATAAGAATCATCTGAAGGTTAGATGAAGACATCTAAATGAATCACTTCTAGGCATGACAATCATAATAATAACGTGATATAAGGTGTCATGGTCACAATGTTTTATACTTAGAATTTCTAAAATAAAATTGAAATAGAGCTGTGGGCTCGATGAGTTCTCAAAAATATCTGATTGTCATTGAGATGTGATTGGATGGCATTATGGTTACCTGAGTTAGCATTCTAACCTAGAATCCAAAATACGAGGTTGACTCAGATTTTGGAATTAAAGTTCGACTCAACTTCATCTTCAATTCCACTCGACTTCAGTTCCTGCCCCAAACTGACTTCAAAATCCTTTTTAAAATCTCAACATCCAACATTGCCCCAAAGGATTCACACTTCAACTTCCATCCTGAATACTCTACAAATCTCTCTTTGTATATGAGAAAATTGTCACTAAATTGTTGGACTTAAGCGATAGTTTTAAGGATTTTACGACTCATTAACACGTTTTTTGTTTTTTAAATCTTTCGCATTTAATCTTGACAAAAAAAAACTGCAATTTTATCATCCGCTCGTAGAAGAATAAATTTTATGAGAATGAAGAAGAAGTACAAGCAATCTTGTAAATTGTGAAAGGATAGCTCAATAAATGGCTCAATGTGAGAATGGAAAGGGTAGAAGGAAAAAAAAACAGAAAAGAAGAAAAAAAAGAACAGAAAAGCGAGTGAGAAAAAATGGCAAGATATATAACGAAGGAAGCAAGGCAAGAAACTATTAGTGAAAATTAATTGTTTCTTATTTTAATGAATCCTCTCGTTTTGCTATTGTTGGCATAGTGGCGGTAGCGTTTGCTGTTGATGAGTGAGGTAGAGCAAAAATGAGGAAAAATAGAAAGGGAAACGTAAATTTACAGCATAGCGGGAACTGTGAGATGTATGATCTTGCCACATTGCTTCTAACATCCTATTTCTCACCCAGATCTCTTTCTCTCTCACACTTTTTTCCATACAATACTGTTATGAAGGCTACATATTCGTGGCTGCTGTAAAGGAATGAAAAAAAAGTAAGGAAAAAAACATAAACGAATAATATTTTGAGGTATTGAAGGGAAGTAGAATGAGAAAAAACTAACCAAGTTTCGCTGTTGCTGTGCTGTTATTTTAGCAAGTGAAAATGAGTTGGAAAACTTTTGTAGTGAACTGCATTCTTTCTTGGAAACGCATTTTGAGGAATAAATGGTTTTAATAAGGAAATCTTAAGATTACACAATATGGCAGAGCAAGCCAGCTTTAGGCGTCATCTGAAGACCCGCCATGCATCACATAATGATTGTACCCCAGCGAACCATAAGTATGTAAATGTTCCACAAATGTCACTAAAACGTTATTAGACTCGTCTCCTATGGATCAGTAAATGCCTATAAAATCATCCTCTCGATTTCATCTAAATGGGCCTGTTGCACGATATGAAGAATCAGAACCACTGCAATCCTAATCAATATATTCATCACATCATAGAATCAACCCCATCATTCCTTATATGACATACACCAAAGTACGAGTTATAGAATTTCCCAAATAGCACTATATGAAATTTAAACCTTAATATACTCTTCAAAATCCACAACTTTAAAATCAAGAAACTAACTTCTGAGTTACTTGATGTCATCAACATACTAGCAATCAAAGATTGGAGCTACATGAAAAAAAAATCTGATTATATTCGCTTCTGGTTTGGTATTGATAATGACAGCAAAGTGACATATTTTGTCGGTTTTCATTTTTTTTTTTATTACAGTTCTTGTGAAAAAAATCTCATTTATGAAAAACAAGATGCTTGAGATGAAGCTTTAGAATATTTAGCAACAAGAATTTTCAATTTTTTTTAGAAATCTTACATTGACACGGCAGTAAATGGCACTAAGACTTAGTTGTCAATTTTCTAAAATTAGAATCTCATGTACGGTTCTTTAAAGGAATCTTTAAATTCATATAAAGTAGGTCAGTCATCAACATTTACCCAGCCAGTAAATCTGTCCATCATCCAAACATTCCCCCACCAATATCATAAATGCATTCATTTTTCTAACAAAAAAAAAAAAAGTTTCACGATGGAAAAAAAAATCCATTATGAAATGCAAGATGAGTTGTAGCAGAAACAAGAGTATAAAAAAAAGCAACAAAAAGCATCAGCAGGAAGAAGAATATCAACACACAGAAGCACTGTGAACTGTGATGCTAATGAAAAACAACATAAAGCAAAAATTAATATCACACGGAACCTTACCATTATTTTTAATGTTTTTTCATAAATTAAACTATAGAAAACAAGAAGCGCGCGCCAAGGAGGGAACCGAGAGAAAATGTAAAGTAATAAAAATTGTATGGATGAAAAAAAAAGTTGTTCATCAACTACGGGGCGATGTATTTGTTCTACATACATATTGGAACCCGAAAGGCACATGTGAAATGTAAACTGTAGCTCTGGTCAGTATGATTCCGGCATGACACTGGATTTGATGGTGTCTGAACTCTCGTCGGAGCAACGTCAGTCTGGTTTTATGTTTTTAAGGTTTTATTCGTCGTGCGTCTTCCGGAATACTCAATAGACATCTGCTTACATCATGACGCCAAGACATGTTGCACGCTATTGGCCAAAAAATACCGAATCCGCTAATTAACTGCCACTTGGTTTTACCTTGAAGGTAATTGACGTCGAAAAGTCATTAATCCGGTCTCTGGCGGTGTAGCCTTGATGCAGTGTATCATTGAATCCGATCCTCATTGTCTTGGTGACAAATGATCGACTTTTTTATGACTGCATGCTTTCCAGGTATGTTAACAGTCATCTCAGCACTAAAAATGACACCATATAATTGTATGTCGATCGGGAGACACACTCAACATTTGCATGAAAATATTTAAATAAAAAATATAGAATAAAGGAACAAACAAAACGAAAAAAAAAATCCTATTCATTGTGACGTGCCATTCAAATGAAATGGAGTCAAGGGAGCAGGAATGAATTGAAAAAAAGAACCATTAGTACTACGTAATTGGCGAATGATGGCGAAGAAGATAGAAGCAAAACAAATTTCAGCATTTTTTTTTTTTAATTAAAAAAATTTCCACTTCTTCTTCAGCAAGCTTCCTTTCTGGTTCCCCATTCCACAGCTTTTTGCACGCTTGTTTTGCATCAAACACAAAAAAAAAAAAGAAATGAAAACGGAGGAGCGAAAAAAAAAATTTACGCGATAGCAATAAAATGAATGAATGAAATAGAATACAAAAGACAGAAAGGAAGCTAGTGAGGGGGTGCTGGTGGGAGGAGAGTGAGGAAGATGGATTGATAAAGTAAACATCTTTTCTTCTAACACAAAACAAAAAAAAAGCTCTTTGATTCCTTCTGCCTTTCGCATTTCATTTATTAATTTTTTTTTTTTTCATCCCCTTCAGTCTCACTTTCTTTTCATATTATAAAGCACGTCAGGTAGAGATGGTAAGATGGAAAAAACACAGAGGCACGCTCTTTTGTGACATGCAAAACGAAGAAAGGAAAGGATAAAAAAAAGAGAGGAATGGAATGAGATTGTACACCTTATCTCATATTGTCGCATTGATGCTGATGATGAAGAAGAACAAAATCCCTCGTATTATCACATCCATCGTTAAGGAGATAGAGGATCTGAAATTGAATGATTCTCGCGAACGTTGAAATATTCATCCTTTAAATAAAAATGTTCTCAAGCAAATTTTTATTCATATTAATGGTCGTGCTGTTATTCTGCCTGTTCGCTCAATGATTTCTTTTTTTTTTTTTTTGTTCTATTCTCAAATCCGTCTGTCAGATTAATCGTCCGAATGTCATTTAATGATCACGAATTGAGACGCACAAAAAAAAATCCGATGCTCAGCAGAACTGTTTGTTCTTATAAATCAATACTAAAGGCACATAGCGTTGAAAAGACGAAAAATTGGTTCCCCAGGCAGAAGTGACTCGCCACAGCATCCAAATCAAAGTAAGCATAGTAAATCTAATTCCATAACAAAATCACGTCATGTGCTTTTCGGGAACACAAATACGCAGCTTTCCGCTGTATCTCAATTTGGATTTCATCCTTCAAGAATTGATCCAGAAAAAAAAAATTCAATTTTTGAAGAGGATTTCCAACAACACACCTCCGCACTTACTACCTCAATATATCTCTTATATCAATTTTTGTTTGTTTCAAAGTAATCCTTAAACTCAAAAGTGTGTACTTAAAAAGAAGAACAAGAACTTTTCAAGGATATTCAAAATAAAAATAATAATCCGCAAGTATACCTGAATCAAATTCACTCTCTCCATCACTACAAGATTCTGGTATTTTTTTGGATTACTTTAATGTTGATGGTCGTTGTCATAATCACTTATTAAAGCTTTGTTAGTGATCCTGAGGTAATTAAAAATTATTTTCAATTATGGAAGATATCTTGGAGTTCTAAATATAAGCAAATATAGAAATTCTTATTTATGCTATTTGGAATGATTAAGGTTTTGTAATTGGAGACGTTATTTGGGTAGGAATTCTTATTTGAATGCTATTTAGTGATAATGATTAAGGTTTTGTAATTGGAAGAAGCTCAATGGATTTTCCTAGAAAAGGCTGACGTAATTCTGGTGTAGAGTTGAATTTTTTCCGAATGTAGGCTTTAGTGATAATCTAAATTGGAAATATAGCCTTGTGGTGAGATTCGAATTCATGCCTTTGCACAAGAGTTTTACTGAGTTCCATTTGAATGTCTAGATCAGTGATGGGCAACCTTTTGTTTTTATGCTACAGTTTGGTAATAATACATATTCGAATATGCATTCGGCATATTCGGTTCATGGCATTTTCAATATTTGCCCAACCCTATGGCATTTCCAACAACTGTTGGTGGCACACTAATGTGCCGGCATACAAGTTGCCCATCACTGGTCTAGATATTACCCCACTGACAAAATCTAAATTAATTCAACTCCAAGCACTCCAGTCACTAATCCACAAATTCTGACCAAATGTATTATCTAAGAAAAAGCCTGACATTCAAAATGTCATGTCCCAGTTACTGAATAAATCGCCAACATTTTCAAATGTTTGTATACAAATTTCCATCCTTTAGCAATGACACGATGGACAGAATATATCAAATAACACAAGTCATTCATACTGTTGGAGATCCAAATATGTTGAAAATCAAAAGCCCTCCTCACGAGTAAATGCGCTAACATCATCCATTCATAAAAGGACCATTCAAAATATTCTTTTTTTCCTTTCTCATACATATATCCACAGTTAAAGTAAAAAGCGGTTAGACATGACTCGTCATTTGTCATATCACTGCTTCGTGCCTCAAATATCTCTCCTCTTTTGTTGTTTTGTGCTTTATTTAGGTTCACATTGACGAGAAAACTAACAAAAAAAAAAGAAATATTCTATAAAGCATCATGTAGACAGGCAACATATACACAAAACATATTTTCATTCCGCTATCTCCGTAATACTTTCTCTCTTCCTTCTACCCTCAACGCTCCGTCGTATTCGTGAGGTATTTTTTAACGGATATATATTATACATTATACATTATAGGTGAAACAGCGATGAGAAAGTGAGATGGAACTACAAACAAAAAAAAAGAGATTTCGTGCCAGATTAAATGGATTATCGATCCTGTAATTTTAAAATTTAAATGGATTATGTTGAAAAATTAATGTTTATTAAAATAATTTTTTAGTTGTGGTATGGTTGAATGTACGAGATAATAATAAAAAAAAAACTAAATAAGCTTCTGTTTAATCTACATTATATGTTGATGATAATATTTACAGAGATGAACATTTTCTTATAATTAAAGAGATAATGTTCGCTATATTAATTTAAATTAATGATTATTATGTTTCATTTAGGAATTAAAGTGAGAATAAAGCAAGGTGAGTCTATTAGCATAATAAACCGTCGTCTGAATGTAGATAATAATGGGATCTTTAGCATTAAGCATAGCAACTATATGACTCTTTCTGGTGAAAAAATAAATAAAACTAATGAGTTAATAAATCAGTCCTCGTATTTTCTTCTTTGTTCCCAACAAACAGCATCCTTCAAAATTTAATAAACACTCACAGGTGCAAAAGATGGTAATGAAACCATGACATATATCGTTTCATTACAGTGCATCGCAGCCAAGGAGAAATGTTACAATTTTTTTTTATACTATATTATCTAGCATGTTACATTGTTACAACCATTTTATGTTATAGTGCACTACGATAAAAGTGGTTTAATTTGGTTTGTGGGAATTAACGTTCACCTGAGCTTAAATAAAAAGTTTGTTAAATCGGTAGCTGAAGTATTTCAATGTGTGCGTAACATATTAATTTAACTTTTGGCAGGTTGTAGCAAATTAAGAGTGAAGGGATTTTTACAGCTCGTTATCGCTTAATTTTGGATGTGATTTGTAGGTTTTGTGAGTTTAACTTTTAAAGCTTTGAATTTTGTAGGGATTTTATTATTTGGAATTGAATTTTCTTTAATGAAATTCTACTTTATTCAGCCTAATTGACACTTGAAAGTTCAATTGATCTTGAAAAATTTGTGATTTTGAAGTCGAACTAGAGCAGAATTTTTGCAATATTAAAACCAGGGACGAGTGAAGTGGTCGACAAACAATTACAGATTGAGTCAGCGACTAAGAAACTCAGTTCTTATTTACTGGAACCATGCTCTTATGTTGATCTTAAGTTACAATAAAATATCCTCAATCTGACTTTATTGCTGGCTTTCTCACCTAACTTGTACAAATTCTCTGTCCAGCTGACTCTTTCATTTAGTACTAAGGAAGCTTTAATTTCTCTGTATAATATCTCAGTAGAACAAATTTTGGATAACCTTAAAATCATCCTAAACTGCAGCAATAAAGCTCTCACTAAGAATCTCTAACATCTTTACAAACCCATAAGTCATCCTTATCATCAAACACAACTAGCATCATACTTAGAAATCCCCCATATTTGAAATAACACTCAACATAGATTGTGAAATATCCAATAAACTTTAAGTACAACAAACAAAAAAAGAAAATACCAAAACCATCAACACTTATAAACATTTCAACAGTAATAAAAGAGTCAATCCCAAGTCAATGGATTGCTTAAAATGTATCACATGAATTAAAGAAGAAGCTACATCAACAATAAACAAATTGCATTTCTCATTCATATCACATAAGACTTTAAGATAACAGCAAGAGAAAAAACCCACAGAAAAAACTTTTTCCCTCTATTTTTCTTGTCAGTTTTCTCACTTTCAGTATCTCCCGAAAGGAAGGCAAAGAGACAAGAATGAAAACTTTTCTCATTCATTATACACATTTACTTATAAGTTACATTGCAGAGACAAAAAAATGACACTCGGTGTAGTTATTTTGTTTTATTTTTTCCCCATTCCAATCCACACACCCTCAACAACCATTGTTGTCTTTTTTTTATAACACATCTCACTCATTCACCGAATCTTCCTTTCCATCTTTTTTTGGAAAATGGTCTTTTTGTGAAACAACAATGATTTTTCTCGTGTGCGACAATAATTTCTTGATGCTTAATCTTCTTAGTTTGTGAAAAAAAAACGAAAATATTTGCTGTTATTTTAAAGAAATACGGAAGTAAAATAAAGATGAACATAAGATTCTTTCTCCCAGCATGCAATGCTTTATTTATCCTGTCTTAGCTCGTGACTTTCTTATTTAGCAACAACATTTTTATGGCATAAAGTGTATGAACATTTTTTTTTTATGTACATGAACATACAGACTTCTTTGCTTCTCTTTAAAAAAAAAATTTTTTTAATTTTTTTAAGCAGCAGCACCAGTAAGTAGAATTAAGCATCAACACAGCCACCCCTAAAGCCACAAAAGTTGGAAGATTATTATTTCTTTTTTTCACTCTCTTTTTTCTCTGCCTTTTTTCTTTTCACTGCCAGATTACTTGGCAATGGAAATAGAATATTGGATGTAATCTTTAGAGGTTTATTTGACTGGATGTCTTGTGTGCTTTTGTGATCTTTTGGATGTTATTATCTTGTTTGCACTTTGTATTCTTTCAATTTTGGAATCAATTGAATTGTTTTACATGTAATGGAGATTTTTTGGATTTTCAAGTTCTCTAGGATCAACTGAGATTGAATAAGCAAGAATAGGATGGATAAAGAGGCTTTTCGTCCTTGGTTCTTATAATTTTCAGAGTTGAGTATATTAAAATCCATATTAAGTGTGAATTTGAAGTATCTCAATACATTTTGGAACATAAAGGATCGGTCTATGGTAAGAATCGTACCCACGTACTCACAAAAGAGAGTTCAGATATCCGGTCTGTTGTCTAGCCATTCGGCTACAGAAGCCTTACTATTCCAATGACAGATTCGCCCATATAAGACTTATTTCCCCTAATTCCTTTTTGCTCAGACTCTACAGCGATAATGGAACATTCTTCCAACTCTTGAACTAACTTAAACCACGTGCTAGTACTTGGATGTGCCAATATTTAATATTCTAAGATGCATTAATGTCTCAAAATTCTCACTCCAAAATAAATTATATCCTAATATTTTCCAGAGCACCTTTAAACCAAATTCCAAGAAAAGTACACTTAAAGTCACTCCATGTGTACATCATCAACCAATTCTCCCATGAAATTCACTCAAAATTATGCTAAATTCCTAAGAAAAAAACATTTCAGCAAAGCATTCCACATGAAATGCGCTAAACTCATTACCATGCATGCGGAAACTTTTCCAATTTTCCCTCTGAATACAAAGTATATGTACGAATCTCATTTAATTTTCTATCTTTCTCTCTCTGTTCCCCATGCCGCGCGATTTAAAGTAAAATGAAACTCTTATATTTTTTTTTTTCAAATTTCATATTAATTCTGATCTTCATCTTCTTTACTTCACATTGCCTTTCTTTCCTTCCGCTACACTTAAATATGATGCTTATTCACTCGACATCATCATCGTCATCAGTTTTTTTTTGTTGTATTCAATGTTTTGTGTGAATAATATGAAACTTAACTCTTCACATTACATACTATTCAGATATACTTACTATCAGCGTAGCCTACAGCTCATTATAATGAGACGATGAATTTTTTTTTCTCTCTTTTACGGTGGTTGTATTGAATATTGGAACTAATAAATTTAATAAGACCTTACAAAGGCATCATTCGAATGCATTATGAATGGAGCATGATAATGAAGTCTTTTTATTTGTGCGTTAGGAAGTTGAAATCAGACATAAGTTCATAAGATGTTTTATGAATAGAATATATTTCTCATATAACATACAATTTATGCAGTTCATGATTGAAAAGAATGAAATTTGAGTAAGGCTTGGAGGAAAAAGAGCTTTTGCTTGTTTATTTATAGGATGTAATGAGAGAAATCGTATTTTATGATTTTATATCAGATTTTTCAATATAATTTGAAGATACTTGTGAATTTACAAGTATTGTAAATTATTAATCGAATATTGTAATTGTATATCTTTGTCGCTATCAGAAACTGATTGAATGGATGACTTGCACTGCCTTTTAAATGTCTGATCTGATCAATTCGCCTGTATATATGAGAATTAATAAACCTACGCTATCACTTGTGCAAATCCTTGTCATATCGACAACAAAGATCGGTATCTGATCGGAATCGAACCCACACCTTCACAACAGACTGATACAGATGCCTGATTTGTTGCTAACTCCTCGACCACAGAAGCCTTACTCTCGTCCTGGCAAAATTGCTCATTTATGATTCACCTTACATTCCACTCTACTCAGACATGGCACTCCACATCTCTATCTACATACTTTGTATTCATCTACTTTGTTACAATTGACATCGATTCTCATTTACATCATTGCTTTACAATAGATTCCAAAATTTCAATGTCTATATTGGATCCAGACACTAGTTACACTGCACAATCAATTAATCCATCCTCTAAATTCACCGAAAAAAACTACGCATTTCTGTTTAAAATCCCCACAATGACAGATGACAATAAAAATTTTATAATTGAGCGAATCTCACATACAAGCACTAACGATCTTGTTGCAATAAAGTTTTATGCTCATCTACGAAACATGTTATGTACGCCTGTGGATGAACATGAGACATCAAGAAAAAAAAAGTTTATACGACGTATTTTGCAACAACTTAATACTGAGCTTTATACTCTTGAAGTTCCATAAATTGTGAATTCGTAGAAAAAAGAATGAAAAAAAGGTCTATAAAAAATTTAAGACTCGTGCCTAAAACTTTTTTTGTCTCTTTAAGATTTTGGTAGACAATAGAATTAATTAAAGGTTCAAAGTTTGTATTTATCGTTAAGTTATCGAGGTATGGACATAGCTGATGTAAATATTCGTGAGATAGCACAAAAAAATAGACACTAAATGTCTCAATATTAGTTTAGTAGTATTTAATGCTTTCAATATATGCAGTAAAATTGCATTTTGGTTTTTATCGGTGAGTTTATACTGTAGTTGTTTACTATAAAAATACTAACTGTAATCATGCTTGTATAAATTTTGAAAACAAAAAAAAACCTAAAAAAATGAATAAAATATTAAAAAAAAACTTGATCTAGATATTTTAATTTTATTTTTATTACCTCTAGTTCATTGAATTTTCTTCGAACTTACTGTTTATGTACGTTTGGAAATTATGTAACGCTTAAACAACAGATTCATCAATTTTCCTGTGGAGTATAACTTTTGTTATATGATTTTGTTAGAGTTACAGTCGTGTAATAGGTCTAATAATGATACTCTTATATTTACGTAATTTCTAAACGTTCATTTATCTAATTTAATAGTATTTTTTGCTGAGAATCAGTTAAATTTTTTGTTAAACTTATAAATGGCTCAATTTTTTTCTCCCATTCCCAACTACCATCATTTATCTTAAAAACGGTCTTATTAGCTTTTTCATTTCGTACAGATAACAATTTGAAAAGTCCCTCTTCATTATTTTTGAAGATTTCCCCAATAAATTTGGCGACGACTGATGGAAATTCAATGTTGAAACTATGAGCCATTGTATCAAAAATCAGAGTTTCACCATTATCATTTAAAGTCATCATCAAATTTTGAATTTCATCATCTTCGAAGGTTTCCTTGAATATCTTTTTGTAGAATAAAAAGGATTCCAAATTATCGTTTCTACACATTAAGTTCATAGTCTGAATGTCAGAATTATAACCAATAAGCATGATTTTTCTTTGATCCTGATTTAAGTACTTTTTGACAAAATTCCAAATTTCCTCAAATGACTTTGGATAGTTTAAAAGAGCTGCACGATCACTTATGAATGTGTCCTTATTTCCCCGACTTCTTTGCATCAAAAGTTTTACAATTTCTGTTTTTGCACTTCCAATAAAATACTTTTCAGTTGTGTTTAAAAAGAATTTCACAATGTTTTCGTCATATTTATCAAGACAGAAAAATAATGTTTGATTATTTTTGTAATTTTGTTGTTGGAGCAAGGCTTTCATTTGGGTATCATTTAATTTTATTACAGCTAGTTCCCAAAAAGCTGTAAATAGTGTTAAAGAATCTGTGTACATAGTGATTTCATATGAATGCAAAGAAATAAACTCAAAGTATTCTGATTGTGAATAATTTTCGGACTTGATGAATTTGATGAAATCTTCTGTGGTTCTTATATCATTTAAGTTTAGTCGTTGATTAATTGATTGTAATTCTTCGGAAAAGTTTGTGAAATTTGCAAAGTATTTGACAAATTCTTCATCGTATCTCCTTCGCCATAAAATGTATAGAAAGTTAATTTTTTGATATTTTCCTTCAAAAATCTTCTTTTGATCTTCTTGGTTGAAATTTCTCTTGATTACGTCTGTTAGATCTATTATTTCCTGAAGAGGTGTAAATTGGTTGATAAATTCATGATAATATGTCCGTCTTTTCCCAATTTTCCATAAAACTTCAAGAATTTCTGGATCTCTTTTGAAAACATTTGACAAAAAATTTGTGAATAGTGTTAAAGACTCAGTGTCCGTAGTGATTTCATATGATTGTGCATAAACAAACTCAAAGTATTCTGATTGTGAAAAATTTTCGGACTTGATGAAGTTGATGAAATCTTCTGTGGTTCTTACATCATTTAAGTTTAGTCGTTTGATTGATTGTAATTGCTGGGAAAAGTTTGTGAAATTTGCAAAGTATTTAACAAATTCTCCATCGTATCTCCTTCGCCATAAAATGTATAGAAAGTTAATTTCTTGATGTTTTCCCTCAAAAATCATCTTTTGATCTTCAGTGTTGTTGAAATTTCTCCTGATTACTTCTGTCAGATCCACTAGTTTCTGAAGAGGTGTAAAGACGTTGATAAATTCATGAAAATATGTCCGATCTTTCCCAACTTTCCATAAAATTTTTAGAATTTCCCGATCTTTGTTGAAAAACTTTGACAGATATTCAACTGATTGAATACCACCAGTCAATGACGAAAAGATGTCTTTGTAGTCATATTTCATCAGAGAACGAATTTCCTCATCAAATGAGAATAAGTCTTGAGCACCTTCAATAAAACCAAAAATAAAGTCTAGAATCACTTTATAAAAAGGTTTAACCTCATCAGCAAGTGAAAATAAAATCGAAAGTCTTAATCGAGCTTCATTTTGACTCACATGCCCATCCTTCAAATTCCATACATTATCATAGAAATATTGTGCAATAAAAAATTCTTTAAATGTTCGGTGATTAAAATTCAAGTTTCCGTTTGAATCTGGAAATAATATTCCATACCGGGAAATCTCATCACCAATCTCTGTTTAATTACGCTTTAAGATTCCAAGACTTTTGGAGCAAGAAGCTTCAAAATTTTGAAAATGCAAGATTGTCTCATATTGTTTGAAGAAGCTTTTCATTGCAAAATGCTGGTGAGCATCCCGAAATATTCCCAATCTTTCAATTCGTTTCGTATCATTCGTGACTACTTCTCCTTTTTCTTTATCAACAATCTCAAATAGTTGAGTAATGTAGAACTCAAAGAAAAAATATAAATTTTTGGAATACTCAAGTGTTTGTGACTGAACATAAGACTTGCAGATCATATGAAGCATCAATGGACTATTGACCATATCTTTAACAATAAGATCATCAGTTCTTTGTTCTAATCTTAATATGAAGGAATCGATCGTCTCTTTGGCTAATGTGATGTTGTCGGCACTTAATTCCTGAGATTCTAAGAATTTCCTAATATATTCATCTCGATTTTCTTCGTTAAATTTAGCTAAGTGGTGCTCAGTTACATTAAATATGTCGATGACTTTATGTTTAAAGCTTGGTCTAGTAGATATCCATTGAATATTATTTGTAAAGTTATAGATATAATGGAATAACTTCAACGATTCATTTGCACAATATGGACTGATCTCGTCGAATCCATCCCATAAAAAAATTGACTGATTTAATGCAAATTTCTTTGTGAATATATCCAAATCTGCTTTTGAGGTTAAATTGAAGATTGTTTGACTCAAGAAATTAGTTACATTTTGTACAAGCAAACTGGAATTATGAGGAGATTCTTGAGCAATGTTTAATGGTACATAGCTATCAAGCTTCTTGAGTGCTTCATAATGAACCTTCAAATCAATGAAGGAAACCCAACGTAATGGATAACTTTGTTTGAATATCAAAGCTTTTCTTCTAAATAAAGTTGACTTTCCACTTCCGGGTCCATCGGATAGAAGAAAAATCTTGTCATCTTTTAGTTCATTTAATTCTGTTCGTTTAGCTGTGATTTTTCGTTCTATGTAAATTTGAGACTTTTGTTGGACTTTACGGCCAATCTTCAGTGCTGAAACATGAAATTTTTGATTTTTGTATCCATTGTAAATTGTTCGTTCCAATATTTCTTCAGAAGATTTATTATGTGAATTATTGTAATCATAATCACTGATGTCCGTATTAGATGTTTCATTCCTTATATCTATATATTCATTGGAATCATATGCCTGTTGAATAGAATTTCTGAATTAAAAAAATAATTAATTTAAGCCTAGTTACACTACCTTTAACATTTTTCCAATTTCATCTATAGACAATGAAGCACAAGATGTCGAATTCCTTCCAAATAAGTCGCCAAAAATAACATTTTCACCTTGAAAGTCGACAGTAGAACTAAAAATCTTTAATCTCGCATCAACTGTTAAATTTCCACAGCTGTAAATTGGTTCAATTGGAACATACATAAGCCACCAAGTCAATAAAATGAAGAAAGGAATAGACACAAATAGAAGTGCTGATGAAATCCATAAACTAAAAATCTCTCGCTTCTGTTTCTTGGTGCGGTCCGCAAACATTTTAATTTCTTCTTCTGCCTTTATTTCAATATCCGGAAGAGACTTCTCCATGTCGACTGCTGTGAATTTCTCATAAAAGTTAAACAGCTCTGGAAAAATTCCTTGAATTTCTTTCAATTTTTCATCATCATTTAAATATTGAACAATAATTTGCGGAACCCGAACAATCAATTCAGCATGCTGGAAGTTTTGTAAATAATTTGTAAATACCATTTCAATCAGGACCTCTCTATTAGCTCTCATCTGACACATGAATGCAATTGCACTAAATATTTCAACTGTCTTCTCATTATTTGTGCTTTTATAGGGACGACATTGATTGTGATAAACAAGATGAACTGCATAATGACATAATTCATGTATTAATGTCCCATAAGCTTCAAATTTCCTTTCCACATCAAAGAAATGCTGAGCTGCAACGTAAATGTGTCGAGATGTGTGATAAATTCCTCTTGTATGGCGATCAGCTGTTGGATTCAGGTACTGTACTGAGTCACGATTAGTATCGAAGATAATTTTAAAGTCACGCGACGCAGCAACAACTTTGAGAATTAATGATACAAATGGATGAGTTTTGTTAAGGATTTCATATGCTTTTGTTATCTGTTTAAGTTTCTCATCCACATCTGATATATCATGTCCGACAAATGAATTTGTAGCTAAAATCATCAAATGTTTTTCGGTCCAGTTTTGGATATACTTCAAATTAATTCCACGCATATCTTCACGATGATCTTCACTTAGTTTCTTTAGAATTGCATTAATATCCTCTTTTGGACCAATGAAGACATTGTAGGACATGAGCAAGTTGTAAATCGTCAAATTTCTACACATTGCAGCTTTTGAGGCAGCAGAAATATTTTTTGTTGTGTAGAAATGCCTCAAATTTTGATTTTGTTTTATGATTTCTTCAATTTTTTCAACATTTTGATATTTTATGGAGTTGTGAAGTTGTCGTGCAAGACTTGCAAATGTTTTCAGCTCAACAGTAGCATGTTTAATATTGAATTTTGATGGATATACGGAATTGGCATTAAGTAGCAGAAGAACGATGTCATAATGTCGATTTTCCCATGCAAGATCAATAGCTGTCTTATTTACGATCAAAATATTCAAGTCGAATCCTTGTTTAAGGCAGTAGTTGACAGAATCTTCATCTCCAAGTTCAGCAGCAAGCATGAGCAAATTAAAATCCCGTTGATCCGCCAATGCAAAGAGATTAAGTTGACAAATGTCAGCAGGTGAATTTAAAATGCTCAACGAGTCCAGATTTATTCCTGAATGTCCCTCAGTTTTCATCGATTGAATCAAAAAATTCAGAAAAAAATCCAAAATTTCATTTTCAAAATTAATTGAAAAGATTTTCTCATCTTTAAATTTCCAGAAAATTTCACTTTTTTCTGAGCCTTCGAATGAAATAACCGAAAATGTTTTGTTAAATCCATTGAATATTTCCAAAATGTTCGAATGGTCTGCAAGATGTGAGGCATCCGTGATCTCAAATTTGATCAAAAATACTGAAGATTGTTCACAAAATTTATCAATAAACCAACGCTGTTTGAGAATTTCCAAAGCATTTTGGACTTTTGGGCATCTTTTGACTGAAATTCCGTCCACATCATCCAACGAAAATACAACTGGGTTTAAGGTAAATTCTATTGAGGTTACTGAACTCAATAATTTACTAATAGCTGATGATGATTCACGGTGATATGATTTTGTTTTTATTTCAAACTCAGATAGATTAAATGTCGGTGGTGGAGGAGGTCGTAGAGATGCGTGTGATGATGATTCTGTATCAAAGATCAAAAGATTAAAAAAAATAAGAAGAATTAATTTGTTTATTTAGCATTGATTATTTTTTAATTTAAAATGTTTTCTATTTTTGTTAAAAAAGTATTACATATAAAAAAACATTTCATTTACTCCGATTTGACTCAGATAAGAAAGAGAAATTGAATTTTTTTGTGTGCCGCAATTAAAAGGGAGTTTGTAGTAGAATCAGTACTACTTCTTTGATAACATAAGCAACTTGATGACTTGTATTACATTTGTACGTGAAATAGATTCAAATATGTAAAATATGATGCAAAATTAATTAATATAATAATTAGGTCAGTTAAAAAGATCGTGGTTTTAGAACTTTGCATGGAAAAAATTCACTTAAATCCACAAAAAATTAAATTTAAAATAATTTTTTCAAAAATAGACTTCACTTTTTATTGAAAAATTGGACTAAAATTTAGCAAAATTTTAAGAAAAAATTACTTTTTAGCGCATTTTTGAGACTTATTTTCTGTGTCTTGTGTGTTATACAATTTGTTTGATGTAACTTATCAAACAATAGTGAGCTGAATCTTAATAAAATAAAAAATTCTGATATTTTTATTCACAAAAATCAAATTTTCGTTTTCATACGCAATTTTGAAAATGATTAGAATTAAAGAATTAGGAATGACTTAATAAGTCATACACACAAGTTGCGATGTGCGCGGATTCTTATCATTAATACAATTTATTGCACTATTTTTTGTTAAATGTAATTTACTTACTCAGAAATTTCATAAAATTCATTTCACTTTTTTTAATCTCATAACTTTCAAAATAATCATCTGCACTGTATCAATTCACGAATCAAACTGATAACTCTCTCCTTTTGTTTGATTCTAAATATATAATTTGTCTTGAAATTTTATTACTTTTGTGTGTATAAGTGATCGTAATACACGCATAAAATTGGAAATTCCGTAAAATTATACTGATAAGGTACAAAATTATGAAATTTGGGATTTTCCTTGTTGACATTCTTTGCTACAAAGATCATTTTTTATTACGCCATAGATGGGTTTCCTTAATTGGGTTATCCATTATATTCGTTAGATATTATCTGGATATAATAATATTATAAGCAGGAGTAAATAAATAACCTTTTGTCAAAGACAGTAAATTCATTGGAATATCTAGTAAAATTTATTTACACAATTCTTAGACAGATATCCTTCCTGCTTCTCAAACACAAAGATCAGTCGTTCCATATAACATACATCCATTCACTTTAATAAATAAATTAGAAATTCTCAGCAAGGTTGGAAGGAAACAAAAATTCCAGTATAATTAGTCAATGTAAATGATATTATAGATCCCACAAAGCTTCCAATTTGTGTCCAAATTCCTATCCACACTAAGCTTTTTCCACCTCTTAATCGGAACATTGTCGTTATTTTCAGACGAATGTATGAGGCCAGACCAATGACTAGAGTCCAGCTGGTAATCTACAATTGAATTAGTCATCTATATTAACATTATTAACACAAAAATGGATACTTACAACCAAAAATTCCCCAAAAGTGTTTTCAGTTAAAGGAGGAGCAGGCGATAAAACAGCAGTGGTAATGGCATAAGACAGAAATGGCACAAAAATTATCGAAATTATAAAAATGTGATTTACTGAATTTTTCTTCACAAACATTGCAATGAAGCATGCAATTGGATTAGCCATAAGAGATAATGTAATTGCAAGATGATAAGTCACATTTCCGTAAGGAAGAGTCGAAAATGGCATAATTGAAGGCACAATTGCATTCACAAACATGCACAATATTCCAATATAAACTAGAAGACATCTGTAGTTGATTGTTGACAAATCAACAGATTCGATTTCTTTTGGTGCTGGATCAGATGTCATTGAGGTATCGTCATATTGATAATTATTTCCATTTAATATTTTCACATTAGCATATTCATCACGCACTGATTTGAGTCGATCGAGAAGAATAAATGCTAAGAGACTTGCCACAAGTAATGAAAATATAATGAGAAAAAATGTTTGTGTAGAAAATCTCGGCAGTGGATAAAATGGAACTATATCATCATCAATAACTTTGCACTGTGCATTTCCTCCAACTCCTTGAATCAATCCTAATATACTAGGCACTAATCCAGACAATCCTTCACCAATCAAGTATGTTATGAGATAAATTCCTCGAAACCTTCCAAAATACGGCATGAAGAGCACTGAAGATGTACATCCAACTAATGCAAAACAGAATGTAAATATAAAGAAGACCAGTGATCGATCAGTACTCAAAAAGTACACAGTAATGTCATAGAAAAATGGAATAAGTCCTCCGCTGATGACTCCAATCGCCAACAAAGCATAAATTATGATGTTATCAGCTATTGGGCAGTACTTTTGTGTCAACGTGTA
Source organism: Chironomus tepperi (assembly GCF_022539635.2). Classification (NCBI taxonomy): domain Eukaryota; kingdom Metazoa; phylum Arthropoda; class Insecta; order Diptera; family Chironomidae; genus Chironomus; species Chironomus tepperi. Next base: position 835,814 of record NW_027226293.1, on the reverse strand, counting down.
TGCCAATGGTCCAATATTTGCAATTTGAATTATTATCACTAAATATGATGCAAGATTCCAGAATTCAGGTAATACATTCACAAGTAGAGGTAACTGGACCCACAAACTGTTGATTCCAATCCATGACCCAATTCCAAAAAATACTGCCAATACATCCACAAGTGCATTTCGATTGCCAAAAACCCTTTCCAAAGTGCTTATAACCATTTTTAAATTATTAAATTTTTTGCGACCTTCCCGAATGTTTTAAACCAAAACACTAAATATTCTGCCTCTTTTCGTTCAAAATTCTGTGCCTATCTCACTTGATAAGATTGTCAATGTACTTTGATAAAACGTTATCACAAGTTTGGGGAGATTTAAGATAGTGATTTATAGTATATCATTTAATTAATATTTTAATACTTTAAAATCATAAACATGTCTGTTGATGACTGGATGGTCAATAGTTTGATATAAATTTTTAGCTCATTTTTTGAATTGTTGGAACTTTGTCCAACTGTCCAAAGTCAAATCTACTACTTAAGTCAGTGGTAAGCAATTTTTTATTTTTCGCAGCACATCTTGGTGGTAAGCCTTGATTGAAGCCGCACACGGTATACTGCTTATGATATTTCCAAACATTTTTGGCGGCCCACAGATTCCCCACCACAGACTTAAATATTTTACCACATCCACTAATTTAGCGTTTTTTGTCTTCAAGGAATGAAAATGCGTTTCTTAGGTGATTTTGCAAATGAGAAGTAGGAACAGGATGGATGACCAAAAAGACAATATTTCATGTTACGTAATAAGTGAACGGCTCTTTGTATTTTTGCATTAAATGTACGTTGTGGACATGAATGCCATTTGCCAAAATTTAGGGAAAATTTGCCATTTATAAGTGACTGTTGCAATAAGTGACAGTAGAAAATACTTGTTAGTCGTTGTGAAGCCTCTACTAGGCACAAACCGCTTAGTTTTCATTATACTGTCCGTTAAACCACATCATTTTAAAATACATCGTTTGGCTGTCTTGAATTTATTTTTTTAATTATACATTTATTTCACTATTCAACACTGATTTTGAAATACGCTACTGACCACAGAAATATATCCCGCTACTTACATTACAAAACAACACCGTGAATTACTATTGATGCAATTTGTTCAAATATTCCATAAAAAACCTGTTACATTATTTACACAGTCATGAATATTCAAAATATAACAAATATAAAAAATCATGCCAAAAACCGCTAAATTTTCTAATCCTTTATGTTTGTTACTATATTATTGCACTCATTTTTAATGTCCATTCTATTTATTTAAATATTTTATTTCATTTTATCACCATAAGCTTATGCTACTTTTTTCCATGAAAAAGAGCTTTTGTTGTTAAAAAAATAAAACATTATAAGCAAAACTTGTTGACCATTGTTGGTGACAAAGTTGCAAATTTCCGAAGCTATTGTTTTTGTTTTAAAAAATTTTGTTGCGGTTACTTCATAATATCATGTTGCTTTGGGGGGATGTAGATAAAATATATTTTTTTGTTGACAGAAATGATTCTGTTACTAAAGTTTAGCGGGATGATTGATATCTATTTTGTAAATATGTTTTGAATTTAATTGAGCTTGTATTATTGAATATTAGCGGGAGATTTTGTCAATATTTAGTATTTATTTCATTAACTAGTTTCTAATTGTTTGATTGTGACATTTGACAATTTTCATTTATTTTTATAATTGCTATCTATTTCAATAAATTTGGGTTAGAATTCAAATACGCCAAAACCATATAAGCCGGTGGATAGTTGCTCATTAAAAAGGACTCAATCAATCAGATGGATGACTACGCATGTCATAATTGACTGTTTATATTGAACAAATATAATTAAATGTCCGAGATTCTCAATTCAGTTCAATTAATATCGTTCAAAAATCTATAATTTTCAATCATATTCAACACTAGTGTGCTGCCGTGTCCAAATTAAATACTGCTAAACTATCCTATCCCGAGCGACAGATCATAATGGTGAGGAGCTAGAGCGCTTTTTTACGATTTTTAATGAGGTCTAAAAAAACACGTGTTTTGTATCGGAAACTTCATTTTGCCATAATTCTTAAACGGAGAGGAGTTAATAGATGGTTGATATACGTATGGATAGGTTTTAGAGCCAAATTTCACCGAGGACGTTGAAAGACCATTCGAAAGATCCTCACGCTTATCATCCGACCATCCCCATAAAAGCTTTCACAACGTCATCGTCATGATGTGTCACTCGGATATACAATACAAAATAATATCTGGATCGCTTGTTAAATACCTACGCTCACTGTGTAAATGTAAATGAAAACAGAGAAAAACTATTTTAAATTCCACCCAAAACAATTTCATTGACGGATGTGTCAGCTTTTGACTGGTACTAATTGAACTTTTGGACTACAAAAATAATTAGATTCCTCTCAGCCATAAATACTGTATTGTGTTGAAAGTTATTAAAATAAAATTGTGTTGTCCATATTTACTTTGTTTTTATTAATCCACTCGATTTATGCCAATAGCCTTAAGGGAAATATACAGTTTTATTTGTTAAGCTATTTATTGAATTTCAATAAACCTCAGAGCTTTTATATTATCGAAAGTTTAAAGTTCATAAAAAACACCTTTTTACTCTTTGATCTCACAAATATTTGACTTCTTTTTTCGTCTGTTTGGAAAAATTGATTCACCTTTAAATAAATTGAAGCACAATATCAAATACCTTAAAGCCTTTTTCGTCTTTCTTTATTTCATATTGATAGGTTAGAATAAGTAAACATATAAGCACACGGAAATAGAAATACCTGATAAATATCTCGACTAAATTGCATGTTAAACAGGTAGCGATGTGAATACAACATAAACAGAAAACATAGAAATAGGTATAAAGATTGTAGTAAATACGCGCTTATTCCCTTAAACATTTTAAATCAGTGCGTCAAAGCACTTTTTTGTTGCCTTTCTTTTTAATTTTATTTTCTTGTTCACGAATGTGCCTTAGAGACATTATATAAAGAATCATGTCTTTGTTTCTTTATCATGGCTGTCTATTGCTGTGTCGTTCAAGCAAGCACACAGCAAAAAGATAGGTGGATGTGCAAGGAGGGTTTGGGTGGAAGTTGAAATAAAAAAAGTGATTTTACTATCGTCGTATATCGTACATGTACATGAAATGATAGAAAAGAGACCGAGAAGACAAGAAAGGAAGGAAAAAAAAAATATTTCCCGGAGGATACTTGAGAATTATTTCTCATGTGAGCTTTGAGCTCTTAATTTCCTTACATATACTTTTATCATCATCAACAACAAGAAATTTTTGAAAGAGAATGAGAGGAGAAACAGAAAGGCAACGGTAACAGTAATAGTGGTAGTAGAGAGAGAAGTAGTTGACAAAGATGTTGATTCTTTGTGACAATATTCCAACCGTTAATTGACTGGACATGAAGAATAAGGTTTGAATGAAGCTTAATTAGAGATTGATTGGAGTGATTTTGGTTGATTTATTCACACAAAATCTGTTTAAGCTCTGTGTAGGAGACTCATAGTGCTCAAGCTATGCTAAGCTATTAAAACGCTGTTTGGGCTCAGGACTAGGCTGTCATAAAAGATGGACTCAAAATAAGGTCTTGAGACCCATTTACCACAGTCGTGGCTTAATCATAATTTCTCAATTATTGAGCTTGATCTAACAAATTCAGCTTAAAATTTCAAAATATTACCGAAATTAAAACCAAAGGTCATGGAGTTAGTTATATCCCTGCTAACCCACTTCCTCCTGAATACGCCCCGGGGCATAGTATCCCGAACAGTGCACAGTGTTTGCAAGGATACCAATAAGTCGCGTTAATCACTGTAAAGTCCGAACTTGCCCTGACGACACCGTGACAATGGACTCATACATCGTATTGTGCTGCTTGGAAACTTGGCCCCAAAATCAACACTCATTTGACTCTGTAGATTCCCATTCAACAATCATATTCCCAAAAATAAAACACTCATATAGTCATGTAGATCACGGTGCGGATACGATAAGAAATGAAAATTGTTGAAAGGAAGAACGAGAAAGATTTCAATGACGAGTCAAATATTTGCATAAAATAACACTTTAATTGCATGGAAATTTCGCAAGAACAGCTCTTTTTTTTCTTGAAGGACTTATACATTTTTTATCACAATGATGCCAAAGTAGCAAAGCTCAACATGAGTTCATAAAAGTTTACATCCCTCCCGTTGAATATTCTTCTTTTTTCGTTCTTCTTTCACTCTATGCTCCCCCACCATCAGCCTTACTTTTTTTTTTTTGTTCATCTTCGCTTTACATTATAATATAATGCTGCTCGGATGGAGTGAAGCATGAAAATTAATTCATTCATAAAGTCATTCGTCAACTCATTTTTTTATTATTATTCACTTTTTGCAATTACTTACGTATAAATTCGCTTACATCTACAATGTCATGATATTTTTCATTCTCTGTTCTCTATGTTTTTATTTTCGGTTGAAAGGGTGGCAATAAGGAAGGGGAATGAAGTGATATAAAATTAAGTATATACGAAAGAGTGAAAATAATAATAATAAAAAAAAAAAAAAGTTTCAAAACACGGAAGGAAATGCTTTAGTGGTTAAAAGTGTTTTTTATGAAAGTGACAAAATTCTCATTACCTTCAACATTTCGTGTTTCACTCATTCTTTCTCTCATGATGCCATTATTCACCCATTCACGTAAAGACTGTTTGTAATTAATTTTCCTCGTCTAAATGCGAGTTGTGAATATGTATGCATACATTTTCACGTATGCTTATTAAACAGGAAATAACTGCTCATGAAATGAAAATTGTTTTTCATATTTCATCTTTCCGCAGTGCGCTCCGTTGGGGCAAGTCTATAAAAAATTGCAATAATCATAACCATAACATTTTTTTTTTCCATCTACCGACTTGTACTCAATTTACTCGCAATTTTTATGCAGCATTTTAAATACATTTCTAGTCATTTACATATTGAGAAATTGGAATTTGTTGAATTAATGGAACGAATGAATTGCTTTTCTAATTTTATTTCTAGATCTTTAGATGTTGATAGTTGGAAACGTTCGAAGGAATGAGGAACAAATTTTTGTGCAAATTGGACATGAATGCAATGAAGTAATTTTATGTTTGAGTCATTTTTGCATTTTTAGTCTTGAGTGTGGAATGAAAATTAATTTGAAAAGATGACTACATGAGATTTAGTTGGTCTGGATTAAGTCTTGATTATGTAAAGCCTGAGGCGTGTTAAAGTTGGTTTTTAAGGATTTCAATGTACCTTTTCTCTTATTTTTGAGAAGCAACAATTTTTAAACCCGTATTTAATATGATTCGGCCAGATCTGCAATTCCTGCATTTTAGATGCGCAAGATACGCAGTGGAGTGTCAGGTTGTACACAAGCTGTACATTATAGTTCGTCCAATGCTACAGGTCTACATTTTTTGGAATTTTGAGCGAACCCTAGTAATTAGCAGTCAGATTGGCAAATAAAATCAGGACAAACTACGCTTGATCTTCATAAGAATGATTGACTGTGTTAACTATTCTACACCTACCCACAATGCACAACCTTTAAATTGTAATCGAAACATTTTTAATTCAATTCCTAGAACTTTAATACACCACCGAATTGCATAGCTTTTTAAATAACGTCATGAAATTTCGCCAGCTTTTTACAATTAAAATTAAATCCTTCACATACCTCCAACATACAAAATTTGTTGCCAATTAAAACATACAAATTGAAGTTTCAGTCTGAATACATCAGAATCCTCAGAAATAATACACCGAATGCCCTACAGCAATTACAAGAATTTTCACACTCGCTATTTTTCACATGAGTAAACTTTTTCCATTTCTCATATGTTGAAGTCTATAATTTCCCAATTGAAATATCATATATATTCAGGTGTGAAAGACAAAAATTTTCCATCTGTTTGAATTTTTGTCGCCCTGTGGACTTGCCTAATCAATTAAACAAGCACATAATAACATTTTTCAACACATTCATTCGGAGAAAATAAATGCAATAAAGTCCAAAAATTATGAATATCAATTCGGTAATAAAAGTGAGAAAATATCAAATGAATTATTTAATATGTCCCCCCTTTAAAAAATTAATTCTAAAGTAACATAGGAAACACTTACAGCAGACGTTTCTCTTCCTTGTCGCCCTCTCACACTTTTCTTCATTTAACCTTCCAACATCTTTTTCTAAAAACACACGTTCCTTCCTTTTCCTCATTCATTTTTCGTTTTTTAATACATATATATTTTATATATATAACATTTAGCTATTACACTTTGATTCTTAGCGATGCGGGAAAATTGCTTACAATAAATCCCATACGAAAAATTTTCACTCTCGTTGAGCTGAGAAAAAAAGGAACATTTTTTTTCGGTACATGGGGTTGTACTCTTATGATGTAAAGTACGTTTTCAAAGAGAATTTAAAGTTTCTTCTATCCATGTGACGTGTCATGTGACGTGACATGTGTCGTTCATATCAAAGTGATGTTGTTGTTAACCCAACATGTTTTTATCGTAGCGCTTCCTTCCTTTGGTTGTCGTACAGATCATTTATGATCCATGGCCTCCCTCAGACGGAGCCTGACATTGACTATCTATCGCGGCTTCCGTTAAGCCAGAAATCATCAAGTCATTTTAGAAGAATGCATGATCAAAGCAGAGTCACACCAGCCTTTTCAACGCCTTGTGATTTTCAGATCGTGCTCTAAGAGCAACATGGCGTAGGATGTTAATAAAGGAATGCTAGTTAGATGTCAAAACTGAGAATTTGTTAGCTTTGTGATACAGCCAGCAGAGTCAACAGAGTCAAATATAAAGCATTTTATAGCAAACTAGGCTCCAAGTCGGAGCATGATTCCAGTCAGTAAGTAAGTTAGTGCCTTTCAAATGATTATCCATTCTATCAATAGACATCACTTCCCTACTTCCCCTAAACATGTGAGTCAAAATAAAGCGAAAAAAAAAGCGAAACATCTTGAAACAATTTCATAAGCTTTTTATGGCATGGGCGCTTGGCGTTAAGCATTAGAAATAGCGGGTTATAAAAGGGAACACGATGGATAAAAGTAAAGGTATGAGGAAGTAAAGCAGATTCGAAATAGCACAAAAAAAAATATAAATTTCAGATTGTGTCTCATTTTAAAATTTAATCAGTCATGACATGTTCACCTTTAATGCCTTAAAGAAAAATTTTCTGTCTAATTTACTCGAAATAAAGGAAAAAAAATCCAAATGGATGAGAAACATTGAATAAGAAAAAGGAAGCATCAGTGTCGTTCTGTTTTTAAGAATGAATAATTTTCCTGTGAAATTGTCTGTAGAATAGAAAAAATAACGAAGGGGGAAAAAAGAGAGAGAAAAATTTAAAATTTTAATAAGTTTGTCGTCAATGAACGACTTTGAGATAAATCGAATAAGCTTGCCTACCTTTAACCACATCTTTATCATCTCTATCCATCTAACTCACTTTCGTTTTTCCTCTAAATTTCTCACATAATTTTTTTGTTCCTTTTTTTTCTTAGTTTTCCAGAGAACTTGTCAATCAATCAAATGACTTGTGAACCGTAAAAGTTTGAGGAAATATCGGAAATGTATTTTTCGTTTTCTTCCTCACATATTTCACATTTATATAGTTGAATAATAATAAGAAGAAAAGCGAAAGCAACGTCTGTGAAACATTTTTGTGCTTCACTTATAACAGAAAATATTATTTATAAATTTTCTTGGAACTTTACTTGATTCTGGTGAGGGATTCTTGGGTCATTTTGTCTTTTTTTGGTGAGGATTCTCATCATTTTTATATTTATGAAGTGGAAAAGTTTTGGAAACGTAAATTGATTACATTTTCAAAAAGAGGGATATAATTAAGGGTGAAGTAAGGTTGGCAATTTTTCCGTTATTAATGAATTTATTTTATGGCTGTTGATTTAGTTTGGAAGTCTATTTTCGGAATGTCTTTTTATCAAAGTAAATATATGGACAGGAAGATTATTGAGGGGTGATTAATAGTCCACTTCTTTTCCATATCATTAAAGACTCTCGTTTTGTTAGGAATTCGATTAACCCTTCAGTAAAGAGTAGATGCTTGAGTAATTTTTAGGTTAAGTTTACGTTTAGCTTCAAATATTAAGTGCAATTTGTAGCCTTATTCTGAATTCTAAAGAAGATATTAACATAAGGAGCAATGTTACTATTGAAATTAGTAGCTTTTATATTCGAGGGGTAGGCAACTACAATGTGCACGATCTAAGACTAACTTGGTACTGGTAATTGACAGTCGAAAGCCAGCGACTGAGTCAACTGTTGGCGTTATTTGAATGGCAAGCGAAGTAAGCAAGTAAGCAACTACAATTTGTAAATATCAAGACATCGAGGGGCATGCCACTAATTTATGAATTCTGAAGACTAAGACGGAATCGAGATTATCTCAAGATATCCCAAAATGCCCTAACTATAGCTCACTAACATCACACCAATCACAACATCATCAATATTCCCACACTTCATTTCCAGGTCTTATAACCGAAGATAATAGCTTCTTCAACTGAAGCTTAATCTATTGTTCTGGTGTTGAAATCGTAAAATAGTATATGCAAATTTTTTCACATTACCTCCTGCATATTTCATCGGTAAAGTGATAAAAAATGCAAAAATGCACTTTTATCATCCGTAAAAAAAGTATTTTTTACTATCTTTCAACATTTCGTTTCAGAATCTATAACATTGAGCTAAGTAAAAGAAGAACATAATTCCTTAGCATCATCAGAAGAAGTAAAAGTAGAAAAAAATGTATTTTTCATCCATTCTTCTTATATGAATAACATAAAGTTGTGCTGTCTCACACCTGGCGAAAATCTCATCAAAAGCCATCACTTTCACACCGTCATATAATGATTAACATTAATGATATCATCTTCATCTCTCTCCTTTTCTTATCCTCCATCCATTCTTTTCTGCTCTATATACACGATATACATATTTTATATAATCTATAGTTGGATAAGTGAGATCGAAGGAAGAAGAAAGAATTTATTTGAAAGATAATAATTTTGCTTTCTCCTTCATTCAATTCACAACCAAAAGATCTGTATCCACATCTAAAGTTCAGAACGTAGAAGAAAAAAAAAATATTGTGTGATGGAGGGAACGAAGGATAAAGAAGAAGAAAAAAAACTTGCAAACATCACTTTATTTTTCGCAAGATTTATCGTCACGGTTAGATAGCTTTTTTCTTTATTTTTTTTCACCTGATTCACGAATTATTCCTTTTTAACCTGCTTGCATGCTTGCTTTATCTCTTTACTCACTTTTCAGATGATACTGATCAAATACTCATTTATCATTCAAATGTGTTTGTGGCTTTAATATTTTAATTAAAAAAAATATGATGCATATTGTGATGCTTGATGAATGCAGAGGATGTTATTAAGTCTGATGGCTCTCTATCAGATGTTGCTGAATAGAAATGTTAAATAGATGCATTTTTGAGGGAGGAAAATTTTAGTATATTTTATTCATATTATACAGTGTATAGCTTCTGTCGTCTGTTAACATTTTTGATAAAATATAGCATTTAGTTTCTGTCAAGATAGTCTTAATTGAGGAATGATTTTGTCAGAACTTGGGTAGACAGTTTGATGGACCACTTTACAACCATAGTTTTAATAAAAGGAACTAAATATTATCATCATGTCAATGGTAAGTATGACTTTTTTCATGTTCTGGGGCAATTGGTCAGATTGGTTCTGGTTCAAATCCTGTTGCAATTTCATCACGTGTTAGAAATTCAAACTTCAAATGAGATGATAAATCTACTAGATAAAATCATAATTATTTCAGTTCTCAAATATCTCTTTAATTTTCCAAAACATCTTCCAACAAATTTCCAAAAATGAAACAAAAAACTTTTTTTAAAAATCCCCAAAAACATCAACAGTAGCTCAAAATATTCAAAGCATTTAGTAAGAAAATATTTAATTTATTTTTTCAAAGACGAGACCAGAATAATCGAAAGCTCAAGCAAAATACATTAAAAAGCAATTCAATTTTGAAGAAGTTATTTCTTTTATTTTGTTGTGGTAAACAAGACGAGAAAATCAATCGCGACTCAAATTTTTCACTCTAATTTTAGCTCCTAATCTTCCAAATTAATTAATTAACTTGCTAATGACGTCAGATTGTTACTGTAGTCAATTTTTAATGCGCTTGTACTTAATCAACTTAATTAAGTTAAATATTTATTGAAATGAAAGGAAGAAGTAAATAATTTTCATTAAAATTGGGGATTGTTTGGGAATGATGTTGGATTTAGGGGGAATAAAGGGGTTTTGGGAGGTTTGTGACTTTATGGCAATCAATATTGAACTGTATAATGAGGATAAAGTCCTTAAAATTCAATTTTGTACCAAACGTCATTTACGACCGACCCCCAAAAATAAATGAAAGACTCTAAAAGCCGTAGGATGAATTTTTAAGAAGAATCTGTTTGTTCGATTTTGTAATTTAATATTAAAGTAGTCTTAATGGTGTAATAACAAATCTGAAGTTGAACTTAGTTCCTTCATGCTCCCCAAAAAAATTTACGTAATTTTCGACAATGACCGACTTAGTTCGTAACAAAAAATTAATTCAAATTACAAAAGGAATCCCAAGTTGCAAACCCCTTTTGTTTCACAAACAAAATTTTCCTCGTCTTACGTCCTTTTTCCGAAAAAAAAGAAAAACTTTGCATTTACTTGTTAAAAGAATTTACTCAAATAACGGTAATTGTTGTCAAAAGAAGACTAAATGTACTTAAAACTTTATGAAAATGGATAAACTTGAAAAAAAAATTTACTTCTATTCTTCATCTTTGTTCACTTTAAGGATCCATCCAACGAAAATCACATTGAATCGTTACTTTTTATATGAAGATGTGTTGGATAAATGCCATAAAAAATATATAAATTTAAATCCCACTTTCTAATAAACGTTACGTTAATCTATCTTAACTGTCACAGTTTCCTTTTTCTTAAAACATTTTTTTTTTCTTGCATTTATGCCAAAAAAAAACGAGCTACCAAGAAGATGAAAGCTAGGTGAATAAGAAACAAAAATATCATTTTGTACAACATACATTCAGCTTTAGTTATAGAAAAAGATTTTCACATCCGAATATCTCTCAAAAAAGGACTAAAGTTTATACCTTGTATGTTAGTTTTGTGTCCCTGTGTGCATGTGTGAGACACAAAAAAAAATTGAAAAAAAAAGTACTATTTGAATTAAAACTACGACATTTTCCATGCATGTATATTCTTTCCTTTTTTTGCTTTCACTATTTTTTTTTATCTATTCCATATAAGTACAATATGTATGGATATGGTTGCTGTTACCACATCCTTTTGCTCATTTTACCATTAGTTGAACTCTTTTTTTTCTCTTCTTCCATATTCTATTTCACTATGTTGATGTTGATGATTCTACTTCACATCCTCACATTTATGCTCGTCGCTCTCCACAGAGCTTGAGTCCGAGCAGCATATGAAGATGTGAAGTGAAAATGCGTTTGTAAAACTATGCTGCAGAACAGTTGCAATGAAATCAACGAAGCAAGATGTTGTGATAACTGCTTTACAACATGGTAATGTCCCGTTTAAGCCGCAAGAAAAATTATAGTAATGTGATGTCGACGTAAACGAATATTATGAGTGAATCTTTATTTAAAACGGCAAATTGCTTACAAAACTTCAGGTTCTTAGCCCTATCTCAGCAGTGAGCAGCCTGTGTGACGTAGAATACTGGTGTGACGTGGCACATTTGTGTGATGTACCATTCTGGTGTGACGTGGCACACTTGTGTGATGTACCATACTGGTGTGAAGTAGCATACTAGTATGGCGTAACATACTAGTGTGCCCTAAACGATGCTCAGTACACGACAACCCCAAATTAATCCTGTATCTCTCGGTCCACATCTATGGATGTTCATAGGTATTTTCAATGCCTTCACATAACATCGAGAATATGGATACATACATTCACTTTAATTGCCATAACAAATTTTGTATTTTCATCAGCAACAACGGAATGGATAAGTGGGAAAATTGTAGCAACAGCGCAAAAAAAAATAGTTACAGAAAAAAAAGTATGAAATATCTTCGAGTAGGCGAATTACGTTAGCGATTTAATTGATTTGATGTCATCTCGAATGGTAATTTATTCCAAAAAGTATGTGCTTCATTGACTGAATCGTCAATGTTCGGAATGATAATGTTTGTAGACCCACAAGATGGAATAAAAATAACAACTCATATTTCTCGTGGAACAATAAGCTAAGAATATCGATATAGCTAATATAAAAGTAATTTCGAGTGGCATCTAGAATAACATCACAAAATAAAAAGTGTCCAATGAAGCTAATATCATTATAAAGTAAATTGCTACATGCAGGCAGTACGGGCCATTTAGGAGTAAAGGACGCTCATAAGAAGAAAGATAAATAAATAAATATAAAGGAAACATTTTCATAAAAACCAAGCCAGTACCTCTTAAGTTTGTTTAACGAAGAGATCATAAAAATTTACGCGTCTATAATATACGTACGCTTTAGTTAATACAATACTTCCATTTACTTCCATCTTCATTGTCTCGCTCTCTTTTGTTACCTTCCAATTTGCCTTTTTCACAAGGAAAAATAAAATAAAAAAAGGAAATTCTAAACACCCTTAGGGAGAAGGAGAGAGACATTATCTAAAAGTAAAAACAATTAGTTTGATTTTATGTCAGTGCCTATATTCCTATTCCTTTTATTCTCTTTTGCTTTGCTCAAATTGCATGAAATAAAAATGTACACATATAAAAAATTCTCATAAAAATTTCTCTCTTCTTTACTGTTACCATTGAAAGGGGGGAGGCCTTGCAAGTGGAAGCATTTGTAGGCACATTGCCATTGTATATAGATATATATACACATAAAAAATATATATTTACAGTCAAGTAAGTAAAGAAAAGATAAAAATCATATCAATGAAAGAAGAATAACAAAGAAAATGTGAAGTAATATAACTCAAGTGTCGGATGAAATCTTGAAATGTTACGAAAATTGACCTTTTGTTTTTCATCCTCTTCATCCGCTGATGCCTTCTTCAGCCAATTAATGGATCAGAAAAATGGTTTTTCACTAATTAGTAGAGAAGAATTTCATGTTAAGAGATCACAATGAATGATAGAAAAAAAAGACCTAAATAACAACTTTTAGGTATGGGGACGTTTGGAAATTACGTAACCCATAGGGGAGGAGGAGGGGCCACAGGGTATTTACAATTTCGTCACAGAATACAAATTTCTGTTCATGATTTTACCGCAAACATTAAAGTGGAAATCGTCCTTATTTTTACCGTTACCTAATTCCCAAACAGCCCCTCCGAGAGAAAATTACAAGCAAAAGTGATGTGGAGATACCAGGAAAACCAAAAAATCAAAACCTACAACTGTCATTTTCACTTGATTGTACATTGCTTTGATTTTTGTGCTTTTTTTCCTTTTCTATCCATTTCTTTTACATCTATTGTCTTCTTCTATGTCTATCTATATTATTATAGAAATATGCTGTATGTTATCTGAACATTCCTATTTATGGACAAATCCATAAAATATTCCATTTACTTCTTTAATTGGATGTACAAATAGATATCGAAGAGATTGTGATAAGAGTCGTTTGGACATGTTGTAACATTTTGTTGATATTCAATCCAATACAGTTGTTAGGATACTTTTGGGAGTCTCTGTTTACAGTACAATTATTGATGTCTGGTAAATGAGGATCAATGAAGCTATAGAAGTTGTAGAGGAGTAAGTAAAGGATTCATTTGATTTAAATGGATTTAAACTTAAAATCCCAAAAGATTAGAGTTAATTTTTGTTTATTATTTAGGTATTTTCTAGTATTTTCTAGTAGATTTTGAATTTGTATGCCTACTTATCTGTTTCGGATCGACGATTTGACAGCTACATATGAAGTGTTTTTTAGTGGATGAATAGATTTTCAATGAATAAACAGTTGATAAATACAGAATTACTTTTGGTATCGTAATTAACAAATGGGAGTCAACGACAGCAGCAGCAAGATAATATCTTAAATCCAAAGTCTAGGATGATTAGTTCCAATCAATATAGCGTGAATCGTATGGCTTTATAGACTGACTATCCCGGCAAAGTTACATGATGCTTGTAACCTAACGAACTGAAACTCTCTTACAACTTCAATCGTAAATGATGAAGAACGAACTGGATTTAATGTTGACCCAAGTTTCCATCAAAATGAAGTCCTGAAATCACTGCTTACAGCATCCGAGTTACTCTCCCCAACTCTGTATTTTACTTGAAAATTAAATCGAAAGTTAATGACCTGCACTTCTTCTATTTTTTATCTTGATTTTCAATTTATTTCCCTGATTCTCACTCTAGCCAGACAATATTATTGAAGCAATATAAAAATACATAAAAATCAATACAATTAATAATCAATTAACAGCAGATTTTCAACAACTAGTTGTCTATACGATAAAACTTCGTGCAAATCTAGTGTTAATCGATGTATAATAGTAATTAAGTTATCATTAAGAAATTTTCTTAAATTCATTCCTCATTGGTCTTCTAAAGCTTAATTTAATTATCCTTGATCCCATCACCTCAACTTTTCTTCATGCTATAACTCCTTAATGGGTATGTCTGGGAGACGAGGAACAAGACATTTTTTTTTGTTCATTCAAAAAATTATTCAACTTGAAACAAAAAAAAGCAAAGTCTTGTGATGTTTTGTATCTAGAAAAAATAAACACAGACCATTGTGCATTGTAGACACAATAACATCCCATAGATTTGCCATCATCAAGAGAGGATGTTTAATATCAACATGAATGACATTATAGCACCAAAACAACTTTGTCCTTCCAATCCTCTTATTCAATTCACTTCAATTTCACCGCTAATGTAGTACAACCCCTCAACAAAAAACAAACCCCGAAAAAAAAGCATGCTTTATTCGTCTCAGTCACATTGAGTGACAACAATAATTAAAAGCTCGATCTATATCCGAACTGATACTTGTCAACTCGTGATTCACAGTATGAACTTTTTTATATATATATTTTTTTATAAGTATCTATACCGTAGATATATATTCTGAGTCAGATTGGAAAAACAGGCACCTGTCACAGGCAAAAACCGTACAAATTCTTGATAATTTGTAGGGTTTTGTAGGAAAAGGCACCTGTGACAGACAAAAACCGTACAAATTCTTGATAATTTGTATGGTTTTGTAGGAAAAGTTATCAAGAATTTATACGGTTTTTGCCTATCTCAGGTGTCTGTTTTTCAACTCTGATTCTGACCCATCTCTCTTTTTCTCTCACTTCCGTCGCTGTTCACTCAATTATTTTTTTTTCTTCTGTTTTTCCTCGTTCTGTTATTTTTATATTCTTATTATTGTTACAGAAACAAAAACAATGTGCTGAGTGCCAATTGTTTTTAATCAATAAACTTTCTGTCTTCTCACTTTCCGTCATCCACGAGTCTCCCCGGCTTCTTCTGTTTCATTCCGTTGACTTAATAGATTTTTTTTAAGGAAAAGATGAGGAAAAATAAAACAAAAAAAAAAGTACACAAAAGAAAAAAGTTGAAAAGCGTGAAAGGAAAAAGTTTGTAGCGAGTCTCATTTTCTCCTCTTTTTTTTTAATTTTGTTAGTCGTTAAAATTCCTTTCAAATATTGACAGTGGATGTTGGAAGTATCAAGCATGGAAAGGAATAACGAAAGGTTGTCGAAATTGATGCATGACTTATGTGAATTATATGAAATTTATAGACGCACATATACATACATGCTATGCATAAAAAAACATCAATTTCTACTATGCGAGTAGCATTTTTTTTTTTTTTTTTTTTTTTGGCATTTGTTCGATTTCAATCAAACTCAGATTTTCTATTTCTTCCTTCCTCATACTTCTCTCAACATCTTCCGAGCCAATATGTGAACATACAAACATACATACTCAGTCGTGCCCTCAATTTTCCCAAAGCATAATAATTTTTTGCAATCAAGAGGAAGAGAGAGACGAGAAATGTTGATGTGAAAGCAGTTAGGAATGTCAAGTTTGTGTTGATTAGGAGCGCATCCCTCATGGGATGTAACAGGTCATTTTATTGACCTGTTTTGTATGTAATTGTTTCTCACCATTTCTTAGTGCTAGATCTTCATTTTATGCCTTTATAAGCTGTGTATGTTTGACATTAGATTTTCAGACTTTTCCTCGTACATATCCTAATTTTTTGTCTAGAGACCAGTTATCTAGCACGATTATGGCTAGGAAATTTATTAGATCAGTTATTCATATTGCAGTCCGATCCACTTGCAAGCTCTAAGCATTGCTAAGATACAAGGACGTCGAAAAAATCCAATAGAACTCTGGATTGTACCCATGTCCATTTTGGATGCACAAGATGTCTTGAAGAAGCCATTTGAACCTATGAAGAACCAAATAGGAACAGAGGCTGAAACACTACTCGCAGAATACGAACTGAGCTTCATGAATTCAACAACAGTAGCCATGACTTTCTATCTACTTGGTTAAAGCTAACTGCTAAGCTTACTATCGACTGGATGTTTCAGATTATGCTTATTGAACTAACAAAGAACTTCCAACTAGACATGTCCCTAGCATTAAACCCAAAACCTTTGGCACGTAACGCACAACGCAACATCACTTAAGCTAATTCACAACATTTTCAATAGTTAATTCGGCAGCATTACTGCTATTATCATGACTTTTTAAAAACTAAGACTAAAAGCTCCTTTCCCTCAAGAGCTTACAACCCATCATTTAACCGACAAAAAACACTCATTGACCATCAAGCAGACAAAAATTAGACATAAATTAGACTCACCTAACTACAAAACATTTGCTAAAAAATATTTTGTGGAAAGGGGTAAAAATGCTTTTACTGCTGTACATAAACAAATATAAATATATTCAAGATAGTATACATGTTACATTAATGCATGAGACGGCAAGTAACATGAAGCACATGTGGTATTATAGCAAAAACGAACAAAAAAAAATCAATTTCATATTTTTTTTTCTTGTGATTTTCTCATGGGACTTCTCAGAAGGAAGTAGGATGAAGTGAGGATTATAGAAACGGAACATACAGGGATGAAAATTATCGAACATAAAATAAAATATGGGAAGTTGAAGGAGAATGAGAAATAAAATAAATAAACATTATGGAAATGAAAATTGCAATTAAGAAAGGTGACGCTCTTCGCACGCCCATCCAAGTGATTATTCAGCAATAAAATGTTCAAATAAAAAAAAGCAGAAAGGAAAAAAGGTGATGAGGGGAAAAAAATTATCAATCTTATCCGAAGCACTTCCAGCTCGAGAATATGTAAGTAGGTACAAGAAGAATAGGAAAGAAAAAAAAAGAAATTAAAAGCATGAAAAGGGATCTACTTTACTAGAAATGGTGAATTGAATGACGCTTTGAGATGTGTAGAAATGTGTACGTACATATTGCATTCATAACACGTATAAAGAGAAAGAAAAAAAAATTATTGCAATTACATTCGAACAACTTCCTACTGTGAAAAAGGAAGATGTAGGAAGGAAGAACCTCCTCATATCAAAAAGAAATTACACAAACGAATAAAGCTTCGTCAAGGAAAATTGAGAATGGAAAATGAGAATCTTAGAATTAGAAAATAAATAAGTTTTGTGAAGCTTGGATTAAGGTTGATTGCAATTTGACGCATTACAAAAGCTTAGGGTTTTCCACTTATTACGTTACACAACATCGGTGTGACGTGACACACAATTTGAACAATACTGCAATATCCGGTAGACACATGACGTAGAATTTATGAAATATGAAATCCTAGACCGATTGGTGGACGAAACGTTGGTGTAGGTCGAGTGTTTTTGTGCTTTGCACTATAGGACAGTTTGATTTAGGTCTAGTTTCAAAGAAAATATGTTAAATTGAACAAGCTTCGAAGTACAGGACATATTATTAGAATATCTGTAGAAATTCCTTTCTATGGACTGACATTGTATATGGCAAAACGTTGCGTCGTCCAAAAAACTCATGGATGGAAGCTGTCGATCGAGACAGTATTGAAATTGGAATTGAGAATTAGGCAATTGGTAACCATCGATAGTGTTGGTTTTAGGCGATATCTATATGACCAACGAAGTAAGTAAGTCAGTAAGTTCAAAAATTCATTCCCTCAACGGATTACTATGTGAGCAACGATACAAAAGTCTTGGGAATTAGAAACTGGCAGAAGTCATCTACAGACAGATCCGGCTTTCGAAGAACTCTTAATGCGGTAATGGGCTCTCGTGCGCCTTTGCCAAGAAAGTTCAAAGAAAATCATCGAATTCCGGTTAAAACAAATCACTGATCAGTCGAAAGTTCCAGAAATGACAAATTTACAACATACGTTTGACTAATTGCACCATGTTCTACTCGATAGTTTTCCATTTTTTAATAGTTTTCATTGATTACACAATTACACAGTTTAAGAACTTTAAGGTGAGCAAATAAGTCAAGAATAGTCGAACTACATAAATCAATCAAAATACAAAAAAAAAAAATGAGAATTAATTCAATAAATTCCAAAGCATTTTTGCAGCAAACATCGATCAATTGTTTGTTTAATGTAAAACTCGACATTTATGCAAAAAAGTTGATGAATAAAATATGCAATTTCAATTTTTTTTTTTTTTTTATGTCAGTCATTCATTTTCACAAACAATTGATATTTCAGTGACACACAGCAACTGAACAAACATGAATTAATTTGCTATCCTGATATTTCCGAGAACTTTATGATAATGATCCCTTTGTGTTTAATCATACGATAGAATTTCAGGACGTGAACAATGTTTTTAAAAAACTTTTTCTTATTTGCATTGAATTGAAATGTTTCCAGTTAAGCTACGGACAATAATTTTCCATAAAAATGACATTCAATAGAATATTACAAAAGAAATTGCAGAATGTTTAATTTAATGAAAAATTACAGAATTTAATATTCAGCAAACTGAACAAATATCCATTGAAGCATATGAACATATCCGGAAATGACCATTTTCTTGATATCTCATTTTCGTGACACAAGCAATAATAATTTGAAAAGGAATACGGAAATTGGTCTTTTTCTTCCTCATCCATACAAATAGGTGGAAATTTTTTTTTTTTCTTTCTCAGTCCATTGATTCACTCAGTCGTGTAAGAATAAGTTCAAAGTGTTGGAAATAAAAGCGCAATATGAAAAAGTTCACTAAAAAAATGTTTGAAGAGTCTAGAATTAAGGTCGAGAGCAATATTGGGTGAAATGAAATTTCCTTTACTCATTCTTTTTCGTTTCAATTCTACTCCTACTTGTTCCTTGTTCCATTCACAAATGAAAATTAAATTATGAGGCACTCAAATGATTCAAAGAAAATGAAAAAAAAATAAAAATTGTTCATGACAAATAAAACTTTATCGTCACTTTTTTGACTCAATTTTCATTGATGCAATGTAATTTGAGGTTTATTTTGGCTATCAGGTTGGATGTTGATTGTCCGAGGCAAATAAAGCCACTGAATTGAGGTTTAAATGAGTAAAAATCGATGATTTACTTTCAGAACCTTACAAAAGTTGTGTAAACTGTTGTAGGGAGTTCTCTCCCAACCTCCAAACAAGGAGGTTGTGGAATTTTCAAATCCTCAATTTTAAATTAAATACGTGTAGGAATAAGTGACAAACCGGATGAAAGTAAACAATTAACCAATGGCATAGGAGAGAACTCAACAAAGTCGCGATTTAATGAGAAATTGAGGAAAAACTGGACTTGACAAAAATGAGGTTTTCAAATTAACCTTGATATAGGCTGGAAATTGATTGAATTTTACAGTAACAAATTTTTGTAAGGATATTAATTGTATTACGATGGGTTTTTAGTGTTTTTCCATCAAAAAACAGTTCTTTCCTAAAACATAACCTATATTTACGGGAATACCATCAATTCAAATCTGTCCATATCTGGATCAACAGTTATTGTGACGTAGATTTCCTGCTTGGTGATGGTTTTTTGTGTCTGGGCCATATATCACCAGTAGGCTTCAACTAATCAATTACAACTGACCAGATTTTCTACATATTATCATCGACAACATGGAATTGCCTGGATCATCAGTTTATGTGACGTAGAATTCTTACTTGGTGATGGTTTTTTTAGTGTTTTGGCCATATATCACCAGTAAGCTTCAACTAATCAATTACAACTTTCCAGATTTCTTCATATTAGCATCGACAACATGGAATTGAGACAAAAAGGAACATATCAAACAGTAAAATGAATTGGAGCCATTGACGAGTCTTGACTATTGTCGATTTTTAGCAGTAATTTCCGTTCAGCGATGGTTTTTGTGTGTGGCCAAATATCGCGAACGGAGTTCGACTGATAGTTGATGGTGTTTTGACTTCTTATTGGCTTCCTTATGGAAATAGACTTACGTACCAATTTATCTAATTAACTGAATATTGTGTCAAACTTGAAATTTTCTTCTTAAATATTTTTACAAAGGACATTGTATATCTCTCATTAATATGTAAACAAATCGGAATAGAAAACGGTCATTTAATAGCTATAAGCTGATAGACCTTAATAAATATAATTATCAATCACTGTTGTAGGGTTTCAAGATTTGTCACATAAAATGTATAAATTCAATTCAGAGCCTTACAACAGCTGACTGTTGAACAGTTTGAGGTCAGTATACCTCTCAGTATTTTCACATTCAAAATTTCCAAAGCCGTTATATTTTAAACTCTACTTCTAAATTGACACTACTGCACTTACCCCAAATGCTTCACAATCTTGTTACTAATTTATATTTTCTTAGTTTCATTCACTATCTTCGGGATGTTTCCTTTTTCTCATCATCATCAACGTCTTGTTGAAAAATGCAGGAAAGACCACGTTTGCCGTCATTTGTCGTTATCAAATGTGTCTGTCCGTATTGAATATAAAAAGAGAAAAAAATGAAAAAGGAGATTCTTATTATTATTGATAAAAGATTCAGTCTTCATTATTCGCCTTCAAATTAAAAAAAAATATGAATGGCATGAATGAGAATAAGAGAAATATAAGAGTCAGCAATAACCAACAGATGATTGAAGCGCTTTAATACATTTTATTGAGACACTTTAATGCACCTGAACCGTTAGCCATAAGGCAATAAAGCAAATAAAACAGCATCTTTGAAAACATAATTTGATTTCAATATGTTGTACTGTACAATATTGTATTCTCTTTTGTAATAACAGTCATAGTGAGCATTGAACATTTCTTTTTCAATCAAGGAAACTGTTAACTTCAGAATTATTTTTGAAAAGAAGTGATGGGTAGGGAGAACAGGAAGAATTAAACTATGTAGGTAGAGAGTGGGTGATTCTGTGGATGATTTGTGGGACTTTTTCATACTTTTTAATCAAAATTATAGAAAACTCATAAAAAATGAAGTATTTCTACTTTTTTCAACAATTCCAGTAAACTTACATCACTTAAAGTATGTTGAGACATCCAGTTCTATAAATTAATGCACTAAATCCACTTTAATTAATTATTTTCACTCTTCACAAATTCACTCAATGCTCACTAAAATGCACTAAAATTTTTGAACTTTAATTTTCAAAATAAAAATCACCGTTTAAAATTCATATTTGAAAACTTCGTTACAACTTGTAAACCTGCCCATATTTCTATTACAACATAGTACATTGAGCATAGGTAGATCCTTTTTCAATTTTCTTTCCTTTTCTTAAAAACTTCTGTCAATTTGTCAATGCAATGTAAAAAGAAGAAGAATGGAAGTTGCTCTCATTGCTCTGTCATTGTTATGTTCTTCACTTACTTAAAATGGGCGGCTTTTGGGATAGCATAAGGAAGGTGTGAGGTAAGAAAGAAAGAAAAATGATTTATCAGAAAATAATAATAATGGAATGTTTTGTTTCCCTACATCGCACGACGCTTTTGAAATTACAAATTAGTTTCAAGATTTTTTCTTCCTTCTTTTCTTTCTCGCCTTTCCTTTTCAATTTTCAGCAATTGGTTCATTGATTTTTTCCTTCTTTCGTGCTGCCTCACACCAAAAAAAACTTGAAACAATATTCTTCCTTAACATTCAATACATTTTTTGCTATTTTAAAAAACTTTCTCATAGTTAAGAGACTTTTACAAGCAATTGGAAGTCGGTGGGAAATGAATTGAGGGTTGGGGGAAAGAAAAACATTTTGTTTCTAGTGACAGATTTCATTTTAAAAATATTATTGCTTGAGTAAGTATAAAACTATTTGCTACAAACTAACTATGATTGGAACTTGTAATTGATGATAGATTTTTCTACTTCTTCTGTAATTTCCTTCTTTCTTTCCTAAAAAACAACAGACTTGTGCAAAAGTTGAACTGATGATCAGTATTAAACTCAAACTTTCACTTCTCAATTATCGGACAGTATTGTCAATTTAGCGTTGTCCAATCTGGAGTGACGAACTCAACTGCTGTTCAGTCGACATGTTATATGAAGGTGTATTCAGGATGATGATCTGAGTTTTTTGATTGACTGTATAATTGGAGCATTTGGAGTTTCTGGATACCAAAAGATATTTTCTCCTATATGTTTGCCCTTACCAGTAATAACTCAAACTTACAGCTTTCTGAGCTCAATCATATAACATATAATCTTCTCGAAACATTAGTGAATCCTGCATTTTACTTAGATCTTAGCATTTTAGAATCAGTGTTCAATTCTCTCGATCCAATTTTTCAGTATATCCCTCCAAAATATCCAGATCCGTCGCAAGAACAGCTTACCATAGTGAATTTGTTGCTTTTGTCTAACTCTTAGTTTCTGATATCAAGCTACTGCAATTAAGAAGTTGACCCAAACCGCACATCTTATTCGCTTTGATAAAGACAGCAAGCGGTATTGTCCTGACTGAAACGTGAAGGCTGATTGCGATTCTGTTTTACGATGAAGGATGTATCTAATCTTCTGAAAAATCAGTAAATTAAGCTATGAAGGTACTTGACTTGGTTGAAATTTACTTGACATCGAAGCCGATTCGAAGTTTGTGTGGAATGGAGTCGATTCTAATTGACTCCTATAATCAAACTCCGAGTCAATTTCGAGCTCTTGATTAATATCTCTTCAAATCACATGCTTAGGAAATGAATATTCGAATAAAAATGTAAACACCAATACAACACCAACTAGGTCACACAACATCTGAATGTCACGTGCCTTTAATCTTGTTTATTACAAAAATTTTCAAAAATTTTTCTTTCTGAGAATCGTTTTAAGATTTTAAAAATAGACGCACAAAAATGAAAACAATATCAAAAATAAAGAAACAAGCGTCGCGTCTTCCCAGTATTTATTGTAAATTCCTCAAGATCAAATGGATGTCATCGCACTCAATTTAAAATTCAATATTCTATAAAAATGGAACAAAGTGAATCAAATGTGTTAAAAATTGGAAAAATTGTTGGTCTTGGAAACTGTTTCCTGAGTATTGTTGCATTTTTCCACATAGTTATACTGCTGGCCTATGAAGCTAATGAAATATTCACTGAACCAGCTTGGTTTATCTTTGAGATCCATTTTGTGCTGTTGTTTTCGATACTATGGGGACTTGGGTCTTACTGGTTCTATTCTTTGATTGTAAAGAAGGTAAGTTTTGTGATGATTAACTTTAAGGAACAATTCCTGATTGAATAACTATATTTTTCACTGTTTTAGCAAATGCATCAAGGAGTCTGGTTCTTCATAGTCCTTCCAATAATCGTGCTCATATTTGTATCATTAAAGCTTTATTTTAGAATTATAGAAATGACAATGCATGAACGATTTTACTTCCGACTGCCATTTTTCATCTACTGGATGATTTTCTTTTTTGAAATTTTCTCAATTATTCTTACATTTTTCGTTGGATTTGAGTTAAAGAAACCGAGAATAGTTGTATCAAATGGAAATTCAGAATAAATGTAGGAAAATTATTTACAATTTTAACGGCTTTTTCAATTTTAAAATGTCAACGGTCATATTATTTTTGAAATTAAAGTGTACTAAAAGGATTTGCGCTAAAAAATGTGGTTGAAAATTGAAAATATCAGAAATTATTAAATCGAGTGAATAAGTGCATGGAATTGCACAAAGTAACATTACCAACTCCTTCAAAAACAGCATTAGTCGACCAAAAAGTTTGTGACAAAAACTTTCTCATCGGATAAACACTGTAACTTAAATTTAAGTTAAATCTGTTACAAAAATCCATAGAACAATCATAGTCATCAATTAAGATATCAGCACCCCCGTAGCTGTTTATCGATAAAAACAGCATCATTGTTGATGCTGAAAAATAGAAGAAAACGAGAGATAAAGATGGAAAGCTATAAAAACCATTTTTAATACTAATAATCAACTCAGCATTACATTTAAAGCTTTTTATATCATCATTGCTTCAACTGGTTACTTTCTGTTATTCTCGTATTTTAGAAACAGTTTGTTTGAATATGATGTGGATGGAAGTGGTGCATTATGTCTTTGATAGGATGATACAGGATTTTATTGAGGATTGGTGACAGTTTTGTTGAAAATAAAGTGAAATTCAAAAGATCCAGTGATGTGTTTTAAAGCAAAATAGTGTCTTGTCGTATTATGCAGCGCAACAATGTCTTAATGATGTATTTTTGGAGTAACAGATCACTTGCTAGCTCAGCATCCTAATAGTCAGCTCAAAGCAGATGAATGATCATATTCCCTGATATCATGCAGGTTCAACAAAACACACAGTCCTAAACATGGCATTTAAATAGGAAGTCTTTAGCATCTGCATATAAAAGTACAAAATAACACACAATGCGCCATTGACCAAGCAATTCACAACTTCCTTACTCCTCACCATTTACGGAAAGTGTCTGTAAATTGTGGCAAGAATAAAAACACTGAAAAGGAACTTTACAATCCAATTTTAAAGATGAATAAGAAAAGAGTGTAGAAAAGGAGAAATTTATGAGATTGTAACAAGCAGCAAGAATGTAATTGAAAATGACAGGATGAGCGTGGATGATGAAAAGCTGGAAAATTCATATTGTAACATCCGAGATAATGTTAAATTCATCATTAATGACAAATTAAGGCACAGAACCAAAAAATATAGTAAAAATACATTTTACATAAAATAATTTTTTTGTTGTTTTATTCTTTAAGGGAAATTTAATTCATTTTTCTCACAAAAAAACAAGTGATGATCTTTTTTTTCATTATTATTAATCTTATTATTTTTGTAGACGAAATAAGTTCTCATTTGGTTACATCGCGCATTCAATCGACAGAAGAAAAAAAAAAGATTTTTTTTTTTGTTCTCAATTATTAACTCTAAGAAATTCTATCATTAATTAAATCACTTTTAATGGCTATTTTTTTTTAATATGTAAAATTTTCATCGTCAGTCAACACAAGAGGGGCGAGAAAAAAAAGTGAAATTAATCATTAAATATACATCCAATGGATTGATATTTTTTCTCTCTCGTTTTTTGTCATGTTCGGACGGTTGATTGGAAATATTTTGTGAATTTACAAATTGAAGAGTAATTGGAGGGTCTTAGGCAATTTACTGCCGCGATTGGGTGTAGACCGAAAGGATTTCATTAACATATTGTCCGAAATTCTTGAATTAATTCGTAGAATATTCTAATGGACTGTTTAGATTTGAATTTTTCACTTGTATATCACTTATAGTTCGAGAATGCATCCTTCGACCAAATTCAATGTAAGTTCTTAAGCAATTTTGAATTTGCAAATTTAACGGATTCAAAAAATTCGAAATCAAACTGATTTTTCAAATTCAAAATTTAACAACCTCCAAAGTTCAAAATTTGAGTCTAAAAATTTTTCTGAAATCTCGCGATTTAAAATTTAACTGATTTTAAAAATTCAAAATTTAACAACCGGCAAAGTTCAAAATTTGAACCTCAAAATTTTCAAATCCAAAATGACCGTAAAAAATTCAAAATATTTCCAAAATCCAACCATCCGCATCTCATTCATCTAAACTTCTACTTTTGTCACTTTATCAACAAAAAATCATGTTTTTTTTCTCACTTAATCCTTACAACTGCTAACATTACAACTAATAATTTTCTAATAAAGAAGAAATTTTAAAATCGAAAATGAAATTCATCAATTAAAGTTTTTTTTTTTTTTGTAATTTTTCTTTTCTCATTTTTTTGGAACTTAGGTAGCCTTTGTTTCTTCTCTCTAAAATTTCTCTTATTTCAATAAATCTTTTTTTCTCATTTATTATTTTTATTATTTTCTGTTATCATTATAATTATTCATTATTTTACTTTTTTATTCATTTTTTTTTTTTGCATCTTTAAAGCACATTTATTGATTTTGAATCGCATCATTTTTTTGGGTGATAAAGAGGAAAATTTGTTTGATTAATTATTAAAGCTACTTTCAATTAAACGAGTTAGAATGCTAATTATAATAAACATTTTACAGATGGCATGCGTGCATTTGGTGTAATTACGATCAGTAAGTCGTGATGTGTATCAAACAATTTGTTTTTGTAAATTTAGCTAGATTTTTATATTCAAAATTCAACGGTTTTTGAAAATTCAAAATTTTAACGGCTTTCAAAAATTCAAAATTTTTGAACTTTAAGTCAAACTTTTTTTGAATTTTAAAAAACCGTTAAAATTTTAAATTTTGAGTGTTTCAAACAGATCAGCTTAAAAGAGACCAAAGTGCAGCCCACATCATTTCCGTACAACAGAAATATGAGGCGTCTCTCTTAAATAAATTGCACAATTACATCGAAATCGTCGGTAAATATGTATATTTCACGTAAAAGCTGCAATCAATGAAATCCATTAAATGGCATTACTGACCATAACATGGATATATAATAAATTTGATGTAGGTAGAATAACGAAGAATATTCTTTAAACACGCATATGTTTTAAAGTGAATATACAGGCGTATTAATTTGCAAAATATGCACTTTTTTTAAAGCAAAAGCTTTTTCATACATTTTGATTTGTATAAAAAATAAAGAATATAAAGCAATTGAAACTTATATAAATCAATAATAATTACGTTAACACGTGGTTTCATTAATGAATCAAAAATTAATAATTAATAATTCATAATACAAAATGTAAACTATTGTTGCGATTCAAAATTGAGATTGTTAATTAAATATATTTAAACATAAATCATTTCATTTAAAAAATATTCAATTTTTTTCTCATTTTTTTCTTTTTTTTATTTTTTCCATTAACACGGTGAATTAATCTAAATCTTGGGGGATCATCCTGATAACTCAACTTTCTATTTTCATCATTTTCATGCCTTAATTAATCCAAATTATCTTGAAATATGAGCTTAACATATCCTGGTGAACCGTTTAAAGGCGTCGCACAAAATGGACAGACTGCTTGAAAGCCATTCGTTCCGTGAGGAATATCAACATTCGCCCAGTATCTGTAGATAATTTGAGAATAGAAATATGGACATCATTAGTATCAAGTTTCAATTATTATGGATCTAAAAATTCAAGAAATCAACTTACTTTACAGTTTTTTCGGTTGCCATATGTCCACATGGATTGAATGCATACGTCGGCAGGCCTGAATCGACATAAAAAGCTGGTTCTATTCCCATACATAAATGTACAACTGGACCTAATTCGAGGCACATGGGACATCGTCGTGCTCCAGTTTTATCTTGTCCCCAATCATGATGACCTTTTTAATTTTTTTGTGTGTGTGAGTGTGCATATCCATAGCATAAAATAAATTAATATACATATCCCAAATGAATTCGTAAAGATGTAGGCAGAAGCAACAGACGATGAATAAAAAGAAATTGAAATAATTAATTAAAATTGGCAATGACAAGCATAATTCAATTATAAATCCCCACCATTCTCATTCTAAGAATGAATTTAAGACTCAGTGGATAGAAGCAAAAACAAAAGTCTTTAAGAACTCACCTTGAACGTGACCGCAATTGAGATAAACATATGGTTGATTTACGTGTTCACCGAGAGTCACTTTTCGGGGAATTACTAATGTATTGAGACCAACAGGACATTGTGGACGTCCAGCATTAATTTCATCCACCAATTTTTCTAAATCACGTTTCGTCTGTTACGGAAGTATAGCAAGCAGTAAAAAAGAAAAGAAAAAATGAATACAATTTATCATTTTCTACTTCTTAATATGTATCATGTAGCCAATAACAAGAAGATTATACTAACCGGTGAATTTTGTAAGCCCTCCGCCGATCGCCACAATAATGTCGCTCCACATAAATCAATTAATGTTCCATCTTGTAAAATATTTGACTCCTCTTTAATCTAAATTACATTAAAGCCACAGTGGATATAAAGAAGGTATCATTAGTGATTCAGTAAGCACAAAAAAATCTCATGTTTCATGTTTCGTACTCGAAAAAATATAACATTAAACTTTATACTAACCGGTTGACCTTTTTGTTGCGCCGATCTGGATTCACGTAAACTAAAAACATCGCCACCTAATGATGTCTCTCGCCATAAACCACATTTCGCGTTACCACCACAAAATTTACCTTTTGGGTGCATTATGAGAACGCCGTTTGTTGTAAGGCCATCCATTTCTACATTATCCTGCCATTTTGTAGCCTTTTCCTGCATATATACACACAAATGAGAAATAGAAGGGAAAAAAGAACATGTATTAAAGTATATGAAATAAAAAGGTCAAATGAATGAATATAAAAAACAGAGGAATAAGAATTGAAATAATAAATGTAACTGCTCCAATTGTAAGTTATTAAGACGCATTTATAATTAGATTCAAAATGAAAACTGTCATCTACAGTTTTAAATTATTTTCTAGTTCAAAATCCAAAAAAGCCATTTTTGGAGTTCAAAATAAGTTCAAAATTCAAAATAACGGAAATCAAGGTTCAAATAATGAGTTTTCATGTTCAAAGTTAACAATTATGTGAATTAATGTTCAAAATAAAAAGTTCAAAAACTAAAATAACGGCTTTTGAAGTTCAATCTTTTAAAATAATAAGATTTTAAGTTCAAACTTCAAATAAACGGCTTTTTACATTTTAAATTGAATTTGACTTTTTTGAACTTCGCAATTCAAAACGTTTGATGAAGATCAAAATTCAAAATTCTTGGCCTTCATTTTTTAAATCCCAAAAAGTCGTTATTTGACAAATTTCTTAATATAAAATTTATAAAGACACATCCAAAGTGACAACAAAACCAACATCCACTTCCTTAATATTCCCCCAAAAAATATTCTCTGTTCTCATTTTTTTCATCTTATTTTTTCCCCCGAATACAAATAGGACCTGTCGCTTGGTTAATGCCGCAGAAAATTTATGAAAAAAGAAAGAAAAAAAAGCTTAAAGAACGAATTCGATAATATGACCTTAAAGGAACAGTGGGAATAAGAAGGAATTGGAATTGTGACCACCATAAATTTATTATTGGATGAAAATAAATGAAAAATAAGAGGTATATACCTAATACAATACAAATTATCCATATTGTATTGGTTTAAATGTGAAGAAAAAGAGATCACAAGAAATTGGATCTAATGGAGCTGATTTTTTATGAAATTCCATTTTATATACCATCAAAAAAATATAAATCAACAAGTTACGATTTTAAAATCACGATGAACCCAATTTCTGGTAATTTTTAATGCTTCACAGAATAATTTGTTGAATATTGATTTTGAAATTTTTTTTACTACGTAAAGCTTAAGTAGGTACACGTGCAATGCTGGCTAGAGTAGATCAAGTCGTCTTTATAATTAAATTGCAGGGCTTTCAAAAATTGATTCTCAGAACAATTAGCAGCCATCTTATAAAGAGATCTTCAAAGAATTAAGAATAATCTCTCATTTGAAGATTTGAACTTCTTAGAAATTAACAAAAAATCCTCAAATTAAGAAATCCGCAAATCTTGACAAAAAATAAACCGCACGGAATTTTTTTGGAGAATACTGTCTAAGATGCCAGCATAATTATTTTGTGGACCAGACTGTGTAAAATATAAAAATCATCACTTTCTCTATTTGCTAAACTGCTTAACCGAACAGCACAGTGTTTTTGCTAAGACATCCCTTAACATGCAAAGAGATCGATTGTTGGTACTGTAGTGGTGTTTCCGAACCAGGAAAGCATGCTCTTAGCCTGTTGGGGCACCATTGAGTCACCATATTAACGATGATGAGAAGATGCACACACTTTGGAAGCGAAACACTAGAAAAAGTGCCCCAAGTGGGATGAAAACACAAATTTGTTGGAATCCACAAGCAAAAAGGTGCAGGTGCTTCAAAAGCAACATGGCGTAGAACAGTAATGCGTCAATGTCAATTGAGAATTTGTACAAGCTTTGTGATGTGGCCAGCAATAGAGTCAGAGTCAGTTTTGTAACAACCTAGACTCCAAGTCGGTGCATGGGTCGAGTAAGCATGTAAATAATCAAATCTACTCCAATGGCACCATGACGGTGGATATCGATCCATTTTTGCAGTTCACCACATTGTGCTGCTCGGGTTAGATTTGCAATTTTATATTCAAATTGAGACAAAATATTCGTTACGACCACTTAGATGTTTTAAATGAAAAGGTTGCATGTGATGGATGACAGATTGGTTAAATGTCATGAGTTGGCTTTAACCACAAGCACATTACTATGGATTATTCGAAATTCTAGTTACAAAGTTTTCATAAATGATGTAATAAATTTTATTGAACTTTGTTGAACTTAGTGTCTGAATGTCTAAATCGTTATCAGATTTATCACTGCTTTAATCTTATCGAAGCTTATCATTAATCTACAAATTGCATTTTTTTGAAGTATTTAAAAATACATCAATTTAATCTATTGATAAGAACTTGATTCTGATAATTTGATAGTAATAAAATGCACTTTAAATGTTTATATTTCACTAGATTTGAAATTACTTGAAACATTGTAATTCATATGCATTGTCAGCTTAACGTGTGGACTATGAGTATTTTTACAAACTATTTAACAGAGCCAGCAACAGAGTCAGATGAAAAAGCCTTTTGTTGTCAACTCATAGTTTCACATGGAAACATGGTAAGTAAGTAATCAATATGCATGCTTAAAGCATGTTTACATTAACAAACTAGATATATGAGCTAGAATGGGCAACATCATGCTTGACTATGCACAATTGGTATTATCTCTAACTGCATCCTTATGTGGATATAATGAAAACAGCATAGGTAGTCCAGTCTGTAAATCCGACTTTGTCGATGGCAACAGAACATGTGGGCGATCAAGGAATTCTAAGAAGGAAGCTGTTGATAGAGACTATATTGCATTTGCAAAACGAAAAGCAGATATTAATCCAAATTCAGGTAGCACCATCTAAAGAAGCCCATGGCTCACAATTCAACAGAACGCTAGACATGTAAGCAAGTATGTAGGCGAACACATAAGATATCTGGCAAATTCCGTTCTACAAATAGAAGTCTGGTAATAGAACCATAATAGTAAGCATTAACATCTGACTGCCAACATCCTGATATCAATCATGTTCCAACATTTAAGGTTGACGAACTGTCTCTTATCGTAAAACAAAACTGTAAGAACTGTTCATAAAAACCCTCAATTATAATTGATAAAGAAGCGAAGGACATATTTAAAATTAATAACATAGACTAAGAAGAATCCTCACAGGATGCTGTAATTTGCTGTTGCTGTATACACAGCATTCTACACAGACCCTCCACTTTCTCATCGTCTTTTCTTTTTAAACTAAAAAAGCTCTTATTTAATTTTTTTTTTTGTTCCTTCACATTGCTCGCTTTGCTCTTATTAGTAACGAGAAACAAAAAAAAAGGAAAGGAAGGCAATGGTGGAACCCATAAAAATGTCAAATTTTTAACGCTTAATGAACACAAGAAATATTACATGAAGAAATCTTTTGGGGGTTCGTTCCCTCCAATTTGTTTACATACCAGTCCGTACACGACAGACCAAAAAAAACACATACATTCATCCTTGAACAACAACAAAATAATTTTAATATCTTCTTATTATTATGACTGGGAAAATTATCTTAATTTGCCGAAAAAAAAAGTGTATAGGAAACAATAAAATATGAGCAATTGAGGACGCGGTAAAGGAAGTAAGAAAGGAGCTTTAAATAATGATTTACGATAAATACCTTTGGTTAAATTAAATTATAGATAAAAAAAAAATACTCACCCCTAAAAAAATATTTCGACTCGAATCAAATCCAGCAGCATAAATTCGTGCTCGATGTGATTCACTACGTTCGACTATAATTCGACATGCAAAGCGTGATATTGTACTTTGCATTACTTTTGAATCTTTCTTATCACCAGGCAATGTGTCCATAACAACAAAGTCTATTGGAGATTCTGATGATCGTCCAACCTACAATGGAATTAAATAATATTTAGTTATTTATAGAAATGCTTGAAATTTGTCATTGATGAGATTATGCGTCATGGAAGTGCACTTTTCATTCATATTCGGGTATATTGTTGTCAAGCAGTGCTCGAAGTCGTCTCGAATTTAATACAGAGTCGAGTAGACTCGAGGTGATTCCTCCATATAAACTGCAAGTCGACGTAAAATTGACTATCGTTACAGCAGGACCTAACTGAATCAAGGAATCACCTCAAATTCAACAACCATCAAGGCACTGTCCATCTAAAAATCTCGTTCAACTAAGCTCAAACATCAATCCATCACAGACTAATTAAAGACCATACTGCATTGAAAATTTCCATTATGGTCGATTCTAGCGCATATTTTTATCCAGCAAATCAATAATTAGATATGTCCTTGCCATTGTGATAAGCTTTACGCTCGAGTTACAATAAAATTGTACTTTGAGCTCTTGATATGCTTCTATACAGCTTAAACGCAAGACTGAATTCCATGAGCAAATTTACGAGTCAAAAATCTCATAAAAAGAATGTTGAAACATCACCGAACAAAGGGAATGAAAAGTGCACAGTGATGCTGCGTATTGTACCTGAAACATATCAGTATTTTCATCTTCTTGATATTCAACTATCACGGCTTGATTTCTTGATAATGTATAAGAGATTGAATGTTGATTCATATCTAAAATCGCGTGTGTTGTCTCCGGTGATTGTACTATGTAATGTTTTGAACGCTTGACACCATTA
The DNA here is from genome assembly GCF_022539635.2 of Chironomus tepperi. Lineage (NCBI taxonomy): Eukaryota > Metazoa > Arthropoda > Insecta > Diptera > Chironomidae > Chironomus > Chironomus tepperi. The sequence continues at coordinate 802,425 of NW_027226293.1, read as the reverse complement.
TACTGACTTCGTTTGTACAATACGAATTTGGAACGTCGTCGCCCTCGATCGCCTTGCGGTAAGAAACCATTATAGCTGTAATTATTTTTTTATATACATATATTATTATTTTTTGAATTAAAGTTGAATTAAATTGAATGTCTTGCTTACCCTAATATAACTAATTCTCCATATTTAACTCTAGGTTTATCACTGCTATGATCATCCGACTCGGTAAGTATTGGCGACTCCCTTCCATCCGTTCTAGAGATAAATAAAAAAAAAAACATGAAATGGAATTGCAAATTTAATATTTTAATATCATCTTTCAGCTCTTATCAGCAATAATTAAATTGTTATTTGATCATCAGATTTAATTACGTATTTGCTCGTAAAACAATCCATATACGTAATTTAAATAATTAATTTTCCATTATGTACAGATATAATAAGTTTAATTTTTTTTTTTTTTTTTGGAAGTTAAAGGAAGCAAAATTTTTTTGCACAATTTTGTTAAATTAATCAGTTTGTAATAGCTTTTATTGCGCAAACACGATTTATGTTGACTATATTATTATTTTATTTTACGTATCGTAATCGTGCTTAAATGCCTAAATTGAGAAGGAAAAGCATTATTGTACAAAAAAAAAAAGACTAAGTACACTTTGCATTTCATTCTCTATGTCATGCTTTACTTTCAGTTTTTTTTTTTTTCTGCATTGCAAGTCAACTGTTGTTGTTATTGTTGCTATTATTCTTGTCATTTCCTTGTGTATATAAACAAATTTCAAGTTACAAAATTCGTTATCGGAATGTGTGATTGTAACGATTTTTTTCATTTACTACACATGGTCATGCATGTGCTGTGGCATTTTTAATTTCACATGAAATGATTCCTAACAGGCAAATAGACAGTATTTAGGTACTGTAGGGGTATTTCTGTATCTGGAAAGCATTTTGCCTGTTTAGGGTATTCACTGGATTAATTGAATCTTTGGGAATGCTACTAAGCTAAGCTAGAACCAGAGCTCACTAGCTCTGAGGAGTCAAGCTAGAGGAGTTGACTCAGATTTTGTATGGAATAGTCGACTCGACTTCATATAACATCCGAGTCAACTTCAAGCTCTGACTAGAAGAATCAGAGCCCTTCAATTGTTAAAGAAAGAAATTGTATGGTTTTAGATGATCACAACTTATGGCATTGAGGCTCTACAAATGCATTTCGAAGCCATACAAATGATTAATTTTTGTTAACATTTGTATGGTTTTGTGAATGGAAATCTAGGAATTATAAGGTTTCACAGCAATTTATAGCAAGTCACTCACGTTGTCTTAATTTTAACCTACAAATGCCTCTTGAAACCTTACAACAGACTAACTTTTAAAACAATTGTATGGCTTTATGTAGAGAAAACTAGGAATTGTATGATTTCACAACTTTTTACAGAGTTTCATTCACATTGTCCTAATTATAACCTTCAAATGTCTTTAGAAACCTTACAACAGACTATTTTTGTGGAATTGTTAGGCTTCACATCACCTTACAGAAAATGTCATTCACATTTGCCTAATTAGAATGGAAATCCCACCAAAGATAATCAAAAGACAAAGAAGTATTACTAAGAATGATTCTCACATGTGCATGAGGAGAAAATTATCACAATGATTTTATCCATTACTGTGGTCTATATATATAAAAATATAAAAAGTATGATGAATGATGCAAAAATTTTCCACAAACGTATGATAATGAGTGGACAAAACGCAACTAGTGATTCATTATACTAGAAAATACAAATAAAAATATAATTTTTTTTTGCACTACCACACGCATAGAATTCAAAACTAAACGCAATTTCTTTCTTTAATTCCTTCTATATATAAAATATTCATCTTTACGTCCAGAAAATTGAGAAAAGAAAAATATATATTAATTCCTACGAATCTTCCAAAAAAGAAATATATTCACAAAAAAAAGTAATATGAAGATTGCATGACTTTTTTTTCTTTCTTTCCCAAAAAAAAGAATTGCGGTCATCGTGAGATGTGGATATAAAAAGCGAGAGAAATATCTTAAAGATACGCTATATAAAGCATAAAATTTGATGAATCGATCAATATTTTTTTTCCTCATTGATTTTAGTAAGTAGAACTATGTTCTTTGTTTCATGCTATTGACATTTTATGCAGTTGTTACTTGTTATGCCTTCAACCATAGAAATTCACTGTATGGGTGTAGAAAAATATAAATTATTTGTATACATATGTATATATACCTCTTCACCATCTCTCCAGATGATTGAGAATCAATTCTGATTTCCTTTACTGATCCTATTTTTTCTGAAATTTAGAAAATCTCTCCCACAAGCAGAAAAAAAAGGTTGGACCTTTTTTTTGTTAATTTCACTTTAATTTCTTCCTTCTCATTCACAATAAAATAATTATTTTATTATTTTGCAATGTTCTCATTTATCTAGTCATTGATTTTCATTGCTGAATTCCTCAAAAAATTTACTATTGATTGATTTCTTTACACACAAAATAGATTTTTTTTTTTTATTTTTTTTTAACAAAAATGATTTTTTTCTTTAGTTTAAATCGACAAAAAAGGTACGAAAAATCACTAAACTTGATATTATTTTGATCATTCAATATTTTAACTATGTTTTATTCTTCATTAAACAATATAAATGCATAATATATCACTATTTTACTTAATATTTTTATCTTTTTGCGATTAATAAACTTTTTTGTTTTGTTTGTCTTGCCCGATTCAACATGAACAGTTCGAAGCTTATTCGGATTTGAATTTTTTAAATATATTTCGACCGTTGAAACTCAGTTGAATTTTATCGATTTCCTAGACGCTCTTAAGTACATCTGACAGCTTAATACTTCCTATTAATGCCAAACTAATCAGTTCCTTTTAGAATCTTCCATTTATTTCACAATTTCAACAATTCCCAAGCCATTCTAAACAAGATTTAAATTTTAATTTTCCGTTATTGAATTCGCCCACACAGATTGCAAAACAAGAGAGTTTATCAATTTTTAAGAACACGAAACTTAATGGTCTCACTGATTTAATTGCATCCATTAATATTCCGTATTTAATTCCACGCCAATATTCTCAACTCAACTGTTTTTGTAAGGCTTACCGTTTTCGCTTTTTCGACGTATTATTGCTATTGTTAATTAATACAACTTCAGTCTTTGTAGTCGTAACTACTTTAGTTGATATACACTTAACGTATTCAGCCATAAGCACAGGTTTTTTGAAATTTGAGATGTCCATCCAACTTGAGATGTTTTCTCTTCAATGATTGAAACTGTAATACATGTATAGGGCATGAAATTAAAACAAGCTGATGAATCGAGTGCAAAATGTTGAACATGTTGAGACAGGAATTTGAAGAATCTATGACGTCACGTAATTGTTTGTACCATTGTTTTTCCTTTACACTAAAACTCATCGAGTCATAGCCGTAAAAGTTTAAAATACTTTATTTAAAAGCATAAAATGCAAAAATTTAACACAATTATATAATAAATACATGATTCAGGATTGTCTGGGTCAGGGATGTGATCTATGTCTTATTGGAAGGGATTGAGCATTCAAACTTTAATATATTTTGATTATCTTAGCGAGTTGCTACTTAATTATCATTAAAATTGTAATCATATTCAGATTATTGGATAGACCATACTAAACTCATCCCTAAATACACCACTGGATCCAGACGGATTATTCATATGAAGCAGTAAACAACTCACTAATTTACACCTTTTTCTTCTCTCTAAAAACGGATGCTTTTTGATGGAAATTTGTTGCCCTCATTTCGTCTTGCTTCTCCTTCAAATAAGGCAGATCCTTTCTATTAACATATGGTGTGGCTTCAAAGAATCGATTGGCTATGTCAATATGATACGTTGTGCCAGGTTCCAATATGTAGTCTCTTGTTACATTGTCAGTTCCATCAACATATCCCAAGCATACCATTTTTCCGGATAAAAATCCATAACAAGCAGTCGTGACATTACCAACATATTCTGAGTTTCTAAATATAGGCTCACTACCCCATGGCCATATGTCAGCCTCAACATCAAAGTCCTCCAGCATCAGTAAGACTAATCTCTTTTTTAATCCACTTTCTTTCTGCTTCAAAAGTGCTGCCTTGCCCAAAAATTCCTTTGAGAAATCAATATAATGATCTTGACCGGCTTCTAGTGGAGTTACGTCCGATGTCAATTCATCACCCATAAGTGGAATAAATCTCTCGACTCTCATAGATCTTTGTGTAATTGTGCCTACATCTTTGGCGCCATAATCAATTCCAACTTTTGTTAATTCATCGTAGACGTGTAGAGCATATTCTGATGGAATATAGAGGCAGTAACCATTTGTATCTCCAGTATGTGAGTACTTCATGACCATAATTTCAGAAGCAAATCCAATATTAATTTGCTTATACCGGAAATGCTTCAAATTAATATCCGAATTAGTCAATTCTGAAATCATTGAGTGTGCTTTTGGACCAGTAACATTTAAAACTGTATAACTGGATGTATGATCTGATAATTTAATTGTGCGATTATTTTTCGGTAGATTGTCTGTCATCCATTCCAATATTTTTGTCTGTTGACTAGATGGTGAAATCATAAAGAAAGTTGTTGGAGTTTGTCGGACAATGATGCATTCCTATACAAAGTATAAAATGATAATTAATAATAGACCAGCTGCTTAACAATTATATCTCTTACATTTTCATATCCACCATTTTTGTTGAGCATTCCGGTTTTCATGCAAGTCTCAATTTCAATATCTGCATTATTGCAACATACATTTTGCAAGTAATTGACAACATCTGTTTTGCTGGAAGAGCTAATTTTAATTTTTGAAAATGATGAGATGTCAATGATTCCAACGGTTTCACGGCATGCTGCATTTTCGTCGACCATAAAATTAAAATAAGGTGGTTTAAAGAACGTCGGTTTCGGCATCGATGGGAGAGGTTCACCACGTCTATATGTTGTGTCGAAATACAGAGCTCGCTCGTATGCCATTTTTGTGCCAAAAACGCCACCTTAAAGGAATGAAAATTAATTTTCAACGGTTTTCAAAATTTCAAATTTTACCGGTTTTCCAAAATTCAAATGATAAAGTTCAAATTTAAATTTTTGAAACCCGTTATAAATTTAAATTAAAAAAATCCGTTACTCACCGCGTAGCTCTAATACAGAATAAAGTGGACTAGTTCTGAGTTTTCTCGCATACTGATATTCTGACTGATTAGGATACTGAATTTGATAATGTTTTCCAACAATTTCTCTAACACGTTGCTGTAAATAGTTTCGATTATTGTGCAATGCATGAAATCTTTGAATTGAAAATGGAAACAAGTCTGTAGTTGGACGTCCGGAAACAATCCATTCCGAGACATATTTTCCCATTCCACCAGCACCTTGAAATGTATTACCGTTTGTACCAGCACAAGCAAAATAACGATCAACGCCCGGTGCTTCTCCCATTATCCAACGTGAATCTGGTGTAAATGTATTGGCACTAACTCGAACTGTCGGTGCATCAGAATCATTTAAAACTGGATACCGATGTAATAATCTATCCCAAACCTTTTCTAAATGAACATGTTCGTGACCTTGTAAATCCTTCATCCAATTTCTTGGCACTGTTTTCTCAAATGCTGTTTGTCCTTCACCTTCATACCAGCCAATCAATAATTCATCATCCATTTGCCGAGAATAATGAGAATTGTCATAGTCTCTAATGCAAGGTAGATTATAATTTTCAGGTATACTAAGATTTCGAGTAGTGAGGTAGTAATGTTCTGCTGAACACGTCGGTATTCTTACTGTTTTATCGCATTTAAAGCCTAATTCTCGGCTCCACATTCCTGCTGCGTTAACAAAATATTCACATTTTACGGTTCCTAAATCCGTGTCTACTCCACAAACACCATCTTGTGAATCTGTCAAGACATACTTGACTTGACAGTGTTCTCGATATTGCACTCCACTTTTTATAGCTACATCAATCAAAGCATCACATAGCTTTGAGGCATCGACGTAGCAATCATCAGGAACATATACAGCACCCAATAAGCCTTCAGTCGATACATATGGATGAAGACGTTGAATTTCATTCGGTTCCAGTAATTCACACTCCAATCCTTCGACTTGACTGTATGACATTCGTCTTTTTAATGCAATCATTCTATCTACAATAAGATCCAGTGAATTAAATTTAAGTAAATTAATGTAAATTATTAACAGAAATTACCTTGAGTTTGTGCTAAATTGATAGAACCGCATCGTTTTAAGCCGAGGTCATAGCCAAGTGTCTCCAATTCTCTGTAGGTCGTCAAACTCTCTTCAATGACCTTTCTCATTGAGAATGGCTTTAAAAGCCCAATTAATCCAGTAGAAAAATGCGATGTACCGGATTTGATTGTATTTTGTTCCAAAACTAAGACATCAGACCATCCTTGTTTCGTTAAATGATAAGCTACTGCATTAGCAACAGCTCCAGATCCTTAAAAATACAGCAAATAATGTAATTAGCCTACTTTGTTCATATTAAATTGATAGAGTCAACAACACTTCAATGTATTTATCACAAACAACTTATATTCACTTCTCACAGACATGACATAGTTTCCAAAATTAGATACACGAGCAGTTTGATCTTCTTAACGTGTGAATAAATAAAAGACTTTTTGATGAAAAATACCTGCAATAACAACTCGAGCTGATTGTGGTAAATTTCCATGATGCTCATTATAATATCGTTGACAACTCAACAGAACAGAGCTATTGACTTTTCTTGGTGCTATTCTTAACATTATTCTTAATTAATTAAACTACTTTTTATAAGGATGGTAAAGTTTAAAAATAAAAATTTTCATCGAAAATAAAAAATATTTTTTTGCGAAAAAAAGATGTAAACAACTTAAAGTCTTCCACTGAAATCAGCTGATGAGCAGCAGTAGACGGAATTTGAAATATACGTTAGACAAATTGACCGACATCTTTACACAATGTTGCGGATTAGTCAATGAAATTTATCACTTCTATAAACTCGATTTCGAAATCGCGTAAAAAACTTGCGGTCTGCAAAAAAAAGCAGCTGATATTTAAAAATAAACATGTGTATGCTTTAAAAACTATTGCAAATCTTTATTCAATAGGTATTCATGTGTGTCGTTAATAAATTATATTTTATTACTCAATATAATAAGATTAATAGTAAATTAATAAGAAAACTAATAGTAATCTTCTGAATGTAAATAAGCATCTTCATTATCCTCGTCGCCCATATTCAAAATATTTCCTAACCGGTCATCTTCATGCTGTGGTTCTGGTAGTTCCTCGATTTCGTCTTCATCGAAGTCATCTGTTGGGAAAATGGAAATGATAAAAATTAATGCCGTTAGAATTTAAATTTTCAAAATCACTGAAGTTCAAATTTTGAACACAACAAGGTTCAAATTTCAAAAGGCCGTTATAATTTGAATTTTTGAAAAACGTTAAAAATTCAAATAAAAAATAACGTTAAACATTGCATGCAATTTTGATACATACCAGCATGATCTACAGCCTGTGTAGTTTCGGCCGGTTTTTCTTCTTCAACTGTTTCGGTTTGCATAACAACTGGAAGACCCATTTGAACTTTTGATCTTCTATTATTGCTTAAATTGATGTAACTCTTTCGAGGCGATGTTGATGACGTCTCAGCTCTTTGTGGAGGCTTTAATACTTGTTCAATTTCAGTCTTTTCTTCTTCTTCTGTTGGTATTTCTGTTGGAATCTCTTCGGGAACTTTATCATCCTGAGTTGCCGTGAGTGACTTCAAAATGTCATAATTAATTTTTGATGAAATCTTCTTTTCCTGAAGCATTTTTTCAATAGCTTCACCAGCGGAACTAGATGGTCCGATTGCCTTCTTCTTTGCACGTCTCTTTTTCTTTTCTGGTTTTCCCTCTTCGCGCTCTTTAGCTGCCTTTTCTTCACGTTCTTTTGCTGCTTTTAAATATTCAGCATTCATTTTGTTCCACAGTCTGTCTTTAAGAACAGCTTCAGATTCCGATAAAATATAGCCATTAATTTCATTATCATCTAATCCTTCTAAATCTAAATCGTTAACTGGTTCCGTTGATTTTTTATTTGATGATGACAACAAAAACTGTTCTTTTTCCGAAACCGTGCACAGTGCCAACAAATCTGGTTTTAATCCACCAAATTTTGGTAAAATTTCTTTCTCTATTTTCTCTTTTTTCTCCTCTTTCTTAGGAACCACAACAGCTACTTTATTTTCTTCTACAACTTTAGTTTTAATATCACCAGAAAAGTCATCAGGATCGTCTTGTAAACATTCATTAATAACATCTATTGTTGATTCGCCTATAAACATATCTGTCTCTTTTGTTTCATCATAATCATCTATCACCATAGATGTACCGGCAATGTTAAGTTTACGTTTACGACTCTTTTTTAGGTCTCGTTCAATGGCTGCATCGATTTCGATTTGCAAAGATGTAAATTCACTTTCATCTGGCAGCTGTTTTCGGTTGTTTTTTTCAGTATGCGAATATATGAATATAAATTAAATAAATATGTTAGTCATATAGTTTTGCTGATATTGCACAGCAGGTGTTCTTGAGATTTGAATACTAAGCTTAGAAATAAGAAGCATTATGGACGAGTCCACATGCTATTATCAATGATAAAAATTCATAATTTATCACCTTTTGTAATCGTTCCTTGTCCTTTTTGCGTGCAGCTTTGAAAGCTGGTGGATCGGCCTCCGCTTCAAGATCAATCGTCATAAATTCATCTATGGTTAATGCACTACTCGGTGTCTCACCAAACTCTAATAATCTCTTTCTTAACGTTGATTCGTGAATTTTTACAACTCTAACAATATCATTTGGCTTCCGACTAAAGTCATGCATACGAGCAGCAAGTAATAAGGCTAAATAATTTTTTAGTATCAATTAGCATGTTAATCAATCTTGACATGATGTTTAAGTAGCTTACCAGCACCACAAAGACCTGAAGGACGTCGACCAGAGTGTAGTGAATCTTTTTTCATTCTTTGAACGAGACGTTGTGCTGTCATTGAAACTTCATGTGTCTTATCAGCAAATTCTAATCGGTTTGCGAACCTCATGATATAAATGCATGGATCTGGGTTGAGAAGGAAAAAAAAATGGAAATCGATATTAATGTGAAATTAACATCCAAAGGTATTAATTAAAATTGTTAGCACTATCTGATGTACTAAAATATTTAAAATTCTTTCTTTCTCCCTTTATTTAATTATAATAACAATTCACAATATACACACCGTTTATGGAACGACAAAAATGAGACATTCGAGTCAAAAAAATTACTTTTGTCACGTCTGGTGCGCATTTTTCCTTATTTATACAACTGATTAATTAATTTATCTTTTTGAAATATTCAAAAGAATTGTCAAGTTTGATTATATAAAAACGAAGGTACGATTGTTATGCGGAAATAATTATTAATTTGTATGAAGCATTAACGAGTAATGAACAGAAGTATTGTACAATTCGGAAGTACAAGTAATTGTTTATTGTGACTTAATAGATTTTCATAATTCTTGATTTTAGAACAGAATTCCAAAACAGGCAACTGTCATAGACAGAACTGTACAAATTCTTGATAATTTGTATGGTTTCGTACGAATAATCGTACACATTATTATTGCCTGTGACAGGTGCCTGTTTTGCAACACTGTTTTAGAATTTAGTAGTAAGAATTGATAGAACCTTATAAATTCTAAAAATGAAGCATTTAACAGGTAAATTAAAATTGAATTGATTGTTAAGAGCTGATATTTCAGTGACAAACTTTACAACAGTTTTTGCACATTTATATGGTTTTAAAGTTCAAATTTCAAAATTACAAAAACCATTAAATTTTTGAACTTTGTTTCAAAGCCATACAAATGTTTCTTTTACTTCATTTGTAGGGTTTTGAATTTAAATTCCAAGAAACCGTTGAATTAATTAAAAATTGACATTAAATAGCACAAGCCTACATCACACATTCTACAACTATCCAATTTCTATAAATTATCACATCAACCCTTCCATAAAAATTTTTCTACCTAATTCTCACATTTGCATATCTAGCGCACAACAATTTACTTTCAAAAATGCTATAACTCACTCTCTTCCCGAACTTAATTTGTGGTTGATGTGACTATTATTAAGTAGCCATTAATTTATGTCATCCCTTTAGACCATTTTGCAACTACTAACTGTATTAACCATTAAAATTGATTGCTTATTATGATTGCTCATATTTCTTTAATGCACTGACTACATCAAGTTTTTAATCTCTGATAAGTCCATACCCAAGTAAGAGGTAATGTTAATGCTTTGCACTTCGTAAACGAGTAATATACAGCAGTTTTAGAAAATGTTTAAAAAACCGAACAATAAATGCACTTTCATGAAATTACCTGTGTATCTTTTACTGTAGGGCATTTTCTAGAAATGTTTCATAACGTAATTAAGTTTTGATCGTCAGACCGACGATGAGGTCTTTGAAATGGTAAGGTCAAGCAGCTTTTTTTCAAAAAACATTTTATTACAGTTTTATAGAAACTTGACACAAAAATATACAAATGTCAAATTTCATTGTGCAAAATTCAGCTAGAAGAATTGGTTAATTAAGGCATAACTTGTTGGAATCGAGAGAGTCGTTCAACATTCCTGAGATCGTTTGATTCTGCTCAAAGTTGGCCGAATATGACCGTTAATTTTTGAACTTCAATTTAAAAAAAAATCAAAATTTGAATTTCAGATGACCGTTTATTTTTGAACTCGAAATAAAATCAAAATTTGAATTTAAAATGTTCGTTAATTTTTGAACTTAGATTAGAAGGTCAAAATTCGAATTATTTTTGAACTTCGACAAAAAAACATCAAAATTTGAACTTCAGATTGCCGTTAAGTTTTGAACTTGAGTAAAAAATTCAATTGAAATTGAACTTGAGTCTAAATTTGAATTTCAAGTAGCCGTTTATTTTTGAACTTGTATTAAAAGTTAAAAATTTAAATTTAAAATTACCGTTAATTTTTGAACTTGGATCAAAAATAAAAATTGAATTTCAAATGACCATTTTTTTTTTTGAACTTGGAGTAAAATCTCAAAATTTGAATTACAAAGGACTGTTAATTTTTGATCTCGGATTAAAAAATCCGAGAAATTGAATTTTACATGACCGTTAAATTAATACAATGTAATAACATATCACTTATTCCTGCACATAAAATTGTGCAATAAATAAATATGCAATTTATGTAATTAAGCCTTAATAAAAGTTCACGGATCTCTCTGCAATCTGCGCTAAAATATCTCCAGTTTCATTGCACCGACGACAATTTTTACCAGTTTTGAGTATAAAAACATTTAATTCATGTTGCTTAAGCCGGTACCTGTTTCTCTCATTTTTTTATTTTTTATCTTTTTGTTAAAACATTTCCACGAGAAAAAAAACTACAAATTTCTTCATACGCTCAATATATAAAATAAAAAAATGATATTTGCTTCATATCGTTCGCTAAGAAAAAAAGAAATATTCAGTTAGTCAGTCAGTAAGTTAACATTTATTGAGTAATATATATTTTTTTTTTCGCTTTCGTCTCACTGTTGTGGATTATTTTCAAGAGTTAACTTAAACAAAGCAGACGTGCTAGCTCGCGGACGAAATATTTCCGTAAAGTCAGTTAATAAAATTTATCAATTAAATCGGTATTAAGCAATAAACATCCCAATAGAACAATAAGTCGCGACAATCATATTGAAAGTGAAACAAGGAAGACAATATTTTTATGTCATTTAGAGTAAAGAAAGTGAAAAGAAGTTCAATGATTTATTCATTTCTTTTTAAATGAAAGAGAAAGTCTTTTTGAACCCTAAAGATATAAAAGAAAGTGAAACGTCTTTTTTTTTGGCGAAATCAATTGCTGTTCTCTCTCCGCCGTGTCGGACACAGCAACAAAAGAAGAAGAATAGAAACAAACAGTTAAAAACAGTTTGGAAAAAACAGTAGCAAAAATGGTCTTAGTTCAACAGCAGTTAAGTGATCATATTGGATATAATATAATTCATTGGATAATATCACAATCGGGAATTTGGTATACAAAATTTAATGAGAATATACAAAGTAATTTAAGGACAATCGAAAGTGGTGTTGCTGTTATTGACGAGATATTAACACCACAAGACGATGATTTATTGTATGAATTAAACAACCAATATGTGGACCATGATCGAGCATATTATTATCATCAAAACATTCGTCTGAATGATAATTACTATGTCAATGGCAATGAAAATTATGGAAACCAGTTGCACGGTAACTTGCGAGGTATCAGCACAAAAAATTTTATACTATTTAATAATTGCCTTCTCTCTGTCACTGTCTGTGTATATATTTTTTGCACATCATGCGTGATGTAAAATGCACAAGTCATGCAATTTACTGGAATCAATTGAATTTCTATTTACACTGATGGATAGGAAGTAAATGTGCCTTAATGTTTTAGTTTGTTAAAGGCTTTAAGGTTGAAACAGCTTTGTTAACTTGTTTTCATTAAGGTTTAACTTGCTGTTCTCTTGAACCATTAACATTAAAAATGTAGCTCATATCTTGATATTCTGAATAACAGACAATGAAAGCTGTTGGTAAATTAAAACTCTGATTTACAGTTTAGTGTTACCGAAAATATTTGCGAATTCAGATTTATCTCAAATAACAGTAAAGTTTGCACGTTAAACAGGTCAGGATGGAGTAGTCTACTTATTCCGTTGTGCAAAGAACATTACATGCTTAAACAAAATATTCTGTTGATTTAAACTGATATGTAATTGGCGAGACAGATCACCTCCACCCACCTTCTCCCTTCACCATCCATAAGCGTATTCCAGAGGTGAACAACCTTTTATTTTTCGAGGCACACTATGGTGGTGAGTTTCGATCGAAACCGGACACAGCATACGGTTCATGGCATATTAAAAAATTTTTGGCGGCACAATAATGTACCGCGACACAAAGGTTGTCCACCACTGGCGTGTTCAGAAAAGGTAAAGCCACTCGCTTCTTTTTAGAAAATTCGTCAATTTGTTACAGTTTTCGTGAGAAAAATCCTAAAAAGCCTTCAGTTTTTGCCATCTAAAACTCTTCGTCTACACCGTACCCCATACCTTCCCGCTAAAATTCAAACGGAATCCATGCACAAGTCCCCTTAAGGATCATGACTATTCAAACTTTCCATTTCATTATTTTGTAATATCAAATTTTTATTTCATAACAAGTTTAATAATACTTAACCTTTCTCAACTTCAATTAAATTTCATATGTCGTAAGTGGGATTAGAAGATTTTAGCGGGAAAACCGCAGTTATGAAATGTACAGATAGGAATGTGCAAGGTATAGACATTGAATACCGGATGAAATTTCATCTGTGGTGGATGAAAGCAGAGTTGGAAAACAAGCATCTTACAGGCAAAAACCATACAAATTCTTAATAATTTGTATGGTTTTTCTTACAAAACCATACAAATTATCAAGAATTTGTACGGTTTTTGCCTGTGACAAGTGACTGTTTTGCAACTCTGGATGAAAGAATCAATTGTTCTGGATGAAAGAATCAATGTTCTGGATGAAAGTTTGTCGATGTTTCGGACAAACAATGCCTAGGATCATTCATGAATCCTAAAAATTAAAATCTATAGCATATTATACGTCATTTACTCCCAACCCATGTAAGAATTACAAAAAGAAGTTAATCGACTTGACCATAAAAATTCTTCACGAAGATGATAATGATTAGTTCCATTGCGATTCGAATGGTCAATTATAAAGCGGTGTAACAGGTTTCCTGGCAGTTACCTTCTGCTAGTTTCGTTATTTTATTGTTCTGTCTTCTTTTCTAAGGTTGTAAAGCAAGTAATTTTATCGCTATCAAGTTCCGTTTGCCTTTTACATTTCAAAAGAATGTCTGTGTTACAGAAAAACTGTTTCATGTGATCTTGAATGATAGTCCATTCAACCCCACGTGGAGGAGTAGTTTGTAACGTTCTTATTGTACCCTCCTTAAAACAAAAACTCTCCTAACAGGCAAATAGTATCCTTTTATATTGCAAAAATACCTTTACGGTACCTAAAAGCAGTCTCTTTGCCTGTTATGGACCCCTATTGCATTAATGAATAGTTAAGGATCACAAAGTTGCTTTGACGACAACATGCCGGCAGATTTTACTCGGGGTTATATCTCAAACTGTCGTTAATGAGCCTCTATATTAAATCCAAGTCATTGTCTCATTTGATCATCAACAGTAATGATATGAGTAATACTCTCACTTCCTAAACCAGTGGTGGACAACCTGTGTGCCGCTAAAAATATTTAGAAATTCCATGAACCATATGTTGTGTGAGGTTTCGGTCGAGGCTAACCATCAAAGTGTGCCTTGAAAAATATCAGATTTACCAGCCCTGATTTAGGATTCGAATAGTTTGTGATAAGGCGCGAAGTTCCCCTGAAAAGATCATACCGGCAGATTTCGATCATTTAGAGTTATATCCCAAACTCCCCTAAATAAGCTTCTGCCTTAAATCCTAGTTATTGTCTCATATGATCATCATGATCATCCGCAATATTACAAGTAATACTCTTACTTAATAAGGAACAAAATGACATAATAGAGCCTCTGTTAATGACACTCATCAGTTATAACTTACTGTCCAATTCCTTAGACAATAAATTGAGTCAGTCCATAACTCATTCAACTTTCATGTTTTCCAATCATCCACAATCAATTACAATTCTACCTTTATTTCCTGTGCTATTCTTAAATGTCTCAGTTATCCGACAATTGCACAAATTCTTCGATTAACTGACGACTTTTCTCAATTCGCTCTCAAACATTATTGATTTTTCCTCAGTTCCAACAAAAGTTTGAAAAAAGTTTTTTTGTTTTTATTAAAATTTTTGCTTAAAAATGGAAAGATTTGATAAAATTCATGCTGAATAATGGCTATGTCCAATATATATTCAAAAATTGCACAAATGAAACGTAATTCAGAGCCAGCAAATATGTCTTATTCGCAAACACCTCATTGGATATCTGGTATGACTGTAAAATAGAAGTTTTTGTTATTAAATTCAATTGATTCTTGGAACTAACTTTAGTGCCGTGACTAATATTTTATCATTACAGTCAATAATGAGGTATTAATGTCGCCACCACATAATTTAAATGTACAACAGCCATCAAATCAACGAGATAATATGCTTATAACTCAGCCATCAAGCATTCCAAATTCCCCAATACCATCACCAAGTCCACAAACATCAACATCATTCTGCCTACAATCACCATCCGCATTATCAATAGCACAAATTAATCAAGAAGTTGAAGATCCAACGAGTGATCCAAATTGGCAAGCCAATAAGCCAAGCGTACGCGAACGTAATGCAGCCATGTTCAATAATGAATTAATGGCTGATGTGAAGTTTATTGTGGGGAATGAAGGTAAATTACTGTCATATATTTTTTTTATTATTTTAACGATGGAAGTGACTAATCGATTGATAAATTAATCATCGACAGATAGTCAGTCATTAAGACCTGTGAAAGTGTGAAACTTTTGGCATTTTACTTCTTTTTGTTTTTTTTTTTTTTGGTTGTGGAGAAATGAAATGCTTTACAGACATGAAACTTGATCCGGGGTTGCTATGAAGTGAGACTGACTATTAAGTTACCAACTTCTTTTTTTTGTTGAGCAGACGAATCGATATTTTATATCCGGAATAAGAATCCTAGGGATGTTTGTTATTTAATAGGATGCAAAAATGTGTGTAATCTTTGGTATAATCCTATGATTGCTGCTTTTGTGTATTTTTACGATATACATTGGTATTTACAAAAAAATGGCAACAAGCTGGTTCTAAGAATGGATCAGAATTTGAACTTATATTGGTATTGTCATACAATTTGCTCGCTCTCAAATTGAGTATTAGGAACAAGGGTTCGGGTTCCTGATACCGACACTCGACTTTACTCGAGACCGTAGCTCTTAACTCGTTATAGCTATTAAGGGTTACAATTTAGCAAGTAAATGGTCTCATTAGACATCCTGCACAAGCCTAGACCTAAATTGTATATTAGCATTCCAAACATTCCTTTTAATGACATTTCATCCTGTATGAAGCAATCGATTAGCTTATTCAGAATTTTATAATCTGATTCCTACATGTGATAACCCTATGACTTGACCTACAAAGCTCAGCTTAATATTCAAGTCTAATTCCAAATATGAAGTACAAAGTTTCATCCACTAAAATTCATATAATTCGACCGACTTAATGCTTAACTGAGCACAATAGTAAACATATAATAATAAATAATGCAATTCAGTCATCTCCACACAATTACTTTCTATCGTGCAAATAAACACGGAAGTAACAGCACTAACTAACAATTAATAACATTCCAGACAATTTACAAGCCATACCAGCCCACAAATATGTATTAGCAACAGGATCATCGGTATTTTATGCAATGTTTTTCGGTGGACTTGCTGAGAATAAAACTGAAATTCGTGTACCTGATGTTGAACCTATTGCATTCTTAACAATGTTAAGGTAAATTTGACAATTGACTGTCAAGTGATGAATTTAATGACTGTTTATACATCCACAGATATCTCTATTGTGATGAAATTCAACTCTCTGAAGATAATGTACTTGCAACATTATATGTTGCCAAAAAATATATTGTACCGCATTTGTGTCGTGCATGTGTTAATTTTTTAGAAACAAGTTTGACAGCAAAAAACGCTTGCCTTCTGTTGAGTCAATCAAGGTAATAAATACTCAAAAAAAAAACGACAAAATTGACTTAAAATTAAATCTCGTGTTAATCTGTTAATTACAGATTATTTGAGGAACCAGAGCTGATGGCACGATGTTGGGAGGTTTTAGATGCACAAGCTGAAATGGCAATTAAATCAGAGGGATTTGTGGACATTGATATTAAAACATTTGAAACGATTCTCGCACGTGAGACACTCAATTGTAAGGAGATTAATCTATTTGAGGCAGCTTTGAATTGGGCACATACGGCTTGCCAAAAAGCCGAAATTGACTCGACATCACAAAATAAAAGACAAATTCTTGGAACTGCATTATTTCTTATTCGAATACCAACGATGACATTAGAACAATTTGCAAATAATGTAGCACAATTAGGAATTTTGACTCAACAGGAGACTATTGATATATTTTTGCATTTTACGGCCAAAAGTAAGCCACAACTTAATTTTCCTATTAAGCCTCGAAGTGGTTTAAAAGCTCAAATATGTCATCGATTTCTTTCGTGTGCTTACAGGTAAGGATTTTGTGTCATTTCCTCAAATAGGAATTGATTCCAGAAGTCATAAAGTTGTGCCTTTATTTGACCGTTAAATTTTTTCAAATTTTTTTTTTTGAACTTTGTTTTCAAAACTGATTTTACCGTTATTTTTTAAATATTTTTTGACCGTTATTTTTCTCGATAAAAATAACACTTCGGTCTGTCCTAATTGACAGATTCAATACAAATTCTCATACATATGTTAATTAATTTTAGGAGCAATCAATGGAGATATCGAGGACGATGTGATTCAATACAATTTAGTGTGGATAAAAGAATATTTATTGTTGGATTTGGACTATATGGATCTTCAACCGGCGCAGCTGACTATAATGTTAAGATTGAATTGAAACGTTTAGGACGGATACTCGCTGAAAGCAATACAAAATTTTTCTCTGATGGATCATCAAATACTTTCCACGTTTTCTTTGAAAATCCAATTCAAATTGAACCTGAATGTTTCTATACAGCAAGTGTGATTTTAGATGGTACGGAATTAAGTTTCTTCGGACAAGAAGGAATGACGGAAGTATGTACTGGCGCTGTTACATTTAATTTTCAATGCTCTTCTGAATCGACCAACGGAACAGGCGTTCAAGGTGGTCAAATTCCTGAACTCATATTTTATGGACCACCATCAAATGGTCACTCAAATACAAATACTCTTAAAAAAGCTGTCTCAAATAGCAGCAATAACGAATTGGCATTGCCAAGTCCAAATGATAATTATGATAGATGTACAAAAAGTCAATAGCTTTTTTGTCAATATGTAAAAGGGATAAATTAATTCAATTTTTAATCAATTCGTGATTTGAAACTAGTTTCAAGAAAAATAAATAAAAAAATTATAATCTATATATGCTTCGTAGACGAAGGACGTTTAAGATAAATGAGAAAATGTAGTTGTAGTGTGCATAATTTTTTTGAATGAACTTAAATTAAATAAATTAAAAGAATCTATTCAAAGCTAATAAACTGTTTGTTTTTGACTCACCTATGGATGGAACATTAATGCACAACGCCTGTGACAGCTTTAGGTATGTTCTACCTAGTTCATAACAGCAGATCTGTAGTGCATCGCTTATATCGATCAGCAAGTCTAAAATTTAAAGATTAATGTCTTTAACATCATTTTATTTGATCTGGATCAATTCTTTTGACTTACGTGATGTTCCTTCTGTTCGGCAGGTAATGTACACACATGCTGCATATATATGTGAATTCTTTCTTCCTCTAAAATTGATAATATATTGAACTAATATGAAGGTTCTTTGCAATAACTGATTTATAATCATCTCAACATGTCATAAATATAGAATGACCTATTCAGATAAGGAACAGCACTTAAATATGCTAACTTCACTCACCTTGTTAAATTTCTTGAGAGAGCCATTTTAAAAAAGTTATGTGCGGTTTCTATGCAATGATTATTAAGTGCCAGCATATTGCATAAATGTGAAATGCCAATTTTAGCCTTTCTGAGAGTAACTTCTCTAGATTCTGTGCTAGTTCCTACATGAAATTTCCCGTATCCCGTAGCTCCACCTTTTGAATCTGTAATTCAAGAAATCAACATATTAACTTTGTCAACTGGATGTGAATCAATAAGTAATTACCTGCTGACACAAACTGTCCAACAGCGGCAGATGTCCCGTGTGCATTTTCCTCAAATTGAACTGTTCAAATAAAAAGATTTTAACATTGGTGTAAAACATTAAAATGTTATTTATTACCTTCTGCAACAATGATATTATCAGCCAATACCGCACCGCAATTTGTACATACTTCATCTCCACGAGCACTATCTACCTCGATTTCCGTACTATTACATTGTCCACACTTTCTCATTTTTAATTCCTTATTAATTTCACATTTACGAGATTTTTATGAAGAATTTATTCCTTCTGAGTTCCCGTCAATATTGTGTCAAAAGTTTTTGAACTTTCTGTTTGATTTTTTGAAAACCGTTAAACTAATTTACACATCAGGTAGTTGATTTTAAGGTGTTAATTATGCTTAAAATACATTTGTATTGGTTACGGATGACTTATAATTGAATAAAAATTGAGAACATATGAAGAAAACTTAAGGAAATTCGCGAAAAACTCGATTGAAAATCAGTCAACGGTTTTTAAGACAATTTGAATTTTTATTTTTAGCAAAATTTTCGAGAAGAGTGCGATGAGTTTTTCATTTTGCCAAAGCCGTTAAAAATAGCTTGAATAAACTTAATCATACCTAATTCAAATTTAATTAACCAATAAACATCCAGATGTCACTAGAAATTTAGTTGCACAATTTAGGAAAAATTAGAGCAGCCTGAAAATTATGCAAGTAAGTTGACAGCGCTTTTTGCATCGCATACTGCTATGTATTTTTAACTTGTTGTGTTTGTTATAGTTTCATTTATCTAAAAACAAGATAATGAATAAAAATTCCATAAAATCCACACTTAATAATTATTTAAAACAGAAAAACTATCCGGTAAGCATCGATAGAAAGCAAAAAATGCTGTGTTATCATAGAAAATTTGGTGAAAATTCGATAAAATTTTCTCCACTTAACCTGTAAATAAAAAAATTGGAAAATAGCTAAACAAAAATTAAATTTATGTATAGCTGTGAGGAACGTAAGATAGTCTAATAATGTTATTATTATTTTAGATAAATGAAAGGTTTCGGAAAAGTGACTTAGTGCTTACACAGTCAAAAGAGGAATTTCTAATGGATCTTAAAATTAATACTGAAATCTCGCGAACTAATTCATTTACATTTTCAAACATATCAAGTCTAAATGGGAGTCAAAGTCTAGTAGATCAACAAGTCAGTAGATTAGTTAAATTTGTGCAGTGCCAGAGAAATTCGACATTACGAAAAGAGCTAGAATCACTATTACCGCCAATTGTTTGTCATTTATATATTGAGATGCTAAAAGGACGAGAATGGAGGCCAGCTCATGACTTCTTACGTAAATTTTCATGTTTAGTTGGTAATGTACAAGAAATATCACAACAAAAAGTCAATGGAAGTGATCCAAATCTCCTCGTCGTTCCACAAACAATTCATTTTCTTCCACAATCATCATCATCACAAAATTCAAGCCTACACCAGAATATTTATAATAGAATTACGCCAAGTACATCAAAGCATCAAGCTCCACATATAAATCAACTTAATTTGGATGAACAAAAATTATTAATGTTTAGGGAATTGATAACTAATTTATCATATTTAAAACGACTAGAAGATGTTAAGGACAATAAGCTCATAATAAATTTTCGATCATGCAAATATAAAGTTAAAATATCGAACAAGACACTATCCGTGCTCAATAAATATCTCTCCAAACATAGTCACGTACTTCTCATCCAAATTCTTCATCTTTGGTTCAATATGGATCTCTATGATTTACATGACGAATTTAATGATGACAGTTCCTCATCGTCATCATCGTCATCACAATCCGATTTATTACATCAACAAAATAATTATGATACAAATAGAAACTCATCGTCTAAATCAAACATTGATAGATATACTGACCCCTCATATTGTGATACTCTCGATAAAGATATTAAATTTAATGTAAACAGTGGACTGCAATACGAAAAGTCTGCACTCAATCGATGTGATGACAATTCCATGGACAATTTGTATGGCAGTAGTAGTAATAGTAGCAATATTAAAATAAAAAGACTGCGTGAATGCCTCCATCGTGTTGATAGTAAATATCACAAACCAATTCGAATTTTTAATATAAATTACACTGATAACAGGTAAATGTCTAAAATTTGACAGATTTATAGCTGAATTTCATTAAATTCTATTTTATTTTAGTCTATGTTCCGCATCAACCGATAAGCAATTGTGTCATTTGGCTGCTGGCTTTGAAGATTCCTCAATACTTTTATGGTCGATTAATGGATTTGAGAATTATGGACATAAACCATTTCAATCATTTGACGATCGACTATGCCAGTGGTCAATAAATAACTGCAATCGTATGTTAACAGATGACTTGAGTGATTATGAGTCGAGCGATGAGGAGGTTGAGAAGAATATAAAGTCGACTGGTGGAGCAGAGGATGGAGAGAGTACTGATGAAAGTTCAACGACCATGAATGCTTTAACGAAATTGACAAAAAGACGAAGAAATTCTAACAAATATAGGAAAACATTAAGTATTAAGGAGCAGTGGAAGGACTATACATCAAAAAACAGCTGTGAAAATAATTTGTAAGTCTATTCTTACAGGTTGCTGTATACATTACTAAATGTCACTTTTTATAGCTCAATAGATTCCCAAAGTATTATTCTCCGAGGACATCGAAGCTCAGTAACAGATCTGGTTTTTGGACGTAACAATACATTACTCAGTGTGTCAAGGGACAAAACATTTCGTCTGTGGAAGGCTGACTCGTATACTTGTGCTTCAGTTTATCGGTAAAAATTCAATAACATTCGATTATTAAAAGTCATTGATGTAAATGTTTATTTTTATAGTGGTCATGAATATCCAATTTGGTGTGTAGATGAAAGTTCAAATGGCTGCTATGCAGCTACAGGTTCACGTGATACAACGGCTCGACTTTGGTCGTATGAAAGAAAATTTCCAGTTAGGGTATATGCAGGGCACACATTAGATGTAGATGTAAGTTAGACAATCAGTTTTATTTTTATTGAACTTTGAACTGACATCAATTTCCATTTGTAGTGTATAGCTTTTCATCCAAATGGCAATTATTTTGCAACCGGCTCTGCTGACACAAATATACGGATGTGGTGTGTCACTTCAGGAAGATTATTAAGGATATTTACCGAATGTCATTTACCTGTGAATACAATTAGCTTTAGTCCAGATGGAAAATTCCTCGCGGCTGCAGGTCAGTTGAACATTGTTTGAGTTCAAATTTTATCGTTTTTAACGGCTATTTGAATTTTGAATCATTGAACCTCAAAAAATTCAAATTTTAAAAAACCGTTAAATTTGAACTTTAAACAATTTAGATGTGAATTCTCTATTTAATCATAACATATTATTGCAGGCGATGAGACAAAGATAAGAGTCTTTGACTTAGCAGCAGGCCAACAACTCTTAGATTTAAAGAATCATACTGCCTCTGTAAAATCTCTTAGTTGGAGTTCAAATAGTAAAAAGCTTCTTTCCGGATGTAGTGATGGATCGTTTTATGTTTGGAACATCAATACACCGGCGACAAAGTAAGATGATTAATGAAATTATCATGTAATAATTTAATAACATTAATGTTATCATTTTAGTACTTCCAATATTTCAAGTAGTACTAACGCAAAAGACTCATCATCCTCATCGTCATCTTCATCGACTTTAATTCAGTCAAATTCAACAGGCTGTAAGCGAATCGTTAAGGTTTTCTTCAGCGGTCCAGACGAAATCGTTCATGCAATAGGAAACGATTGATGAAAGCTTTATAATCACAACAGAATAAAATGTTGTCGATTAAATTGCTCAAATACTAAACTGTCTAATCATAATGAAGCATAAACAATTGTGTATATTATTTATTTATATGAGAATGATATGAAAAACGCTACAATACCATGCTGATTGTTCATTTAGACAAAAAAAAACATACAAATGTTATTATTTAATTCATTAGTTCGAATAAAAATTTGATGAGATTTTGTTAAATACGATTTCAAAATAATGAAGGAAAACTACAAAAGTCTATCCAATCATATTGTTTTATCAATTTTATTTCTCCTGATTTTATACAGCTACATAAATGAGTCTATTTAATGATGTTCCTCGCCATGGCCGTGTCCGTGGCCATGTCCATGAACGCCTCTTGGATCATGATAATCAACTTTGAAAGCTTTTTCTAAAGCAATTGTAGCTACAGTCAAGACAAGTCCGACACCGAATCCGCGGAATAAACTTTTCATTAATTTTTGATTTTTAGTGTACTTCTGGATCTTTGGATCGTAGCGCCAAACTTCATTTCTAAAATTAATAAATAAGTTGATCAGCAATAGAATAGTCAAAAAAACATTAATTAACTTACCTTAGCCATGGATCTTTAAGACCAATCCTGTTTAATGACTTTTCAACTTCTACAAGTTCCTTTGCATTTTCCACTTTGTACATTCTCCAATCAGGAATTTTAAACTCACTATGATGATGTCCACCACCCATTTTACAAGCTTATATCCTCAGATACTGCAACTAATCAATTAATGAAAATGTAAAGAAAAATTATCTAATCATACACAAGAAAATTTCACTGAAAAAACACTTTATTCCTTTAATAATACTGATTTATTTTATATTTTCTATAATTAAGTTGTTTGCCGGCACCTAGTAGTGCTTAATTTAGTGAAAATCTATCAGTATTAATAGAGAAAAGTGAAAAATTGCAAAAATTTACCAAATAAACAAATGAACGACGATGAAAAGTCGTTTTTCCACGGAAATTTGAAAAAAAGATTTGAAATTTTGAAAACCGTTAAGATTTTGAACTTTTTCAAATTAACTGAATTAAATTCTCAGTATTTAATGGATATCATGCAGTATACGCAATATTTTGTAATAAAACACATTAAATATCTAACAGAGCAGTTGTAGCATCATATCATGTACCGAATATCCTTTCGTGATTAATTTCGCAAGGCTCAATATCATTTATCACTAGCATGAAAGGTCACGAAAAGCTACAAGTCTATTGTTATATATTTTCTGATATTATGAGTGCATTTGGAAGTCTAATAATAAAAAAAATCATATTACGTCCAGTGGAATCTAAAAATGCTTAAAGCTATTCATAAAAGTAGTCTTAATGGATTTCAAGTGTCAAAGAGATAAATTTATTTGGTGGGACATTAAGCATTAAGCATAAAATGAGAGTAATTAAATCAGATAAGAACCAAACTCTTTCCTCTCTCTATCTCTGTATGTGTACGTATTTTTGGTGCTTAGAGAGGGTTTGTTGGCGATTGCATATAACAAGTACTTCCATTAATCAACCAAAAAGTTCAGCATAGTATTGTTACAACACGTGCTAGTCATTTGATCTTGTCGACATGACATTGCCGAGGAGTTGGAGTCAGTTGATATGAAGATTAATCGAAAATGCGTCTAAATCTTCTACTTAATGTTAACATGTATACAGCATGCTGTGTGCATTACTGACTTTAAAGTTTTGTGCCAGACACTTTTTTAAATTTTTAATTTAATTAATTTAACTAAGTAAACTTGACATTTGAATATAAATTTTCGAGAAAAATTCCTCTAATGAACCAGAGATAGGCGTGAAATGGAATTTAATCAGCATAAGTTTTGCACTTATGATAATTTTATGGCACCAAACCACTCAAAATATTCATGAAATATGAATGACAGTTGAAGCAGAGTTGGAAAAATTTGAATTTTTGACTCATATTCCCCTCCAATTCTTTT
This sequence comes from Chironomus tepperi, assembly GCF_022539635.2. NCBI lineage: Eukaryota > Metazoa > Arthropoda > Insecta > Diptera > Chironomidae > Chironomus > Chironomus tepperi. Next base: position 777,540 of record NW_027226293.1, on the reverse strand, counting down.
TTTAAAGTTGATTTTCCCCTAGTAAACAAAAAGTGCACATTTCCTTAAAAACATTAAAGCTCACATAAAAATACAATAAAATGGTGCAAGATCTTTTATCAGCGCAAGGTTTACGAATGGATGGTCGCCGACACAATGAATTGAGACATATTCAATGTAAATTAGGTGTACTAGGAAGGTTTGTTAATAATTTGTTGAATAAATTGACAACAAAAAGAATCAAAGTGAATTATTTACACATGAAACAGATGCGATGGAAGTGCCTACATGCTTCATGGAAATACAAAAGTGATTGCGTCAATCTCAGGACCAAAACATCCATCAAAGAGTTCAGGCAAAAAGGATGAATCATTCATATTTAATGTGCGAGTTAAATTTGCAACATTTTCAAAGAACGGCGAAAGACAAAAAGTTGTAAAGAACAGTAAGAAGTTAGGTGAAATAGAGATAAACTTGAAGAATATATTCAAATCAGTCATATTGGTTGAAAAGTATGAAAAATCGCAGCTTGATTTGAATATTGAAGTTTTACAGCATGACGGTGGAAGTGAAATATGTACGATTGTTAATGCTGCAACATTAGCTTTAATAGATGCCGGAATTTGTATGAAAGAATACGTTTGTGCATGCACAGCATCCTTAACAAATGATGGTATAGCTCTTTTAGATGTTTCCCATTTAGAAGAGATTTGTGGTAAGTTTCCTGTAACAAAAAAAAAAATCCCTTTTTTTATGGATATTAAGTACGAAAATATTTCATTTCTATACAGGTGGACCAACATTAACAATTGCCGCATTACCGCGAATCGGGGATCATGAACAAAGCGTTGCATTCATCGAGTTATCACAAAAGTTTTATCTAAAAGATTTAAATAAAATTTTCGATTGCTGTCAATTGGGATGTGAAAAAATTCGTGCTATACTGGATGAAGCAATTAGAGGTAATGCCTATGAACATGTAAATTCCGATCTGACAAGCAATTGAAATAAAAAGAATTGAAAATGTCGCTTTATTTTGATACGAAACAAAAGACACAAAAAAAAAAACGAAATCCTTTTTTCAGTTGTTGTTTCCAAATCTATCCCTATATATCCTTACATCAAAATTCTAGTGACGATAGTAAGTAAACTAATGGAAAAATTCTGTTCTCTTTTTCATGCAATAACATTATTTTCTTCCTCCTTTTTACAAATGCTGAATCATTTTTTATCAATTTGAGTTTTGTGAGAAAATTCACATTTGCGTTGTATGCAATTGGTATTTTCTTCTTTTTTTAAGGAAATAATGATAAAATAAGAGTCAACATAGAATGAATGTTAAAGCATAAATAAGCTGAAATGTGATGATACTTTGAAGTTTTGGATACAACACAACATCTTGATAAATGTTTTTGAAGGTTTGAAAATGTTTTTCTTATACGCTTCTCATCATTCGATAATTATTTTGAGTAAAAATTTCATTAATTTTCGCATGGTAACACAATTGTTTCTGATGTGTGGATTGGGATGTGCTTAATAATTTAATCTTTGGGGCTAATGAGGTTTTAGAGTTCAAAAATTTGTACAGTTTTACTGTAGCTGTTGTAGGGTTTTAGTCGAAGTATTTTTGATCTACGACATTATTCGTCCTTAGAACTGAAGATAGAATCAATTAGTCAAGTCTAAAGATAGATTTATTAAAATAGTATGCCCTACGGAAACATTCCATACGATAAAGTCAGCTTCAGATGCCATCTAAGAGAGGCAATTGAAAGACAGATAAACTGAACAACCAGCAAAGCAAGTAAGTAATTACAATATTTCCAAACTATTCACAAATCAGTGAAAAGTCATCAACAAATTTAAACAAACAGTATTTATATTGCTAACTCAAAAAATAGTTAATATTACTTCAAATGTTAAAAATGTTCAATAACATAAGCAAGCATAACCTGTTTAAATTATTGAAGTTTTTCTATTTGCTCAAAGGCTTCGCAAAGTTTAGCAATTTGAAATTGCAATTTTATTATTGAATAGTTCATATTACATGCTGTTGAATATTTGCAATTGATTCGTAAGAATCACTTGACGGCTTCATGTTGGTACTGTAAAACTTTTTACCATTTTACCGAACAAATTTTATTGAAAAATTTATTGACAACATCATTAGCAGAGGATGTACAATTTTCTTTTATACAAAATTCAATATATTAAAATTTATAAAAGCATTGCTGTTCTTATTTCTGCCATCACAGATGTCTGTTTTCCTCTCCATTCACCTGTCAAAAGCCTTTTATTTTATGCTGCTACATGGCAACATATTCTCCTCAATTTTTGCGCTTAATTTCATAATTTTCGCCGAACAAATAATTTATCTATGTGGTTGGAATTAAAAATTATTAAAAAAAAGTTAATAATTATATACAGCATGCAAATTATGAAATATGTTTTTAAAATCCTTCCGAAAATCAATGCAAATTTGATACTATTGTTCTATACTGCATCACAATCATTGAATATTCAAAACATAAAGATTAAAGTATTTTGTTGAAAAATAATAATAATAAAATTTTCCAAAAATTCAGATTTAATTTAGATAATGTCAAACTTATTTACGGTATACCGAAAAACATTATTTGCTGTATTATCACACAAATGATTATGAATTCGCACCACGTTTAGCTTTCAACAATTTTAATGAATTTTTCCATTTTTTAAATTTTTTATGGCACATTGTTAATTCAGCTGCGCTTTTTTTTTGGAATAATATTTTTATTTTTATTGATTTTAATGAAAATTATTATTATGTATGCATGAATCTGACATAAATGATGATTACATAGAAAATATTTTAATGTTATTCTCTCATTTACCTGGTTCCTGAAATAGCAACAGTCAACAATATTTTATTATGAATGGGTGAATATTTTTTCATTTTCCTCTTTTTTTTTGTGAATGAAAATTTTAATATAGGAACGACTCAAAATAAAAGATTATTAATATTCTTCAATACAAAGGTAGAATTATGGGATATACTTTGAAGGGAAAAAAGGACAAAGATTACTTTGGATGGTTTACATGACATTTTTATCGTTCTTTTGTATGCTAGAGTTAGAATTATTCCTTTAATAGATTTTCCTGTCAAATTTTGAACATATATGAATTTTTAACGGAAAATTTGATTTTGAAAAATGTTCCAATTCAAACTTTGAACTTTAACGGTTGTTTTGTGAAATTTAGTTTTGAACCATTTGAATTTTGAACTTTGAAACAACTCCTTTTTGAACTTCAAATTTGAACTTGAAACATAACTTTAAACTTGAATTTAAAGCATATTTTGAACTTAAATTTGAATTTAAAGCATTTTTGAACTTTAAATTTGAATTTTGAACTTACTTGAACCTTAAATTTGAATTTTGAACTTCAACGTAAGCTTTAATAAAACTCAATTTTCATAAAAACATTTTAAAGCAATCATAATATTGGCCACAAAATGTATTAAGTTTCACAAACATCATGTGAAGTGTGCTAACAATTTAATTAATCTAAAACAACTTAATATGCTCCACCTTATGATAATTAAAATTTGCCTCATAAAATATTAATTTAGTCATGAAAATATATTTACGTATTTTCGCAGAGTCTAGTCGCTTTGTGCGACGGAAAATTTCTGTTTCAAACAGCATTTTGTGAACTTTAATAACATGGTACTAATGTACCTAAAGGAATTTTTTAATACACCTAACAATAACAGCATCCTTTGATCTGTAAAATTGACTTGAAATTCGACGAGATATTTTCATGTGGTATGACCTAGTTAGTCATCGAATCCTTTCATCATCTCACACTACATAAGGCAAAAATTGAAAATATGTATAAATCTTAATATATAAATCATGTCATATGAAAAAAAAGGTTTTATGTGATATACATAACAAAAAAAGAGAAATTCTTTTGTTCCTTTTCATATCGTACTTTTATGCCTTTTCGGCGAATTGTAAAATCAGCATGAAATGGAAGGGAGAAGAGTTCAGAAAACTCTTAAGTATCTCGATTTAACAGTTTCGCGGAAATGAGAGTTCTAAATCATATTAATAAGTTGAGTTGGAGGTGGATGACTAAGGAACATTTGTGTTGTAATCCAATGGATGTGACTTTTTTTTCTCCACTTGAGATTTTCATTGTTGATTTTACTGCTGAATTTGTACTTTAATTGGGTAAAAAATGTACAAGTGGATTCATTGTGAGTGAGCAAAGTAATGTAATTCATAATTTTATGGTTATTTAGTTACAAAAGAGTTTTTTGGAGTTGTTTGTCATTTTAGTAGAAAAAAAAATGGCGCGTAATTTTGTATATTTAAATGCTTATTTCGTCAATTTCAGCTTCAATACCAATACAGTCGTCAAAAGCACTCTTATTCTGAATATTTTTGCTTTGTCAATGTCATTCCAATTTGCGTATGCAAAGTATGTATGTCAATAAGAAAGCCAGCTTCCCTTTTAAAGCATTAAAGTATTATTGCTGCATCTGAATGAGAAAAAGATTAACACAAACAAACCTGATAATTACAGTCAACAAGTCAATTGAGGATATCCAATTACTGCATTTGAGAAGTTAAAATGTGTGTTAATTGCATCGTTGTCAATGCAAGCATATTCGCATTAAGAGAGAGCTTATCATCCCTAGACGGTAAAATCCCTTTACATACTCATGTACATGCAAGCAAACATAAAATGGGGGAAATAAAAAATCTCAGGTGAAAATAAAAGAAATCAATTGGAAAAAAAGCATATTTGTTTGGATATGTGCCCAAGTGACACAATAATAAAATGTCTTTGAGTAAATTCAATTTATTTTCATTTCATATTTTTGAATGCCGTTTGCTCATTTTTTATTGTCGATAAAATGAAAAGGCAAAGAATTCAAGGCAAAAACACATTCCTTTTTTTCATGATTAACGAGACAGATCTTTAAAAGTGAAAGAAAATTCAGGAATGTGTGACGATATGACTAGAAAAAAATATGTAAAAAATTATTGTCATTTTCCTTTATCGATCAAAACAGAAATGTGAAAAATTAAGAATAAAGGTAGGCATTTATATTCTATAATATTCATTTAATGTCTTCATCGAGATAAAAATTCAAAAGTTCTGATTCATATCGAATCACTTTAGCGACCAAAAAATACTTTATAAAAAAACTTTTAAAAAAACCTCGTCATTTCGACCAGTAATCAAAATACAAGATCCAGTAAGGTTCAAGTCACTTCCTCGTCCTTAAAAACAAGATCCAGAAGGGTCCTTGTTACTTCGCAGACCAAGAAAATAAAATCCAGTATAGTACAAGTCACTTCCCTGACCAAAATAAGCTAGATCCAGAAAGATCCAAATCATTTCTTCGATCCAAAAACAAGATCCAGTAAAGTTTCAAGTTATAAGCTAATTTATAAGTTAATTTATTGGCATTTAACGGTTACGACAAATTCAAATTTTGCAATAAGTTTGAAGAACTAAGCTAGACCGATAGGCCAAGCTTCGCTTGGCAAACATTGTAAAAACATTCGGAATAACACTGAAAACAATGAAAAAACGTGTTTTTGTTTTTTACCAAAATAAAAATTTCTTAATTTTTTTGAATTTATTTGTGTTAAAATAGCATAAGAACTAGTATTTAACGTTATTATTTGTTAATTATAGTATTTAAACAAAAAAACAGCGTCGTTACTAGGAGCTCCAAACGCTACTTGGAACAGAACAGTGATAAAAGAATGTCAGCTCAAGCAGTGAAAATTTTCAAAATTAATTATAGTATAACCAAGTGTGAACAAAAATCGATCGCAAGATTTGACCAAGACAGAAAGACAGACAGAGAAGAAAGCAAGTTAAGAAAAACGAGGTAAAAAGAAAGATCCAGAAAGATCCAAATCATTTCTTCGAGAATTTATACAAAATAGGTGACAGATCCAGAAAGAGAGTCAGCTAGAAAGCCTAATCTTGTAACTTAAGTTCAGCATAAGAACATGGATACAATAACTGAGTAAGTACATGAACAAAATGATTTATTAAGCTATCTTTTTGAAACATCTTTCAAAAATGCGCTAAAAAATCTTGACAACAATAATTGAAAGTGATATTAAATTCTCATAACCGTATCAGTACATGCTATACATGTATACATCAATATTTATAAATCAATTTTTCGCTCGCGTTCTCTTTTTATTTCCTTCTTCTTCGTTAATAATATTTATGACTGATTTCACTTCCTCAATCTTCTCTTTTTTTTCCTGAATTTTCTTCGAACTTACTCTATATGCTTAAGAAAAAAAAATTGTGTATTGAACGGAGGAAAGCTAATTTATTCCATCAGTGCATTCAAATGAAGTGAAGCATATGAGCGATGGAAGTTACTTCGAAAAATCATTAACTTGAATAAGCATAAAATGTTTTAGGCATTTGACAGCATTTGAATTTTTAATGGCATCGAAAAGGTATCGGGGGTGTACTTTATGTTTAATGCATAAGAACATCATTCTATTATCATTATAGATCTTAAAGGTAGTTGAGATTTAAATGCAAAGGAGTGGGACTTGAGGAAAACAACATTAAATTTCCTGGAAATGAAGCTTTAGGCTACTACAGCCATAAATATAATCAAGGTAGTGGTTGATATCCTATTATGAGTTGTATTCTAGAAGATACTAAAGCTAATACCTGTAATAAATGATATTACAGCTTTAAATCATCGCCCGAACACTTCCAAGAAGAGTAATGGAAATAACTTATATAGTTGCATTCCCCTCAAGCTTATTTACATTACTCCTTCAGTCTTGTTTCACAATTCAAACAGTAAATATCAACAAACTGTGCATTAATTTAATTACTGGACTCATACTCATTGCTTACTGTTCAAGTATAGTAAGTTGAATGAATAGACATTCATTCTCATTCATCTAATGAATGTTGTTTTGTAAACTTTTTTTTTTCTATCCAATTTCATCTGTGGCCAGACTATAATAACCTCATGAATATGATAAAATTAATTGTCCAAGACAATGTCAATGATCTTGTAACTGCCTTTCTTCATATTTACAGAAAACAAAGACATATATCAAATAATCGATGAATGAAATGGCAGAATTACAGTTCTTGAACTTTATTATCGTCAAAAATAAAAAGAGAAATTCTTTGTTGTTGCTCCATTTCCACACACACAATACACAGAGCATGTAATTTTATCAAATGCTCGAAAGGAATTGAATCCAATGCTTTTGGTATATTAAACCCCAATTTTTTCTGCTATTTACGGGTTACACAGCAAAGAAAAAGGAGAAATAAATTGTTGAAGTAGTAAATTTTTAAGCCATCAATCTTACCGAATCCATCACAGCAGCACAAGCACAAAAAAGGGAGGAGAGAAAAGAAAAAAGTCATTTAACTAAATTTCTCAATCGAGTGCGTAAATGTATTTTTATGAGTCAATCATATTTATTAGCTCTGCAGCTTTTGCCAACCTAAATAAACCTTTTAAATTAAATTTCAACCCAAGGTGAAAGAAATGGTTGGCTGGTTACAGTCAAGAAGTCCCTTTTCTTGTAATCTTACATTAAATATTTTGATTGTATGGATGTAAGACTATCGTTCTTCTTGCTACACGCTGCCCATCATGCTTTTTTAAAGCAACAATAAGTGGAAAGTATTGTTTTAGAACCGCTTATGGCTTTTCTTGAAGTTAATGCAAAGATTACTTGAATATTTAACTTCTTTTGAGTTAGATGCAGGGGTGTAGTAGTATTATGGCTTGGAGGGTTAGGATTTTATGGCATGGGGTAAAGTGGGTATTTTGGCATAGAATGGTAGAATTGGGGGAAGTAGGTTAGTAGTCATTTTGGTAGGATTATGGCATGGGGTGGCGGGTGTAGTAGGCTATTTTGGCATGGGGTGGAGGGTACAGTAGTCATCTTGGCATTTGGAAAGGTGGTGTAGTAGCGGGGGGAAGTGTACTAGGCTATTTTGGCATGGGGATGGTAGGTGTAGTAGCCATTTTGGCATGGGGATGCAGGGGGTGTTGGAGCCATTTTGACATGGAGTAAGGATTGTTATAGCCATTTTCGCATATGGATGCTGTTGTTGGAGCTTACGATGTCCTATCTCAATTTTTGTCTCGGAAAACTCTAGAATATTGAAAGAACTGAAATATTCTCAAAAAAAGAAAGTAGTAGGGATGGAGATATGCGTCACCCTCTCCTAAGTACACTCCTAATGAGGAGATTTATGGCTAGCTATTCATCCAAAATTGTTTAAGAAATTATTGCGAGAAGATTTTAATGAATTAAATTGAAAAGAAAAATTTAAGTTTTATAGTTGAAACTTTATCTTCTTCATAAACTTTTCAAGCATTCCATTTATAAATAAAAAAATCTAAAGCGGAAAAAATATAGAACGACTTCTTCTGCAAGATAAATTTTTTGACCCACGTTCGTTTTTTTTTTTTCTTTATTCTACTCACTCCAAAAAAAAAGCAGCAAAAACATCACGAAGTGGAATAGAGAAGAACAAGGAGAAAAATGACAAGGGCTTTCATAAACACAGACTTGAGCGCATTGATTTGTTGTGGTTATATCCTCTCCGTGCTGCATGTGTAGCATGCATGAAGAGTGATGGACTTTAGTAGCAAAATTGATGGTACGTAGGTCATGTAGGAAAAAGGAAAAAAGAAATTTCGCAGCTCAATCTAGATCAAATTAGAAATGAATATTCAGTGAATATGGGTTTGTTGCTGATGGATGCTGTCGATTGAACAGAAGAAATTACAATGATTTTATTTCTTTTTGTATTTAACTGGAAGCGCTGTCGTTTTGGTATTTGAGTTTAAATGTTTAATATGGGAAGGTTTGGGAATTACGTAACGACACCTTTAGACTCCTTTCTCGCTCTCCAACGTATCGCTTGGTCATGAACCATAGTTTGACTCCCTAATGGAATTGGAAACATATCCCTTCCCATACTAGGAGTTACGTAATTTCCGATCGCTCCTTGTCTCAGTTATGGGTAAACTCTGTCCCACGACACGCTGATGTGCTGTCATGAAGCGTATGCCGTGTACACTTGCAGTCGCGGCCTACAACTAAGGTGTGCCACGAAAATCGAAGAATTGTCCATCACTGCCTAATCTAAACAGAAATGTAAATCGATCGTTGACTCTCTAAACTTTTATGATGTATTGGATGTGAAATTACAACGAAAAATCGCCTAAAGCAGTTAAATGGTCATTGATTTCAATTTACTACGATTTCGTGTGGGAAGACGATTTTGGTGTCGAGACATTAATGGTAATTTGCTAATGCGAGAATAAGGTCGAGAATGGTTAAAGATTGAACTCAAAACCGGCGATTCTCTGTTGATGTTGTCATTATGATATGGATGCGAATCCATAATATACAATGATCAGACTCACCTTAATGAACGTGCTTATGAGTATAGGGAAACGGCAACCAGAAGCTCCAAAAGCTACTTGGCGTAGAATTGTGATGAAAGAATATCAGTTCAACTTGCGGACATAGAATTTGTACAAACTAAGTGACAGATCCAGCAACAGAGCCTTTTGTTGTAACCTAAGCTCCACATAGGAACATGTTGTAAGTATGCAGTAAAGTCAGCCAATATACCAAAGCCTGTTCAATTTTGTGATCATACTAATGAACAAACTCCTTTCAGGAGTTTGTATTCAGGAATACAAACATACATTTCTGTACATACACAAATACTGAAATTCCGTGAATTCCTAATGGAGTTTGCACACGTTTATTCTAGGAATCGAAAAAAGTTGTCAAAGCACTCAAAAATTCTTGATTTTACAGCAATTCTCAGAATTTATATCAGATTTTTCAGTCAGCAACAGTTAATGACATGATATACATTCCAAAGTGTAGCAATTTTGAAAATCATAAATCTGTGAAAATGTGCTAAAAAATATAAATAGAATGAATCTTCTATTATTAATGGTCTCATGACTGTGGACTTGTGAAATGCCTTACACAATGTATTATTTGTGTTATTAAAGTGTTTTGTGAAAAAAATTGTGAAACATGGAAGAGCGGTTCTTTTATCGATGAAAAACGATATATGCTGAATGAACGAATGTATAACTTCATTTAAGAGATATATTACGGCTCTATGGTTTTACCTCAATGGAATTTATATCATATGATTATTTTCTGTTTTTATTACTTTTTGATGCTAAACATTTCACGTACTAAAAGTAAATCCTCGAATTCATTTCTCGAGAGCATAACGTATGGAACTGAAAAATAATGTACGAAATGAGTTTGTGAAAACTAAATAAATATCGTATGGTGGGAAAAATATCACGAATAAATAGTCATTAAATCATTAATCTTACAAAATACTGTATCGTACGTACATTATGCATTACACACTATATGAAGAAAAATTAAGTGGGAGGGTACGTAAAATCAGAGGGGCCAGTAAAAGAAGAATAGTACGGTGAATGATATTTAACTCCATGTCAAATGCCAGCATCTATCTTCCTCAAACAATATTTCACATACATACATATTATTGTTTGTCCTGACATTTGATTGATTGTTACTGCTGTTACAATTTAGAAATTTTTTTTCTGCTCTTTTTTTCTATAAATTTATTAAAACTGAATGACGAGGAACATTCGCTTCTTCTTTTGTCTTAGTTTTGACAAATTAATTAGGGCTGAAAATTTGATTTGGGAAGTTAAATTGATATTTATTGTTTTGACCTAAAGGTTGTACTGCTTGAGATTAAATTACTTGTTGTTTTCCTCTATCTTTTGATATAATCAGCTTTCATTGTTGTCAAATTTCTTCGAATTTTTATTTCTTTAGTCTATAATGTTATAACGTTCATTTGCAATTCAAATTATTACATAGCTAGAAACCCCTTTTTTCTAGTCTGCATTTAAACTCCAAAGAATAAACATTGAAATTTAATTTATAATTCATATAAAGTTTTGCAATTAATAGCACATTGTAATAGAAGCTAGACATAAACAACTTTAAAGTCATTACCAGAGGGAATCACGAAGTAACAATCAGTAACAATATAGAGAAACAAAAGTTCTCAAAATTCTCCTGAAATTTGAATCATAATCTTTAAATAAACATCAGAAACATCAAGAAATCATAAGCAAATGTAAGCTCACACCTGGGAAAACCACAAGTGTCAGAATATGACATTTAAAGAGGATTACTGTAAGATAAAGCTCAATAAATCAATCATTTTATTTCAATCAACCACAAATATTTAAAAGGTCTCATAAAAAAAATGGAATTTGAAGGGTATTAAATTCAAATTTCATTCGGTCGTTAATTCTCCATTAACAATATTTTGTTTCAAACAAAAAACCTTAATGACATGACATAGAAAAAAGTACCAGAAGCAGTTCATTTCTTTTTTTTGTGGCATATAATTTGCGGTTAATTAACATTTAATCTGTCTGTTTTAAACACTGATCCTGACCACATTAATTTTTGTATAAAAATACCATAAAACACACACACACACACACTCATTCACAGTCATAGGAATAGAACACAAGTTTTTTCAATGCAAAGCTTCATGGATCATTTTATTTATTTTCATTCATTTTTTTTTTGTTCTATACAAGTTATAAAGTTTGAAACATTCATTAAATTTTATGGTTGTAAAAATGAGTTTCGCTTTTTTTTCTATCTAACTTTTCACATCATATTTCTCAGATCCCCCACAATCTGTACTCTAAGTTTCATTCTTTCTCGTTTGTTCTCTTTCATTTTGCTTTTGATTTATTGTTTTGTTGCTTATTCCTATTACTTCTTATTTCTCGTTCATTCTGTTCATTTGAGGAAATTCGTTTTCATCTGTTTACATCCACTTTACTTTCAATTAAAAACTGAAAGAAGTCTTCAAGTAAGTCTAAAGTTTTTGTTGTTTCTGTCGTTGATTTTGTAAATCAGCTTTTAAGTTTAATGAACAATCCTGTACACAGATGTGATGAGTGTCTGTAACAGAAGCTGTATAGTTTCGTTGCTATTGCTGTGAGCCACATTATGTGATTGTATAAAAATACTATTATCATTAAACTTGTCATTTTGATGTAATGATCTCTTTGATATTGTAACTGACACGAGCTCGTCTGCATTGCTTCGGGATGTTCACCACCTGAAATTAAAGCGCGAACTGATAGAAGATTATTATTTCCTGTTTTTTAATATTACTGCCATTTTTGTTCTGTCTTAACAAAATTTACATAGTAAATAGATTTAATACATTCATGACACAGAAAACAGACACTCTTTTACTCATGTTATTAAGGAAAATAAAGAAAAAAAAAATCATATTGCGTGAGAGAAACATGAAGAAATGAAAATGACAAAGAGGAGGGAAAGAAGAACTAAAAACATATACATAGGGACAACAAATGCTGATTCTTCTATAATCCACGCAAAATCTCTCCTGCTTATTTCTTATGTTTTTATCAAAATATATTGTATTATCATGTGGCATTGATGGAATTTTCTCTCTTTTTTTTCGTATTTCCACCAGTTTTCCACAACTCGCAACATAAATTTTACGACTTTTTTTGGGTGAAAAAAGAATTTCAAATGATAATTTCGACTTTTTTTTTTCAAATAACAAGCTTTCGCTCAAAAAATGATAGATGTGTTATTAATGTAAAGCTTTTTGTTGTTGTCGACGTCACTTTTTTGGTCAAATCTGAAATTTCTTTTCACTCTTCACCAAATTTAATAAATAATTGATGATATGATGAAATTAATGGATTGTTACTTTTGAAAAATTCAATCCTAACTTCTCGGAAAGAATGTTTTTTGTTTGGAATATAAATTCATTGGATTAGTACAAAAGAAGGAACTAGAGGGGGGAAGATATTACGCCACCATGACTGATTTTTGTAAAGAAAAACCTGCAATATTCAAAGGGGATTTTTGAGGATGTTTCCTAAAAAATTACAACCTCTGTCTCCTTACATAGACCTAAAAAACAAGATTTCTGACTTCGCACTTGATGGCAGCAATAGTGATTTCATTTCCAGTAAAGAAAAACCTCTGTCCGCTAATCTAAGATCGTTATAATTTGGTCAAAAAAAGGATTTGAAATTTTCAAAGCTGTGTTTGACACCCCTTAAATCTTTTATGCCCCTTTTTAAAAAGAACAGCCGTGTTTCCCTTTTTGAAAACATAATTACACTCAATTTTAATGAATATTATAGTTGCCTACCCCTCAACCTCAAATTTAAAATTATTCTCTTACCGCAAAATCTCTTCTTCTAATTTGTGCTTTTTAAAGCTTTTTAAGTTTCCTTCTTCGACATACTCGACGAAAGTTTTCATCTTTTATATTCTTAATATAAAGTTTTCATGAAATGTTATAGGCTAATTTTAACTTTTTAAATTTCTTTCAAAAGTTATCATCAGTTGTTATTATTTTATAATCAAAAATACTGTTTTCACAACAAGTCCAAGGTTACTTTTCGATGATATTAAGACTATAAACAGATTATTATAAAATTTTTACCCACAAAAAAAAAACTTTGGATTAACTTGACAAGAAAGGAATTTTTATGTGAAAATCTGCCTCAACAGATTTGCTACAAGAAGTAAACAAATGGTTAAAATATGTTTCAAGAAAACTTTCGGAATGTTTAAGTATTTCCAAACCAATTCAGAGCAATAACTTAAGGAATATTAATAGAAAACCATAAATTGAAAAGAGAAGGTAAAGCATTATCACAAAAAAAACTACCGAGTTACAAATTTTAACCGGGATAAAACTTTAATAAAAGTCAAATCACGCGGAAACAATGTAAAGAATGGAATAGAATAATGAAAAAAAGAGTATAAGAATGTTATTAAGTTTAATTCTATCATGAATGTACATTTATAGCATGTTCGTGAGTGAAGTAACATTTATAAGAGGATTTTTTTTTTTTGGAGTGTGCTGTAAAGCATAAACAACTATCACAATTGTTTGGTTACCATTTAAAACGTGAACACGAACACTAGCAACATCCGCGTTGGATGGAGAGCAACTGTAACGTCCGGAGTCTGCTAAATCAGCATTCTGTATGAGTAACGAGCTTATTGTAATGTCGCCTTTCTCAGTAATTACACTCACACCTCCTCGCAATGAATCATAGGATATCACCTGTGAAAATTAAAAAAATGTAAAAAATTAAAATGTCATAACTATTTATGTACTATGGACGATACATTGTGGCAGTGATTCTCAAGCTGTGAGCTGTGGGATTTTGCAAATGAAAAATTGTTAATTACAGATTTATGTGTTGATTTGAAACTCCCGGCGCCGCAATAACTATATGGCACTGATCTTTTAAAACCATTCCGAGCTCTCTACGATGTCTAGTTAAAAAGTTTTTAGCGTGAACAAAGTGTCTTATTAAGCTACCTTTTTGAAAAAAATTTCAAAAATGCGCTAAAAATGTAAAAAATTAAAATGTCTAATTTTATGTACTTGACGATTCGTGTAAGCTTATAAGACATATTGTCAGGCAGTTGGTCCAGATCTAATTTTATGAGGTGGCTCGGTGACGGAATGGTTTAGTACTTCGGCACGTAATTATTGGGATACCAACCAAACGGTCATGGGTTCGAGACTCGGCAAGAGAAACTTTTTCTTCTGTCCTTTTTCGAATTATATACAGTGGATCAAAGCCTCCCTTTGTAGGCTAAAGACAGTAAGCTGACAATAGCGTCAAGAAAGGAGTGGTTCTGATCCCACTATAAACTATAGATCTACAGAGCAAAGTGGCCTGGCGCACCCTCACTCGTTAAACAATCATTAGACAGACTGGAAACTCCTTAGTGCAACTCTGAATCTCAATGATCCAGATGGTCGAAAGTTACACAAAAATCAAGTTTACAGCTAGACATGCTGTCGACTTATCGCAGTTTTGCTCCATTCAAGGTAATGATGTTGTCAGAATTACAACAGAGACTGCAGCAGTAATTTTACAAAACAATCAAGGTTATCATTCAATGAATTGTAAAGAGAATAAGTAGAGCGCAATCCCAAAAGCTTGAGAATCACTGCATCATACCGATAATAACTCAAAAATTAAATATTAAACGTTATGAATGTGACTCTAGAGAGATTTATTCATGCATTTTATTTTCATATTCTTTTTTTTTATTATTATATATTTACCTCGTCGAGATGATACCAAAAAATGTATGCAGGTGGCTCCGGGCTAAATTTTATTGTACATGTCAAGTTGATTGTTGAACCCTTATCAAAGTGTAAATCTGGTGCACCATGAATTGCTGCGGTTGGAACTGACAAAAACATTTTTTTTATATTATTTATTTATCAATATTTGATGACAATTTTATATTAAAAAAATACATTTTTACATTAAATATTCAACAGCTTTATGTCATTACTCATCAACCGATTACAGAATATTAAATGGAATGCCTTGAACATGGCAATTTTCAGAATCACAAGTGGTTCACATCCCATGAATTCTTAAACGCAAATAAAGTAATACGCTTTTAAAGTTATTGAAAATTGATGGAAATAATATGTGAATACATATATTATATATGTGTGTGCTATCAGTGCTGGTTATAGGATTATATGCGGTATTCACTTCTATGCTCAAAGCATTTGAGGTATCAAAAACATCCGATACTATACAAATTGCCAATTTGTTATTCTATATTGAACTGGTGTCGGTTATCTATTGACTGAAAATTGAAATTTTAAACCTCGGCATTGTGATGCTGAAGATTTCCTTTCAAACCCCCATATGGGTATTTATATTCACATATCATTCACTCAGCTTGCTCCATACACAATATCATATTTTTTTGAAGATCCCCTGTTCAGCAATTCTTCTATTCACTGCCTCACATGCGAATATTTTTCTCGTGTTAAATTTAATTTATTATAAAGGTTAATTTCAGATGGCATTGTTTTCTGAAATGAGCACTTAAATTAAGCTGATAAAATTAAATTTATCACTGAGTCTTCCCGATTAGCATATGGATGATGTCATTGTGTTGGGAATTTCATGGTAGTGAGGATTCATGATCCGTATAACGTGTTTTGGGAGTTGTTCAATCTATTGTGGGATCTTTCCCTCTTGAAGAAAGCATTGGAGTCAATTTGTCTAGTAATACTAGTCAGGAGTTTAGCCAAAAACGCTGTTGTTGAAGTCAAAACATTGCACAACAAGAAAATTACTTCAAATTGCAATAATTTACAATCTAAGAAAATAACGTTTATTTGCAATTCAAATTGTACATAAAAATTACATAGTTGAAGGCCCGTTTCTTAACAGTTTGCTTTGAACTCCGAAGAATAAACATTAAACTACAATTACAAGTTTACAAAACTAAATTTCAAATAATCTGAACCAACATACAGGACTAAATAAGTTCATTTATCCAATTGTTTAGATATTGATTCCTTTAGGGAATCATGAGCAAACGATATCCTTTATTTACAAGGAAAATTATTCCCAATTCATACAATTTCCTCTCATGAAATTAATATCTACGTTCTGTGTTTTTGCTAATCCTATCAACCTGATACTTGAATGAATTCTAAATATGTACAGTGATTTCTGAGAAAAATTACTTAAATCTGATTTAGGAATGTGAAGGAGTTTATTCTTAGAGAAATAAAGAGTACAGGAAATTGAAATTGTGTATTGAGTGTTCGCAGAAGGTTCCTGTTTCATTTCAAAAGTTTCTATTTAAAAATGAACTCAATTTAGATTGTTAATCTCTGTTCAAATTTGAACAGTATTAGTCAGGATATCTATGCTAGGATTAAAACATTCAAAATCGATAAAAAGTTCTTCATTGCTTTCAAAAGCGCTTTTAGTTCAAGTTATTCAAATTCCATAACAATGCAAGATTCCCAAAAATGACTCAATCCATCATATGCTACTCGGGCTTATTCACGCGTCTTGTTTTGTATCAAATCCAGAAATATCATTTAACATTATAAATTATGAAGCTTTCCATCATCCTTGTATCGTACAATACCAAAAAACCTTACGGAAAAAAAGCATTTACGTCAGAACTGCTCTAGGCATGAATAAATTTTAATTAAATAAAGCCTTATGATGCAAAACATATGTTTCGCTAACCCAATTAAAACATTATCCGGAACTACTTTAATCGGTTGATAATTAACATGACACAATTTTAGACACTTACCTACAACATTCAAGTTTACAAAATAGCTATGAACCGGCTGTGTGCTTACTTGGCATTCATAAACTGTAACAAAAGGGGGGAAACAGAAAATTGTACATTTTAATGCAGTCATGTACAAAGCAAATTTTTCATTTCATGCCTCACCTCCACTATCCCTTTTTTGTGCCCATTTAATTTGCAGCGTCCAATCATCAGTCTCTTTATGATGTGTTGCTTGGAATCTTTGATCACTTGTATACGTATAACTTCCAACAGTTAATATGTGTATATCACGATGTCGAATCCATGATACAGTTTTATTTCCTAAATTTTTGACACGACAATTCAAAAATGCCGATTTCCCTAGAGTCATACATAGAAAACATAGAAATAGATAAGATGTGAGAAAAGTGGAATTTCTTTCTTATTTTTTTTGCAGTAACGACTGCTTGGGGAAAATCGATAAATTATATTTCGAGGTATATATCTATATGTAGGTAAAAGACAAGTGGTTAGGGGAATCTGAATTAATGAAAGTTGATATTCTTCTAATGAATTTTTCTCTCTAGCAATTCTATCAATATGTGCTCTATGTGGATTATATGTATGTTCAAATGTTCATTTTGTCTCGCATACGGATTTGATATGATTGAATTTATTGATAAAAATGATTTATGAGGTTTGATACTTGTGCGCTCATGCTCTTGCCATACTGTAGGTGAATTATCATCGATTAAATGTTTGATTTGTGGTATAATTATCGGGAAAATTGCAGAAAATTCTCTCAAGTGAGAAAGGGGCTGAAACTATGACATTTTTGAAAATTTTCCGTTAAATTTTTCAAATCAAATTCAATCAAAATATGCGTCGACAATAAAGTAACCGACAAAAGTTTATTAAATGACTAATTAACTTGTTGCTGTCATCGATGTGAAATTGTTTTTGCACACTTATCTATTAAATGTGAATGGGAAGATATATTTACGATGTTCAACAACGTTCGCTCATCGTCGGTAACAAAATATCAAGTCAATATCATATCAATTTACCTACAAGTCCTGTCACGTTCTTTGGCGTTTGAGAATCAAAATATGGTTCACTGATTATTGTTGCCTGCGTCAAACTAAATCCGCTCCTATCATCGGACAAGATCTCATAATTTGTCGCATTTGACGTGACACTTATTTTTGGTATAATTGAAGTTTGTGTCACTGTCGTTGATGCGGTTTGATACTCGTCAATCGCGGTAGATCTTGTGAAATTCTCATTTAATGTACTTTGAAAGCCACCATTTGTCATATCTGAATGGAGGAAAAGGAACAAAACGTATTGGATATATTTGTATAAATGAAAAATTATTAAAATTTATGTGTGTTCATGTTGCGGAGTTTCCATAAAAATTCTCTCGTTTTTTTTTGGTCACAAATAAATTATGGAAGTGAGTGGAGTGAGGGAAAAATTTTTGTATTTTAGTTCAAGCTATGCAAGATTATTATGTTGGCACAATGAGAGAATATTTTATACAATTTATATTTTTTTTGCAATATAATTTATAGAATTTGAGCAATGTACAATACAAGGATTATTTCCCTCACTCCTTCACCAAGTGGTTGGCAACCTGTGTGACGCGGGACAATAGATGATTAAGCTCGACCCAGATGGAAGGCAGCGAAAAAGCAGAAGTGGCGTAGTGGTTAGAATCTCGGACTACCAACTCTAACGACCTGGGTTCGATCCCAGGAAAAATCTAGTCGTATTCGAGTGCTTTTTCATTGTTTCTAGTCACACCAATTCCAGAATCAAAAACGCGGCAATGGTCTAGTTGGTTAGGAAGTCGAGCAAACGACTTAAAGGTCCCAGGTTCGATCCCAGGGAAGGTCTAGCCGGAATCGGTTGCTTTTTCGCTGTTTCTAGTCACATTAACTCCGATTGTGTATTCGCGACACACAAATTTGTGTCTACTGACATTGCATTGATATACTCTGGGCCTTGTAATGAAGCAGATGTGGAATAATAGCAGCAATGTCATTATCACCAAATAAGGTTAGGCTCGACCAAAACCTTACACGATGTACGGTTCATAATGGCTCACTGATGTGCCGCGATACACAAGTTGCCAACCACTACTCAACACTCCATTTTCTCAATTGAGTACTACATAAAAATTGCGAATGAATCACCTTACCTAGTATGCATATTATAAAAATCCATAAATCTAATAATTTATTGCTTCTACAGTCCATTTTTTGTTGTATCAGACAGAAAATTATAATTTTCGCACGACAGTATAAAAAAAAATAAAGTATAAAATCACATTGTCATCAAGCCTCGATTTATTCGAGCGTCATCATCGCAATCTTTTCAAACTTGTCCTCATTTATATTCATCATCATCACCATAAATTTCCTTCACTGTGTAAATGACTATTAATTATTAACACTGCAATTGAAAACACTCTTTTTTTTTTTAAATAGAAAATTTCAATTCATTCCGTATTTTCTTTATACTTCTTTTATTTTTTTGCACATCACATCCTTTTAGCTACAATGTACTTTATATTCTCAACATCATCATCATCATTATTCCTTTTTTAGATGTACTTCACATAATGAATATATGGAGTGTCTATGTGGAATTTTTTAGCATGATTTTTCATGCTGTACTTTCCTTTTGATTTAAAATGTTGCTACTGTCTCTTCTCAAAATTCTATAGATGCTCGTTCCGTCTAGAACAATAAATATCGTCAATTTTTCATTTTCCCTCAAACGATTCCATCGTTTTCTAAAATTTATGATCCAAAAATGCAATAAGACTTGTTCTCGTGGGTATAACTTAAGTAATTTTCCCAAGATTGGATAGAATTAGATATTTATGGAATTGGATGGCAACCACTCATTAAAAATGTACTTCAAATATTAGACATCTACTACTTCTTGTTCCACTTCTGCTCTTATTGTTACTAAATTCTTATACTTTTAGGTCATTCGAAAAGCACGTGGTATAGAAATGATGGAAAATTCGGCTCTAGACCACTCTAGACCGGCGTGAGTCTAACTTGAGGTTGGATTCAACTGATTATGACCCTTTTTCATTGTCTTGTCTAACTATGCTATTTCTATGTCATGTGCTTTAAGAGTGTCTCTAGAGACTAACACTTCCCAGTCGAGAATAGTTGAAGCTAAGACTTCGAAGGATTTCATTGTACTTTCGGTCTCTATGTCGATCTCAGTTCTGGTCACGTTATTGGTCTTGATCTTGGTCTTGGTCCTGTTCTTGTTCTTGGTCTTGGTCTTGGTCTTGGTCTTGGTCTTGGTCTTGGTCTTGGTCTTGGTCTTGGTCTTGGTCTTGGTCTTGGTCTTGGTCTTGGTCTTGGTCTTAGTCTTGGATACCGAGATTTCGAGAAACCGTTGAGTGCCTTCTGAGTAGGATTTTCAATACCGGTACCAAAATGCATGTAATACCGGTATTGAATACCGGTTTTTCATACAAATCAATACCGGTATTGAAAACCCTACTTCTGAGCTAATAAACCTAGTAAATCTATCACAATAGTTGATTGCGAAGACCGTCATTGCGTAACTTAAAAGAAATAAGTCCTTTAAATTGAGAAGCCAATAGAATTGACATTAAAAAATGTTAAAATTTAAAATTCTAACCTCCAAAACCCTTACCAATCCCCGCACTTCCCAAAATATTCAACATCTCAAATGAACAACCACAAAAGTGAAAAATGTTAATGACTAATCTGTTGAAACTTCAGGAAATAACATGGCTTCTCTGTCGTCATGACTTAAACTGTCTATCAATTTCACTCAAAACAATCGCTTAAGGCAACAATATTGAAGGAAATTTTGTTTAAAAAGTTTTCAATTTTTTCATGAACAGAATGTTCTCGGATATCAAGTTTATTGGATTTAAGGGTTGAAGTATTCCAAACTTTGTACTCTATAGAACCAATTCTATTTTGCGTCGTATAATAGAAAATTGCAGCAAAATTCTTGTCTCGCATAATTTACCGCTAAATTTCCAAATGTATGTCATTGACTAAGCATATTTGAATGCCATAGTTCCAAAAAAGTTCGTATATGGCAACATAATCATAGGATTTTTAATGAGCATGGAACTGAAAATACATTTCAATGAATTTACCACACAAATCTGCAAACTTGAATATCTACACACAAAAGCCTATCTATTTTAGTGGGGATTCTAAAGCTTTAGATTTTCAACAAAAAATCCTAAACTTCTCACATGAATTGAAAAATATTTTACTTAACAAAAGCACTTCAACTTCCTATTTTATCCTCCCATAAATTGAAAATAAGCTTTTCTGTTGAAATAGGAAATGCGCTTTGTCTTCCGGTGTCCCAAAAAATTCCACCACAAAAAGGATATCTTACAATATTCATGTTATTTTAACATAAACATGAGTAGAAAAAAAGAAGGCAATACATGAAAGGAGAGAGAATATTCAGTAACATATCACATCGTCATGATAATAATGATAAACATATTCAACATATTACATCCAAGATAAAAATAAGAAGCTAAGAAAGGCTACTGCTTTTAAAAAGAAATAAAATACGAGGATATTCAGTGTTGTTATCTCAAAGACTTGTGTCAAATCATAGAGAAAATTATGTCTCAATCAGTCAGAGAGACACTTCCATGTCAATTTGATGTTTTGCTATCAAAAAAGCTTGGAATAAATGTCTTTAGAACTATATTGTGTCACTAGTGTAAAATAAGACTCAAACAATTCTATCCAGACTATTTCAGGCAACACAAGAATACATACGGCTGATGCTTGGAAGCTTATTCGAGTTCTGAGAACATTAAGGCTCGGTATGGATTCTATAAGTGTTCTTTCACTTGCTTTGGGTAGCTCGGATGTATATCAATCAGTGTTCTACAATCCCGAAAAGTTACTGGAATCAATGAATTGATAAGGACGATAGAGTTCTCAATAACCCGAATCGAAAGATAGAGCTGTTTACAGACGTTTTCACAAACGCGGTCATAAAAACTCGTGCGCCCTAGCCAAGGAATTAAGTTAGGAAGTATTCGACAATATAAAGCAATGAGCTTTCCTGAACAGAACAGCGTGTCCATTAGAGCATCACTACTTAGCCATATTAACAAGAAGCGTAGTTGCCCTGATGGCGTCATGACGGCCTATTTCTAAATACTATATAGATCACTGGATATCTTGAAATGGGACTGTTGATAGAGACAATGTAGTACTTTACATTGACAATTGACAAAGAACAGCCAGCAAAAGAGCCAGTGTTAGACATCAACTGAGAAAGAACATGTATCACAGTTGATCTGTACGGCCAAAGAAGTAAGTAAGTAAGTATATTGATCACTGAGTCACAGATAATCTAAACAACCACTTAAGAATCTGAAGCAGAATCCAATTTATATAAATCTAAGTGAACAATAAGCTAGTTTATCTTGGGTTTATCTTAGAATTTCACAGTCCACTAACCTAATAACAACACTGAACCAAAATTTTTATTTTTGCGAAAAAATATGCAAATTCTTCAGCAAACAAAGTAGCCCCGAACAACAACAACAAAGTTTTCTTTCCCTTCTTTTTTTCTGGTTTTGTTATCTTCTTTTCCTCTTTTATTTTTTTTCCTCTATAACACACACAAGAAGTGTTGGAAGTTCCTCGACAACTTTTTTTAAAAGATGATGGCGCATTTTTCTTATTAAGTGTTAATAAATTTTATTTTATGGAAGGTGGTTTAAAAACTTTTCTTCTTATTTCCTCCTCATTTATGATTGTGATTTGAGATGAAGACACAGAAAAAAGTTTAAGTATTAAAAAATTCCAACTTGAATAAATCGAGAGGAGTTTTCATAATATATATTTTGTTAAAATCAGGAACAATTTTATGTGGTTGGGGCTTTTCGGTAAGGATGTCCATCAGAATATGCCGAAGTACATCGAAGTCAACCGAAGTGAAATAAAGTTGCTCGGAATTATAGTTGATTCCTGTGAGGATAATGTTAAGAAGTTAAGTGCTTCAGTGGAGAACTTGGTAAAGCGCCAGTAAAGCGTTTAACTCAAGCTTTGTTGAAGTAACTCGAGGTTCATCGGTTCAAATCCTTCATCATTTACACAAGTGTGTTCTTTTTCAGACTTTTAAGGACTTAAACTGCTTTAATGTATGGATATCAATTCAAGTGGAAGAATTAAGAAAATGGGTCAGGAACATTAAGTTGTAGTGTGAAAAATAGAAAGTGCAGCTACAAGATTGCATACCGAATAAAATATTGGATTTGAATGCTTACATCTTCGCTATAGGTACACGTTTGGAATGGTTTGGATCAGTTGTATGTATAGGGATCATGATGTATAGTTAGTCAAATAAAAAAGCCTGCCCATTTGATCCAAGCAGAGCTCGTAATTGACTCGAATTTTATATAGAAAAGTAGACTTAATTAGACTCGACTCCCGATCGGCACTCTTTGAAATGTTGCCACCACGGCGACGAGGTAGGAGTATATTTAGAACAAAGTGGCAGCCACTTGGCAAATCCGGTTGTTTTCGTACCAACATTTCAACATGTGCCGATCTGAACTGCATGCAGGATTTGAGTCGATTCTGAGCTCTGGACCTAGATTTTGATCAGAAGGTCTGGAAAATGTTCACTAGTTTAAATGATGTTAGAATAAAATATATAGTGATTTTATGAACCTTAAATAACCCCTAAAAGTGTAATGTCGCGAGCATGTGTGAATCCATGTCATACCGACAACACTCTATGTACTGATTGACAGTTCAACTTCTGATGGAAATCAAACTCGTTGTCATCTGTCATTACAATAGAAAAGTTTACAAATATCCGGTCTGTTGTCTAGCCACAGAGGCCTTACTCTCTCACAAATTTGATACACTCGAGGAATCTAAAAAGTCCTTAAAAATTTCCTTTTAAAATACTTAACGTCATAAGCAAACGTTCCCAAATCCTCAGCAGAGAAACAATCGTATTGTAAAGTTGTTAAAATAAATTTTCATTTCTACTGAATTTTTCTTATGATAATCATTGCTGCTGTATTGCAGTTCATGAGATTTTTTTTTTAGTTTTACCATACTTAATAGAGAAAGTTGCTGAGCTTTTTTTCCTGAATCATTTCTTGAGAAATCAATGGGAAATTCTGTGAACATTAAAATGGACGAATCTTGTTAAGACAAAGTTTGTGTCTGCATCAGGAGGAAACTTTAGATAATTCAAGGTGTGTCAACACTTTTTACAATGTCAATTATGTATTTAAGATAACAGCATTCAAAATCATAGCCAGATGGGGTATATACACTTGAGTATTGTCGTGTCTGTTACAATTTTCAAAACTTTTTAATACCTTTCTGTTGTGAATTTGTTAATTTAAATGATCTTAGATTATGATGTTTTGTATTTTCTGGCTCTGTTGCTTGTCTAGACTGATAAACAGCTTAAATTGATGTCTGTATGGTTTTCAACAGATAGCTCTGAGTTGTAAATAACAAGTGACATTTTCTAGACAATTAGCACATCTTATTGATATTAATCAATATCATCTATTATGCTAAGCTTAATCAATGCCAATATACTTCATTGTACAGATTACCTTCATATGCATATGCGACTAAGCATCTTAAAAGACACAATTCCTTTACAACAAACTTCTTAACATGTTACATACTTCTCAGAAAAGAACAAGCATATTAATATCCTTCAAAGCACAACCAAATCTCATAAATGTTACGTCTCAATTACATGCTGTTGTAAGGTTTTATTTTTTTTGTTCCAAAATTTCATTATCTTTGACTTACATGACGCAAGAATACACAAGAATGATAAGAAAGAAATTCCATTACCGAAATTACACAAGACAGAGGAGCTTCTTTATCACAAAATTAATAAATCGTGTCGTTGGAAAAACTTTTTTTTCTTTTTGAAAAGTCAAAGACAAAATGAATTAAAAAAAAGAAATTACGAAGGGGGTTGGTTTAAAAGTTATGTCGAATAAGTTAAGTCTATACATTAAGCATAGAGTTGAACAGGCTGTGGTTTCAAAGTAGAACAGGATGTGGTTTCTAAGTGAAACAGGCTATGGACCTGAAGTGGAACAGACTATGGATCCAATCGATTGCATCTTGTTCGCTTGCGTCTTGTTGTAAAATTGATATTTGAACTTGATAGCCATGAAATGTCAAGTTTAGACATAAAAGCTCCGCTAGAACGATTCGCGACTAATAATTGTTTAATGATTGAGGGATCTTCGCTGGATCACTGCACTAAGTAGACAGTTTAATGTGAAATCAGGGGAACCTCACTTCTTTGAGGACATTACTTCATGAACGCTTTCAAAGTAAAGCTGTATACCAGATTTCTATTACATTTCGATAAAGGACGAGTGAAAAATTTCTCCTGTCGAGTCTCGAACTCTTGATCGCTGGGTCGGTATTGAACAATTAGATTACCAAAGTACTAAACCCTTCCACCACAGAGCCACTTCTACTTACTAGACATACGGTCGACTAATTCAAGTTTGTTCTAATTAAATCTGTTTGAAAATAGTTTGAACTAGCTGTATTATCATGTGGATATTCACTGAACTGAAACAACATTGCGTAGGACGGTAATGAAGGAATGTCAGTTAGATGTCAAAACTGATAATTATATTCACACCGTTTTCACGTGTGAATGTATTGAATTTGTTCAGATTTGAAAAGCTGTTTTTTGGATTTTTCAGCCAAACTAAGCATAATGGCAAGTTTTGTTCTATCGCAAAAAGTTTGTGCCTGGAATTCCTCACCATAATCAAAAAACAGAATTGAAATTGGTTGAGGCATTGCAGAGAAAATCGAAAAATTCGCTTTCTGTAAGCAAGCAAACAAACAAGCAAACAAACAAGTTAATCAGCAAGAAATCTCAATAACGAGATATCGTAGAGACTTCTAGTTTTTTGCAATCGATCCGTGTTGCTCTATGGAAGAGCTGATTAGATTTTGGGCATGGCAGGTGCAGCCGTTGCTTCTAAAAAAGCCAAAAACTTTCGTTTTCATACAAAATTTCAAAATCAATGTTTTCTATGATTTTTGAAACATTGAATATTGTATGAAAATTGATTCAGCAAATATGTGCCAAGCGAAGCTTGGCCTACCCGCTGGAGCTTGATCCCTCAAACATGTGCCAAGCGAAGCTTGGCCTACCCGCTGGAGCTTGATTCCTCAAACATTTGCCAAGCGAAGCTTGCTACCCGCTGGAGCTTGATCCCTCAAACATGTGCCAAGCGAAGCTTGGCCTACCCGCTGGAGCTTGATTCCTCAAACATTTGCCAAGCGAAGCTTGGCCTACCCGCTGGAGCTTGATCCCTCAAACATTTGCCAAGCGAAGCTTGGCCTACCCGCTGGAGCTTGATCCCTCAAACATTTGCCAAGCTTGATCCCTCAAACATTTGCCAAGCGAAGCTTGGCCTACTCCTGGAGCTTGATCCCTCAAACATTTGCCAAGCGAAGCTTGGCCTACCCGCTGGAGCTTGATCCCTCAAACATGTGCCAAGCGAAGCTTGGCCTACCCGCTGGAGCTTGATCCCTCAAACATGTGCCAAGCGAAGCTTGGCCTACCCGCTGGAGCTTGATTCCTCAAACATTTGCCAAGCGAAGCTTGGCCTACCCGCTGGTGATCCCTCAAACATTTGCCAAGCGAAGCTTGACCCGCTGGAGCTTGATCCCTCAAACATTTGCCAAGCGAAGCTTGGCCTACCCACTGGAGCTTGATCCCTCAAACATTTGCCAAGCGAAGCTTGGCTTACCCGCTGGAGTCTGATCCCTCAAACATTTGCCAAGCGAAGCTTGGCCTACCCGCTGGAGTCTGATCCCTCAAACATTTGCCAAGCGAAGCTTGGCCTACCCGCTGGAGCTTGATCCCTCAAACATTTGCCAAGCGAAGCTTGGCCTACCCGCTGGAGCTTGATCCCTCAAACATTTGCCAAGCGAAGCATACCCGCTGGAGCTTGATCCCTCAAACATTTGCCAAGCGAAGCTTGGCCTACCCGCTGGAGCTTGATCCCTCAAACATGTGCCAAGCGAAGCTTGGCCTACCCGCTGGAGCTTGATCCCTCAAACATTTGCCAAGCGAAGCTTGGTACCCGCTGGAGCCTGATCCTCAAACATGTGCCAAGCGAAGCTTGCTTACCCGCTGGATCCCTCAAACATTTGCCAAGCGAAGCTTGGCCTACCCGCTGGAGCTTGATCCCTCAAACATGTGCCAAGCGAAGCTGTGCCAAGCGAAGCTTGGCCTACCCGCTGGAGCTTGATCCCTCAAACATTTGCCAAGCGAAGCTTGACCCGCTGGAGCTTGATCCCTCAAACATTGCCAAGCGAAGCTTGGCCTACCTGATTCATCAAACATTTGCCAAGCGAAGCTTGGCCTACCCGCTGGAGCTTGATCCCTCAAACATTTGCCAAGCGAAGCTTGGCCTACCCGCTGGAGCTTGATCCCTCAAACATTTGCCAAGCGAAGCTTGGCCTATCCGCGAGACTTTTTATGGACGGTGTGAATATATCCGCATTGGGTTTCTACCCGATACACTAGTTTCTACAAGCTTTGTGATTCGACCAGGAATAGATTCAAATGGAAAGCCTTTTGTAGCAACCTAGTTTTCAAGTCGGAGCATGGTTCCAGTAAGTTATTCACTGAACTAATAATGTATTTAGTCTTGAGTAGCTAATGCTTTGGACATGATTTATAAACGTCCCCATAAACTGAAGAAGGAAAAATTGGAAAGAATATGTTATCAAGGAATTTCCTCTTGTCAAATTCACAAAAGCAGAAGAAGGAAGGAGCTTGTAAGTAATATTAAATTATGCTGATTGAATTAACATATTGAAGGTTATTTAAATTGTGTTCTTCATATTTTTTGACATTTCCTTCATCGTTTGATTAAATTATGAGGACTTGTAAGTCAATTAACGGGAAAAAAAGGCACAATTTAAGTTGTGTTTATGGTAATCTGGTTGGTAAATTTAATATATTTACTTGAAGATATGCTTTATGAAATATTCATGCAAACTTTTTTTTTCATCGTTTAATCTTCTTCGCTTCCTTTACTAAGTGTACAGGAATTATTTGTGCTTTTTATTCCTTTGTTCTTTCTTGTTTTTCCTCACATAACGTGAATTTAGATCCACACATGATACTGTTTGCTATTTTGCTATGATAATCCATAGACTTACATACATACATTCATATGATGATGAATGGTACACGTAAATTAATAAATACAGCTCATAAAACCGGAACAGAAAACTAACAGATACTGCCATACTAAATAGTCTATTGATTCGACAAGAAATTCCACTCATTGAATGCATAATGTCGATGGTGTTGAGGAAAAACAAGTAATACTGTGGGCGTGATGATAATTATGAAGGAATTTCATATTTTTTTTTCTCTTTTGATTTTCGCTTTGCATGTACAAATCGCAAACAAATTGGTTATAAGCTCTATTGAGTTACGGATGTTGATATTCTTCGGTTGTTGGTTGTGTTTTGAATGATTTCGATCAACTTGAGTCTTTAATTAGGAAATATGTTGAATTAATTTTCATTGAACATGATTGGATTTGATATGAAAGAATCCAGCGTAAACGAATAGAAAAACTGACCGTTAATTTTGTACGGTTTGGCAAGAATTTGTAAGGTTTTTAGCACCAAAATTTGAATCGAAAATTTAACGGTAAAAACACGAAATTTTTACTGCTAATATCAATTGATATTTACTGAACTAACCATGTATATAGTATAATTTCTGCAAATTATCAACCAATTAACAGTAAAATTTAAAATTTATGTTTCAAATTCAAGAAAAAGTTATATTTTTGTAATATTTTTTAACGGTTTTCTAAATTTCAAACATAAGTGCTAAAACGAATTCTTGAATGCTAAAACGAATTCTCGATCCGTTTACGCTGGGAAAGAATTTATTGATATTTGATGCTGCTTAGGGACATTCTTTAAGTGATGTCTATTGAAAATTGGGGAAAATTTTGATCGCTAAGCAGAGTCTTCCTGAGTGGACAAAACTAGGTGATAGCAAGTAAATGTCCACTTCTTGATGTCTACTTCTAGCGTATTTTTGCCCATTCAAACTCATACAAAACTCATATATAATGTTTAAGGACGACCTACATTTTACAAACGCGAACTTTTTTAAACGGATTTCTTTTGATGTCACCAACAGAACAATGATTGAATACAGTGATTCCGCAAACTTTACTGCAGTCCAAAAAGTGCAGCAATGGAAGTCAAAAAGGAACTTTTCTCATTTGTGTCACTCAGTAGTTTGCCTTGAGTTGTTTGGTAAAACATCTCGTGAAATGTAATGTAATGTAAGAGATGAATATTTGGATTAAACCTCGAAATAGAGTCATGGAAGGGAAAGTGTTTGGTGGTTGACTACTCACTCTTTTTGAATTGTTTCCCAATTTGCTAGGTTTTTCAGTTAAAGAAACTTAAAATTCTCTTTAAATTTGGCTACTATTACTTCGAAAGACACCAACCCTCTTGCCCTCCCATCTACCCAATCTACTTTTCCTCTGATTTCCTGTAATTTTTGGATACGCTGTTACAATCCCTACGGCTTTTTAAGAACAGAATTTCAGAATCAAAGTCCTTCTAAAATTAATTGGAATTTGATCTTAAACACCCCTTATTTACGATGTCCTCCACCTACTCCAACCCCCTCTCTCAATTTCTCAAGTGCAACCACTCATGTCCTCCCTAAAGGCACATATTTATTACACTTAATATCTCCTAATTAAACCTCCAAGCAATCTTAATCAAACAAACATAAACGTAACAATCGAACAATCCCTTATTGACACAAGACTCATCCATCCATACCCAAAATTATTACGAGCAAACAATGTCATTCATTATGCAATTCTCGAATGCATCCCACCCTCAAAATAATTGAAAACTTTTATTTTTGTTATTTCCCAAAAAAAAAAACTATGTAGAGAAACAAGCATATCTCATAATAACCACAAATTGCATACCAACAGTCTAAGATGAAACAACTCATTACCAAATGCATAAATCATTTATGGATTCCTTGTGGAAGCATTTCCATTATTCTTACGAAAATTAACATTTATTTTTCACACACACACAAAAAAAAACATTTTTCTTTATTAATATTTGCAATTCTCATTCCTTTATGCTGCACATTTTTATCATCACATAACATGAACGTCGGGTATAATCCTTTATATGTTGAATAATAAATCTCACACAAAACGAAAGTGACAACAACTTTTAATCATCAACAAGTTTTGATTATGAAAGCACAAAGTTTTGTGTGTTTTTTATGATATTTTTTCTGTTCTGTTCCTTCATCACTTTACGTCTGTACTATTTCATTTAAATGTTTCCGTTCACAAATTGTATATATTGATGCACAAATCTACAAGATACGTCCATTCACTTCGAATCGCGAACGTCTAATGGAAAAATGTGACTCTGTTGTGAAGTCGGTTTTCATCTTTTCACATTTTTCTGTTTAAATGTTCATTTCCAATGGAAGTGAATGTATTTCCAATGAAGAATTTTATTCATTCCATGCCATGTGTATGCTTCTCCTTTTTTTATTTATGTACGGATGCTCTTGAACTAATTTGTAATTGATATTCAACATTAATTTCAATTCAATAATAATGTAAAAAAGTAATAAAATTATTTAATTGGAAAGTCCTTAATGTAACTCGACCATAAATTTTAAGCCAATACCCAAAAAAGTTGATGAATGTAAAATAAATTATTCTAATGCATCCCCAATAATGTAATCATTTACTTTAATGTATATTGGTACATACCTAAACTAGGCTGATGTTGCCGGTAATCATGAAATATTTTGTGGAGGAAGTGTTGAGGCGGTCCACAATCTTTTACTGTATATCGAATTCCATTACGATAATCGAAAATATTCAGTTTCAAAATGATTTGCCGGAAGCCTACATACTTGTGGCTTTTTTTTTTTTTTTTTTTGTTAAATTGACAGCCCTTTTGTGGGTGACAAATTCTTGGAAGCCTGACCATTTCCAGCAATGTAATCAATCTTAAAATACATTTTGATGACATTTCAGATCTAAATTTACGACTTTATCTTTTATATTTTTTAAGTGTCCTTCCTAGAAATTTGAAATTGTCATTACACCGATGATAAAATATCTATTGACGATTAATATCGCTGTGCTTGCGGCTCGCTTCATTGTTTTCACTAATGGGTTCGATGATATTGTTGTGAAAAATCAGTAAAAATAAGAATTTTTAAGAACCTCAATTCTTGAAATTTGAAATAAAACAAAAGTCTTTTTCTTAACTTCCTAGAAATATCGATCGTCAAAGCAGCTGTTGGAGTCCCACTGTTAAGTTAGCATGTGAATCATATTTATAAGTTGAAGCTAGCAAAACAGTCACTTTTGGGAGCCATTTGCATCTGATCTTAGATTGATCGGATCTTGGACTGATCTGTTAGAGCTAATATGGAACGTGAGTTGCGCCATGTATATATGTTCATGTCAAATATGTATTAGCATGATAACTTGATCAATTTTGTTTAATTTACTTATTTACTACGCGAGCTGTACAAATCTATTGCGATTCGTGGCTTTCCTTAGTTTGAGTCTGTAGCTGGCTCTGTCACAAGCAACTGCTTTGATTAGATACGAATTAACTCATCACCTTAAGGTATTCGACTCTGAAATTGGACTGTATGTAATATCTTTATCAATTTCGGTTATCAGGACATTTTATCCCAGGATTGATAACCCTACTAAGCACCAAAGAGCGAAGCTAGAAATCTGTGGAAGGGAAGGTATTTAAAGGCATGGAAACTCCCAAAGGTTCAAGCACTTCTTGACATGATTTTTGGATAATAGTCTCCTTGGATATCCCTAAGCTAATTATAAACTGTATTAGAGATATTTTAAGAGATTTCTGATCAAATTTTCAAGTTTTGATTTAAAGATTCTTAAGGATTGGTTACTGTCGAAACATTGGGAATCTTTAGCTTTATTGCATCCTTAGCCATAACCCCTCTTGAAATGAGTTCCCATTCTCAAACGACCCTTCATATCACTCCACCTTATTCTAATCTATATATAAACTTCAATGTCAGTATGGAAATTTCACAAAAATTGTCAAAGTACATTGTATGCTTCACACCTACCTGCAAATTCATTTCATGTCTATAATTAACTACTCTTTTGTATTCTTACTTTTAATTAATAACATTCAGGTCAAACTAAAATAAAAAAAAAAAATCTGTATGAATTGTTTCATTTTATTCAAAGTTTTTAATTAACATCGTTCATCCTACATGATTTTAGGATTCAGGCACTTTATATATAGATATTTATAATTTATATGTTAAGCATTGTTGTAGAAGTTTCCATCAATTCATTCATTAAAATTTACCTTCTATTTATGATTCTTAGAATGTTTAGCTATGGCATATTTTACATCATAATATGAACATTAGTGCTAATGGCTATAGCTAATTCAAGCACAAAATACAATTACTTCATCAATATTCCTTCGGCAAACTTACAATCAAATGATTAATTAACATCCTGTTACTTAAGGGCATTACCATAATCCTTAAATAAATGCGATTTGAAATGTAAACATTAAAGGACATTAATGACAGCAATGAGGAAAATTGTATAAATAATTTTCGAATTTATATCAAAATGTGAATCTCTAAATGCCGAACCCTACAATAAATTTCATCCTAAAATTTCCTTCACTCGAAAGATTCTCAAAAAAAAAACAGCATTTCGCTTTCAACTGCTCTTCGATTTAATTAAATCGTGATGTTGACCCGCACACTTGAATCCAATTTACTGAAGAAATGAGGTATCCCCATAGTTTCAACAAAATTTTTCTCGCCTTCAGCCAAACGCGAAAGCATTAAATTACATTTTATTGAGCTGTACATTTTTCCTTATGCTGTTTTTAAGTACATATTCAATGTAAAACACATCGTAGTGCTTACAAAAAAATTGTCGGAGATAAATGGAATTTACATTAAATTTAAAAAAACAGAAATAATTCTGTTCCCATTTTCTCTCCTTTTTTTGATGCGTCTTTTTGGGATGTAGAGAGGATGTTGTCCACACATTGTCTAATCGTTGCACGTGCTGACTAAAATGTATGTGTTCTTTGTATTCTCTTTTTACGAAGAGAAAAATAACGGATTAATATTAAAGCACATTGTGTCTATAGCAGAGTTGCAAAACAGGTGCCTCTGACAGGCAAAAACCGTACAAATTCTTGATAATTTTTAAGGTTTTTTAAAGAAAATATTATAAATTATCAAGAATTTGTACGGTTTTTGTCTGTCACAGGCACTTGTGTTGCAACTGTGGTCTACAGCAGTGTTGTCTAAAACGTGTGTCGCAGTACTCTAGTGACTTAAGCTAATTCGAAACTAGTGACATAGGCTAATACGAGACTAGTGACTTAGGCTAGATCGAGACTAGTTTGACTTAGGCTAGACCAAGACTAGTAACTTAAGATAATGATGGCTAAGATGACGAAGATAACGATGACTAATCTTCTGTCAAAGTAAGAACGAAATGTTCAGAATCTTACTGTTTCCAAGATCCTAGAGAACAAAAAACACTCACCTACATGTATAGTCCGAGTGGGATTCAAACCCACACCCGTTCGATTGCATGTCAAGTGTTCTTACTTACAGAACTACCGACGCTTGTTGGGGAGCGTGGCACAATACATGTTTAAGTACAATGCTCATTGCAATCAGGGGAAAATAAGGGTAGAGAGGGGGAGGTTTGGGATTTTTAACCTCAAAAAACCTTAGCAATTGAAGGATTTTTCTCCAAAAATGAAGGCATGGGTTTGACCTTCAACCACTTTTCCCCCTGGATACATCACTGATTGAACAGCTTTTACGGTTGTATTGGCCCAACCTATAAATTCAACATCAAATCACTAAAGTCGTCTTCATTTCAGCCAATCATTAATGCGTCTTTGTCATCCATAAATTCCCACATTTATACAAGTTTTTTCCTTCGCTATCCAACTTGCATGCCCAAATAATATATAATGGAAATGGATTGTGGAACAACAAGAGAATTCAAAAATGCTCTTTCAATTTAGCTCGGTTTTTAGTTTGAAATAAAATAAAGGAATGAATGGAATAGAATTCGATATAAATATGAACCCTTTTCAATATGTGTGAGGAAGGTGAGGTCAAGGATGGCGTGATGATATGTGAAAGTAAAAGGAAAGTTCTACCGGTTTGAGGGTAGTAAACTTTAGTTAAACTTCTGCAGATAATATGATAATAAATTCTTCAGATTTCCTCAAACTTTTACTCATGATAAATTACAATTTTTTTTGTTTATTTTGTATCAAAGTAAATGTAGACTGAGAAGTCATTAGGATCAACTTGTGTGAACAAGTTTGTCATATAGTAAATAAAAATTTAATCATTTCCTTTTTACTCATTGCCATAGTTGTAAACACTTTGTTTTTTTTTTGGAATCAAATCAAATTCATTCTCATTAAACTTTCCAACCCTTTTAAAGCTCTCTCTTTATAGAAAAGAATAAGTTTTTTTTGTGAATGGCACATAATAGAAACAGAAAACAATAGGAATGAGTTTATTTGTGTTTCTGGATATGGATTCAATCAAATGCGTCTTTTTAAAGTGATTTGAAACCTCACAGGAGGAAGCTTTTTGGTTCTTTATATAAATTTCTGTTGTTAAAGGGAACTAAACTTGCTAAATTGATCAGTGAGGAGCAAATTCTTCAAAATCCAATAAGCTAGCTTGACCAGCACCAGTCATAGCTTTCCGCCCTTTGAAAAAAATGAATTGCAAATTTTTCTTCCACCTCGAAAAGTTTTTTGCAATTTAAATTTAGCCTTGTCATCTTTTTAAAAATATTTTTATCGATTCCTTATCAACAGAATGGCAACAATCGAATCTAGAACATCCGGAATTGAAATCTATTTCTATTCATAAATTTATCCACCATAACCTCAAAAAAGAGAGATTTTACTTCCAACAAGACACAAATTTCAATTCAAATAGGATTTTTGAATACCACTACATCACCTGATAGATGAAGGATTTACGTTCCAGTAAGGAGGAAGACAAAATGTATAAATAAGCGTATCTGATTTAAAAGAAATGAAGGAAAATCCTTCCATACATTTGGCATCTCATGCGGCATACTGTGTGTACGAATGGTAAATTCATATAGCTTGAAATAAAAATTGCTTACCTCTTGGGGGCATGTGTGGATGTTATGTCCATGAATGATGAATTCTGATTGAAAATTTGGAATTCTTT
The DNA here is from genome assembly GCF_022539635.2 of Chironomus tepperi. NCBI lineage: Eukaryota > Metazoa > Arthropoda > Insecta > Diptera > Chironomidae > Chironomus > Chironomus tepperi. The sequence continues at coordinate 741,958 of NW_027226293.1, read as the reverse complement.
TGAAGTTGGATTCTCATTATAGCTACCTTTATCGCTTTAATGAGTTATGGATTGAAAATTGTTTGAAATGGACAATGGGATATTACCTAAAGCTCTGTACAAAAGTGGCTTTTATGGCGACGATATTATATTTGATATTGGAAATTGACATGGTGTGGTCAGCGTGTTCCAGGTTCCATATGGCGAAAAACATGGATTATAATTGATCAGACGGGTATTTTTGGATGAGTTCGTTTTGTTTGGGAATTAAACTTGAAATATGGATACCCACCCTACCCAGTGTTGGATGGAGACTCACCCTGTCTGGTGTTGAATAGAGACTCACCATTCATAGTGCTGGATGGACCCAATCAACCTAATGTTACGCAACATCTCACCAACTCCTAAGCTCAGCTCTTCTATCTATCCACAGATTTTTCGACAATAATCGAAGAATCCTATTCACTTACAAATACAAATTCTATTATTTCAATTTTAAAAGTATTTCGGAAATATGTTTTGTGGAAAATATTGAACTTTCATTTGATTAAATTTCTCAAATATTTGCAAAACAATATAATCCATACCCACAAACAACAAAAGCTTTTCTCAAAATGGAATGAGACATAATACAAAAAAGTATTGGAAATAGTTTGAAGGAATTTAAATTTTTAATTCTTTTTATCTAGTTATCGACATAACTTTTTATCTCAACAAATAAATTCAAGTATGAAGAGGATTTAGAGTTCCTTAACACATATTGTGTCAATGGAGTTGTCACTACCCGAAATTGATATCCTCTATCGCTATCAGCATATATGAAAAAATAGTTGAATAAATTTCGTACCTGCTATGTTGTGTTCATAAAAATTTTTACATACTTACATATCTCTAAATTCTAACATTTTATTATGATTCGAAAAAGAATATATGCGAGACTGAAAATGGGAACAAAATACATGATTCCCACATGCTGCTTAATTTTGCTGCTGTTCTTCAAACAATCGTTTTGGTAATATTTTTACTTTTTTTTCTCTTTATGTTGAAAATTCTGTAGAATATGAATTTTCTAGGACTTACTTTCGTACATTATTGTGTATGTTAGTAGCTTTTTTATACAGATTTTTATGAAATATCAAGGAACACGTGTAATAATTCTTATTATTTTTGAAGAAAAAAATATAAAAAAATCTGCGATTCCATTTATCATGATTATTTGAATAAAATCTAATACATTTTTCATTGGTAGGGTTCAACTAGTTTTTTTTTGTTCTTGGAAATTAGGGTTGCGATCTGAACAATCAGGCTTAATTTTAGTTTCTTCTTACCTGTGGGAAGAGCGATGTAAAATTTTCATCATACACGAATGTTACGGATCATTTTCGTATTTCATCAAATAACACGACTTTACTGAATCCAAAATTCCTTATTTTCTTGATTCCAGATCTAAAATTCACTATATTGTCTTTAATTTAATTAAAAACTTACTTTTGAAAAATATTGTGTTTTTCTCACTCAAAATGTAAACAAACAGGGCAAAAACTATTTTCGTTAAACTTAACGAAACAAAATTCAAATGTTAGAACACCGTTAAAATTGAAATTAACAATTGAATAATACACTGTATAGTTTCAAGCCTCATACGCACATCTCCATCCTTCAACTCACCCGAATTATCAACGCTGCTTTAAAATTTCCAATAGAATAGCCAAGAAACCAGGTCAAATGTCCAATAAAAAGTTTCAAAATGCTATCATTTTCTAGACAAATTGATAAAACTAATATCCATTTGTATATTTAGAACAATTCAGTCTTGAAAATATATGATAACAAAAAAAGGAACAATTGACAACATCATAGAATGAAAAATTTTTGCTGTCTCTGCCTGCGGCACATTGGCGCTAAATAAAACAAAGTCTGTTGATTTTTAAGTCTGACGATCTCCAATTGAAATGTTATCATACAAAGTTTCAACTTGTGCTTCCGCCTCTTCAAAAATGTTGAATGTCAAACTGCTGTATGATTTTTTTTGTTTGTATTCAAAAAGGGAAATTTATGTACAATGGTTTGATATTCTTTTCATTTATAGACCAAATTCATCGATTTCACTTCCTTTTTCCTACCGCAATTGCAACAAACTATCAAATCGACAGTGAATGCAGTTTGTATTTGATTACCAATTATTGAGTACACTTATGGTATGCAAACTGAAAAGGGATTCTGCTGGATATAATGGATATTTTCAAGTGATATGTACATCAAGAATATTCACGGTCAATTCGTTATGAAATTGAGTTGATTTGGATGATAATATTTGTATGATGTGCTGTAGAGTTGTTTACTGTGGTCAATTTTGGTCATTTGAAGTTGATTGTAAGTCCTTTAGTGTTGATATTCCGATAAGCACTGGTTTGAATGATGCTTGTGTGGTGGCTAAGCTGACAGTTGAATTAGAACCGAATTGTGGTCGCTTGAGTCTCTTAGAGTGTTCTTAATTTGTGGATGCTGCTTGATTCTTGATGTGCTGTCTAATTAGCCACATTATGTCCATTTTAATATTTGAAAATCGAATCAAACCTCCTCTGGACACAACAACCACAGAACAGTCAATCATATCCATGTCTGTATGATATTTGTTGTTTGGTTCGTAAGTCTTCTATAGACTACATTGTGAGATTGTTTACAACTTTAAAAGCTTTCTTATTTGTTCTTCGGGGAATCTCATCAATAATTCCCTTTTCAACAAAGAGGAATTGAGCATTTGTTGATTCAACTCAACTATTGATTTTGAACTGGATACAATACAAATAAATCAATAAATAAATAAATATACAGTTATATAATGCATAACTTTAATCAAACATCCATAAAGTATATCAAATTATCTAACAAAATGTCACTTACATGCTGAAAAATCAGAAATCAAACCAACCAGCTCAATTCCTCAAATTATATCTTAAATTCTCACGCATTAAATTTATTTTATAAATATAGATTAAATGTATCTGATTATATTGGATTGGCAACATGATTCCTCAATGAAGCTGATAAGCTAAACGGATCTCGATTAGAAAAATTTTCATTTCTTGATTTCATTCCACCCACTTTTTTTTTTATTTCTTGCCGACTTTAGTGAAAAGGGTTCGACATTGATTTCTTTCCTTCTAGATGCTTACATTTTGTGTGACCTTAAAAAAAAGTTATTCCCATGAAATTACTTAATATGCATTAGGGGCCGTTCACTTATTACGTTACGCAAAAAAACGAATTTCTAGACCCCCCCTCCCCCCATCGTTACAAAATGTCGTTACAAAAAAAATTTTTTGATTGAGGCTGTTACAAAATCCTAGACCCCCCCTCCCCCCTAAAAAGCGAACGTAATAAGTGAACGGCCCCTTAACAGTTTGTGATTGAATTCAACAGTTATATAGAAAGTCGTCCACAGAAGTATTGTGAGAGATTCTTTAGAGTTGTTTGGATGTTTTGTAACTCTTTTTGGTGTTTGATGTTAAAGATATGCCTTCAAACTCTCCTGGAAGGCATATTACAAAGAATAGGTTAGGTTTTACTGGATCCAGTTATTTTCCAGATTCACGTATGTCTTGAACCAAATTATTCAGATTTTCTAAACTGTGTGTCTTGACTATTGCATGTCAACTGCCCATATCCCTCGAAAAGCCTTGAAAAATTGATGAAATATTCCTGATCACTGGATGTTTGACACAAAATACTCATTTAGCTGCGCTTTTAATACATACCTCAAAATAGATCCAATTGCTGAGACAAGAAGCACGACTCTTCTCACGATTTCTCCTAACGCATGCCATTACAGCCAAACGACTCCCCAAAGCGGGAAAAAAAGATTAATTTAACAGAAATTTATTTAAATGTCCTTCCATCCAAGTTTTTTTAATCCTTTATCTCTATTTTTTGCATTTTCCTACTGAATTATTGTCGTTAGCAATACCCTAAAATGAAAATAAATCGAATGTTAAATGAAAGCAATAAAATGAATTCAAAGAGGAAAAAAAAAAGAATTAACATTCATTCAGCATGCTGAATATGAAATTTATTTCCTTTTAGAAAATTGAAAAACTTTAAGGGAAGTATAATGATGAAAATATTTAAATTTTTCCGTCTGTTTGGTCTCTTAATAGTTCAAAGATTGTGCCTGAGGGATTCTCTAATGTTGAATTCTTGTGTTTTTGTAGGCAAAGTATGGAATGTTCTTTAATTATGCCAAAAAATTGCTTTATTTTGTGTCTTTTTGATGCTTATTGTACGCAAGAGTTGAATACAAGGAAGTTGAAAGCCCCTCAAAGTTCAAAAATATTTAAATTTGAAATGTTCGTTAGAATTTAAAAATTCAATAGCTGTTTTAAAATGTCAATTTTTTAGCAGGAACTCACAAATACTGTACATAGCATGACAATACATACAAGCCATTTCCTCCATACCTAATTAAACAGCACTATCCTGCAGCAATACGGAAGCAACGCTGTTCATATCAGTTCAATTGTAAGCGGAAGTTCAAAATCATTAATAATTATAATCATGACCAGAATAATTACTGTGTGGCACTTTATACCAAAAGTAATTAACTTAACAGACAGACTTTTTATCAAATGACAAGACAAAAGTTTTCATTCTTGTGTTCTATTTGTGTAAATCACACAAAAAAAAAAAAATAATAATGATCAATTTAAAATTCATGAAGTGAAAGGCATTGAGGGTAAATAGAACTAAACTGAAAGAAGCTTAAGGACTTTTTTTTAAAACAAGAATTATTTAATGGAAAGAAAGAGGAGAAAACAAAGTTAGAAAAGCACAAATTGATTAAATTTTCTTTCCTTGCTATTCCTTTCGTATAGCTTTCATTACTTAAAAGCATCTTCGATGTAATCCCTATGTACAGCATTCATTATGAAAGTCTGTGACATAATTACAAAAAATTATCAAAATGCCCACGCTCAATTAACTTTTTTATTGTTTTTTATTTAATATACAGACACAAAAAAGACACTAAATTTATGGATGTTGTAAGCCAAATGTTACAAAAATCAAGGGAATATTGTTGAGTCTCTTTCTACCATTCTATGATCCCCGGGATGTATTTATCAATCAAGCTCTGATAGTATGGCCAGAGAGCATCTAGGTCAGGAATGATGGAAGATTTTGTGTATAAATCATATCGACTGTAAATAAAGGAAGTTGTAAAATTATTTATTGATGGGTGTGGAATGAAGGATGGAGTTATGGCTGTAATGTACTGTCGATCTATTTTATTAGGGCATTCGCTTATGATTAAGGTTTTCAAACCCGGAATCAAAAATTTACTGAATCCCAAGATTCCATACGGTCCATAATGCTCCCAGAAGGCACAAACCATAGAAATGGTCAAAAATCCAGCTCAAAACCGACTTATCTCTAACCTGATGACAGATTTTCACAAATCCATCCCCAAGCTAAAGTCACTTTAGTCTGTGACCGGATTTGCAACATTTTCATCGTGTAACTTCCGGAGCTTATGTTACACAAAACTAGTTTCACAATGAATAATCTCATCCCACACCCAAAAGTTTCCACACCACATCCACAACTATATCAACAGCATCATCTACACCACCTTGAAAATTCCCACAATTATGAAGCACTTTTCAACAGCATTAAACTCTTTAACCACTAATATAATGATAAAGCACCCCATGCCACCCTCTAAAACTCCTTTAGTTCTCAACTTTAAATTTATTAGCTCCTAAATACATCCAATAAAGAAAACGCGAAGCTTAAAAAGCTTAAGGAAAGACAACTTGATGCTGTATCATGCAATCTACTCCTCGAGACAATATGAATTTTAGAAGTGCTAGATAATTTTTATTTTTAGCTGCAGCACTTGCACTTCATTGAGGAAAGAATGAATGAAAATTGAATTGTGAAAAAAGAAACTTACTTGAATCTTAAAACCCATTGTTTAGTTTCGTTGTCTTCGGGTATCATTAAATGTTCATAGTCATTGGATGTATGCCATGGATAGAATGAATGATAACGAATGATATTGAGTGCTTGTTCAGGCAATGTTGAATTGTTATGTTTTAAAACTCGATACATATATTCATCATGTCCCCAACTCATCATTATGTTTTCAAGTCCAATATTTGGACTATACATGCCATATTTTGTATTATATTTTGGATTATATCCATCGGGATTTTCGTTAAAGCTCTCATCACGATAGACAATATTATCCGTCCATTTACATCCGACAACAAATGTATCGCCAACAACAGCCCATTGTGGTTCACCATAAAATGCCATAATCTTTCCAAGATCATGAATCAATCCAGTCAAATGCAGCCAGTCGTATTCAGGAAATTCTACACGTGCTCGCTCAGCTGTTTGAAATGCATGAATGATATTTGGTAAATCATTGTCCGGGTCACTTTCATCGACTAAATCGTTGAGCTTTTCTAAAGCTTCTCGTACTGTCATGTTTGCATGATCGAATTTCAACCAATTTTCATGGCACTCTGTGTGTCAAGAATAATAAAATGTATTAATGTTGGGCATGGAATTTGGGGCTTTATTTTGTGCTTTAATTTATGTTGAAAATGGGAAAAATTTTAACGGCTTTTTGGAATTTGAATTTTTAACCGCTTTTTGAAATTTGAATTTGAACTTTGAAGGGAGTGAAAGTATGAAAAATTAAATTTCAAAAAGCCGTTAGAAATTTAAGTTAGAATTTTCTGTTGATTGAAATTTAAATTTTGATATTTTCACACCCTTGAAATCCAAATTTCGTTGGATTTTCATATTTTCACACCCTTCAAAATTCAAATTTCAAATGTTCGTTACTAAGCCAATAATGAAAACAATACTCAATAACGCGGTTAGAACAAATCCACATTATCGACATCTTTATTTGTTATTAAACTTTCGAATCTGTTGACGCAAATAATGACGCCTTTATTTAAAGAGCTTCATGTTTATATTTATTTTTGAAAAATCGAAGAGATTAAATATGAATGAGACAACAACAACAACAACAAAACTTCATTGATATGCTCTTCCATTCGAGTATATTATTAAAACTTTTATAGAAAATGAGGGTATGCTGGAAAAAAAAAACTTTTTTTCTTATGACATAAATCTGATTTTTGTCATATAAATTTTTATAGTTCATATCTCATATATATACTTCATAAACTCCCATAAATTAAGCACATATTCTATTTAATTTATACTCACTCTTAACGAAATCAACTGTCTGATTTTTATGCATTAATCTGTAAGTATATCGCACTTGTTCCTTTAATGGATCATTTTCGTCTATCGTATAGTCTCGAAACTTTGATATATTTTTTTGTGCAAAATCTGGCTCCGGTCTAGATAAATTAAATAGGATTTATTAGGAGGCTTTTGATATTTAACTTTGCAGACGATTTGAACGCTTTTTTGGGTGAAGTCTTAATTGGACATTCACATCTATTGAAGCTCTGATTACAGTTTTTATTGACTTTGTCGTTTTCGTTCATTTTAAACGTTGAAATTCAATTTTTTTTCTGATTTTGATCTTGAAGTTCAAATTTAATCGACCTTTGAATTTCGAATTCAAAACTTGACGACTTTAAGCTTCAAGTTCAAAATTTGACAACTTTTGAGGTTCAAGTTCAAAACTTGACAATTTTTGAGTTTCAAGTTCAAAATTTGACAACTTTTGAGCTCTAAATTCAAATTTTGAATTTAAAAGCTTTTAGTTTAAATTGAACCGACTTTTGAACTTAAAATTTAAATCTTTAACTTTTGAATTCGAAATTAATTTTGAAATTTATCGAAGTCACAAAATTAAAACTCACAATTCTCAAACGACAAAATGAATAATAATCACAACATTAAAATTCACAAATTTACGTTCAAAATAGACCGAGAATCCTTATAAAGAGATGGAAAATTTTTAATCCTACCTTAGTAATTCTGAGGGATCTATCACTTTTGGGTGCTGTAATGAAATACGATTTACGAGAATTTTAATTTCTAAGTCTTCATAATTCCCCCAAAATTTATTGGGCTAATTACTTTTTATATTTATTTCATTGAAGAACTTCAAAAAAATTATTATTAATTTAATTCACTTACTTCCTTCACAATTAATCTCATGTTGATGAAGGTCTTTAAAATCTTAAATAAATTTTCACTTTAAGTATATTCAGTTCTGTCTCCTTCCACAATTTAATTCACACTGACTTAGATGTAGATTTAATGTCATGATTTTTATATGTTCTCAGCTCATCACAGCTTGTTAGATTAAAAATATTTATATATTTTTGAGACATTATCAAGCCCCCAAGTCTATCTTTATATTGACACTTGATCCTTTCGGAAGTGCAGCGTAAAAGTGTTGACGATTAAGTCGATAACTTGAAACTTTCCATTTGACTCACGTGCCGTAGCATTTTGTGAACTGATAATTAATGCTTATCAAACTACAACTAAATGTTCAGAGAATCTTGGTTATTGTTGACTTATACTGGTTATATCAGCTGTGTGGAAATAAAGGAGGAAGGCTTTTTGGGGGTTGATTGTACATGATGGAACTTCAAGTTGACTAAGATTTGGAAGAAGGATTGCAGTAGGATGAAGCTGATATGACTTAATTGCAAGTTTTATGCAAAATACTTGTTGAGGTTAAGGCCTGCTAGGTTAGGTTTAGTTGATGTTATGAGATTGATAGGGCAACAGTATAGGATTTTGCTTTAAAGGTGCGCACTTAGGGGAAAATTGTCAAAACCATGGAAATAGAATTGATCAGAATAATCAAAATTGAATGAATAAGTTCTGCAAAAACCTTTTTGAGACGAAATCCTTCAATTTTACGTTCATTCAAAAATACCATAAGGTAGTATCAAAGTAAAAGGATTTTCCTTCCTGGTTAATACAAAAAGTTTTGGAGAATCCAGTATTCAATCTTTTGATGGTCTTAATTTATGAATGATCCCTAAATTAGAATAACAAAGCTTTATTTATTATTTATTTGCTTCAAAACAAACAAATTAAAATTTTTTCAGCTGGAATGACATTAATTATGCTCCGTAATCAACCAAAGTAAATAATAAGCGTGTGCGTAGTTATTTTTGGAATTTTTCATTTTTAATCTTAGCCTTATTTTTAAATTTTGGGGTGTATCCCGAGGGCAAAGTAATAAATTCATAAAATCTGAAGCTAGCAAACAATCAAAATAGGCTTAAAATTCAATTTGTTGCTGAAATACTCAATATATATTCGGATTTTATGATTTGAAAACTGATTTAATTTTTTCAATTTTATGCATCTGCATGGACAGACTTTCCATCACATGATAAACGAATTATTTTGATTAAAGGATTATAAAAAATAAAATTGTTGAGTTTCACTTTGTGTGTTCCAGACGATTGCATATTCATACATAAAAAAAAATTGTTCATCATATCCACATATGTACACAAAAAACTTTTTCTGCAGATTAATTTATTAAAGTTTGTCTAATGTTTCTTTCAGTATGAGCAGCAACAACACAAAAAGTACACATCCCAGAAGAACCATAATTAAGCAAGTTGTAATGTGTCATGGGATATTTTATGGATAACAAAAGTTATACTGCAAATTTTTTAATGTGTAAAGCAGTGCAAAGGTGAAAAAAAAGTTTTTCAATTTAGAATTGAGTTGTTAAAAGTTCCATGAAAGGAACAATTATCAGAAAAATAAATGAAAATTTAACGATTTTTCAAAATTTGAAAATTTAACGATTTTCAATCAATTGAATTTTAGGTGCAATAACATTAAATTTTGAAAATTTGAAAAAACGACATATTAAAATTTGAAAATCCAACGCTTCCAGAAAATTGAACTTTATGTTCAAAAAGTTTCAAAATTTTGAAAAGTCGTTAAAGTTCAAATTTAAAAAAGTAATCACAATTCAAACTTCAAAAAGTCGTTAAAATTCAAACTTTAAAAACTCGTTAAAACTCAAATTCAAAAAGTATAAAATTTCAATTTGATAAAGTCGTTAAATGCTTAAAAGTTCTAAGTATAACCACTCAAATCTCTAATGCACTTTCTCATTTCCATAAAATCATAAAAAAATAAAGTCATCTAAAGTCTTTTCAAATAAATTTACAACTTTTTTGCATATAATTTACGACAATGAGATTATTTACCGTTAAAAGCATGTGAATGTCAAAAAGGTTCATATTTTATTATAAGTTAATCAACTTTTAAGGAAAAAGAGGAATGAATATTATGTGAGATTAATTTTTTTGTATGCAAGCTACTAGAAAATTTGTTTTGACTGTTGACGAGATAGATGCAGCACGTGGAATAAAAATAGTGTCTGTACGTACTGAAATTTATGATAATTTATCAGTTTTTCTTCTTTGCACTTTTATGACAAGCTATCAACATAAATGCTTAAATCATTTTGTGTCAACATCATAAAAATTTATATTTCCTGTTTATGCTTTATTTTCCAGCATTAGATGTACTGTAAATAAGCTGAAATATGCTTTGATAACATAAAAATTTCAACTACTTTTTTTATCCTTTGAAAAAAAATTTATTTTCTCTTTTCTTATATTTAAACAGAATAAGATTCACAGACCAAAACAAATCTACCATCTCTTTGAGTGCTTATATCGTCCTGGTGATCTGCTTCTACTTCTACTTCTTCGATATTTCCTTTTCCTGTGTGACTTTTTCTTTGAACGTTTCCTTTTTGGCGATGAATCGCTGCTTCTTGACGACGACGACCTTGACCGTGAACGAGATGTTGATCTGGAGCTTCGAGATGATGAGTTTTTTCTGTGAAAATATAAGAAAATTAATAAATGTTTGTAAAGTTCAAAAATATTTAACGGTCATTTCAGATTTGAAATTCAACTTCAAAATTTGAATTTCAAAAAAGAACCGTTAAAAGTAATGAAGCAATAAAATTCATACCTAGATCGAGATTTCTCCGACATTGTTGACGATTTAACAGACGCAGAATCATTTGAATCCTCACCACATTGCGTGAGATTTATGACATCATCCTCCCTTTTACTTCCACCATTTGAACTGCCATTAGATCCTAAATGATTAAAGAATGTTTAGAATAAAAATTATGGAAGCTTTTGTGTGAGGCAAGTAGCAAGTAGCATAAAAAGGGTCTATACTATAGACTATCCTCATACCTTTAATTTGATTGATGAACATCATTGCTTTCTTTTTCCGTTCAATTTGCAACATTTTTTCCTTCGGCAACATTCCCATTTTTGCTCGTGCTGCATTTAATAATTTATCATTTAGTCTTTCCTTTGCAAGCTTCTCCTCACGTTCTGTGGCTATAATATCAACTTGTCGTTCGAGTTCTTCTTCGATGCTAGTCGTTATTCGTGGTGGACTTGGCGTTTGAGGAATATTATGACAATTCTCTTTACTTTCATCGTCGCTATTTGCCATACTCGTTGACTTTAATGGCGGTCGTTCTTCCTTTGTCTTTATCGAAAATGATACAGGCGCTGGCGGGGGTTTTGGAAGAACAATTTCCACTTTTTTAGGCGCTTCAATGACTTTTGTGCTTGATGCTGTTTGAGGCACTATATTAATGCTGTTACATGGCTGAAAACTCTTTACTTTCATTTTATAATATAAATTATATTCATTATTTTCATGAAGGAACTGAAATCTTGGATCTTGTTTAAAAATCAATTTCTGTTCAAATTCAGGTCCATTTTTGGCAACATATGTTGCTGTTTTATCGATTACAATTTGAATTTCTGATGGCGGTATTGGACCTTTATATTCTTCGGCTTCGTCCTCTTCATGATCCGTTTCACTTTCGGAATTGTAACTAGCAACGAGACTTAAAGATCCCCCGATTATTTTTGATGGATCTGAATTTGTTACAATTTGTTTCCTTTTCTCTTCTTCTTCTTGCTTCCTTTCCAATTCTGATATTGGAGCTTTTGTTATTTTACTAATGAGTTGTGTATAAGCACAATCCGCAGATGGTTTGAACTGCATTTTTGGTATAATTATTGTCGATGTCGTTGCCACTTCCTCGTTTTCATATTTTGAATCATTTGTATTTGAATTATCATCCATGCTATTCTCATTAATTTTACTATTCTGCCATACATACGTATTATTTTTTATCATTGATAATATGTGCTTATAATATGCATTATACTGTCCATTATGATTGAGAAATTCAAATTGTGGATTTGATGATTGTTTTGTCTTTAAAAGAATTTCCATTTGTGGACCTTGTGATGATATAAATTTGGCAGTCTTTTCGATGATTTGGTTCAATTTAACAGTATTTGGATATTCCATGTCAGTTGGTAAATTAAGATTCTCGCCTGGTATGAATGGTGTATCATCACTTTCCTCATTTTCCTCTTGTGTCACGTCCGCCGACTCTTTTGGACCAATTTCCTTAACTTCATCATAACTGAATTCTACTTGATTATATCCTGCAATTGTCTGTCGTTTTTCCAGTTCCTCTGTTAAAATTTACAACACCAAGGTATTAGCATATGAATTGTAATTGAATTAATTAAGCACTTACCCTTATACATTTCCTCTTCAACTTCATTTTTATAGAGACTATAATATCGTTCCTCTTCAGCCAAAAGTTCCGCTTGTTGTTCCGCAGGAGGTAATCCATCCAATCGATTGATATAACTGTTTGATGATGATTCATATGGTGTTATTTCGGATAATGTTGCTCGTACGTCATATCTAGTCATGAAAATTGAAAGAAATCGAGAGAACAAGAAAAATGCATTAATTATTGTGGAAATGGAATGGATATTAAGTCTGAATTTCAGTTATCATTCAGAATAATTGGCATATTAGAAGAAAAGATGGATCGATGAATTAATCCAAATTTTCATCAATGCACCACTGGATCTATATTATCATAAAAATCAATTAACATATGTAATAGAAAATATATATAAAATGGAACATCGCAATAATTACCATCTATACCAACCATTTTTATCATCATCGCTACTCATCATTCAAAGCATCTAAAGAATGAGAAATCTTATATTGGCCCAGTCTTCCAAAAATTTTAATATTTTTTTCAAATTTTCTTTTTTTATTTATTTAATTAATTGGAAAGACATATGGGATAGGCACATATTCGAACAGGACGACGATAACGTGATGAACACGTTTAATAAATATAAATGAATGTTTTTTATATTAAGAATTCGTGGATTTTTTTATGTAGGATGTTTTGTGTTGCTGCAAAATCTAAATCTATTTAGTTCATTAGTTCACAATAAGTGTTTCTACGGTATGAAATGTACAATAATAAATCATTAATATGTACATGACACTGCGTAGAAGCGAAATATAAGTCTTAAAATCGAGAACATACAGAATAATACAAGTAGATAAAAATATATACCTAGAAATTGAATCTTTTGGTTCGTATGGTGCTGGTATTAAATGACTCTCTCTATCAAGCTCTAATGCCTTTTTGTCATCTCTATATAGTTTACAATGATAGCCAAATACCAAAAAATCAACCGATTTTGCAGTGTCGTATTTTGACTTGACTTTCAATATGCCACTTTTATGACTCATGTTTAACGCCTAAAATCACGATTTCCTTAACGTCCTCATCGATCTATGTGTAGTACTGTGTCTTGTTGACAAGCTTATTGCCGTTTATAGCCGGAATTTCTATTTTAATTGACTAAATTCTTAAATTATTCTCGTCTATTTACGATTTTTATAGCAAATTTTTTCACATTAAGTATAAAAGTTCAATGAAGACTGGATGGCTAAAGCGCTTCGGTCATTTTTAGGTTAGAATTTCTGAAATTTATATATTTCGCAGCTGATTAATAAATTTTAGTCTTTTTTAATCCAAAACATTTCCTTAATTAATCATGACAGTCAGACAAAATAAGTAAAAATAATCAAATTTCAACAAATATAAGCTAACTGATTTAACGGTAAAATGAGATTCAAATTTACAGTTATTCAAAGGTAAAACCCTGAAAATTTCAAAATTCAAAAATTCGTTGTATTCACTTGACAATTTTAATAAATTTAATTTTTATTTTCCATCCATTTATCGACAAAAATCAATCAATATTTTTTTAATACTTTTACATGAATTTATTTGATTGTGTGTATTTGCTAATTGAATGTGAGATAGGAGAATATTTAAAAAAATAAAACTAAATCTGTATCCTTAAATTAAAAAGAAATTTCTGATAATTGTTCTGTATGATATAATTAATTAAATTAAATTAAGTTTCACATGTCAATGGTTCATTTGACTCTTCCTTTTTCGTAGCCGTTCCATTTTCCTCTTTTTTCTCAGTTTGGTTTGATGTCTCGGACGACTTTTCTTCTGACGAGTTCTTTTCCTCTTTAACTCCGTCTATTTCAGCTTTTCCATCTGTTTTCTGCTTCTTTCTTGGATTTTTAAATGATTCACGGTTCTTACGGCCATCACCTTGGGGACCTTCATCCTCTGAATCTGAGAATTCATTATCTCCCATTATGCGTTTATCTTTAATTGACTGTGGCAAGCGTTCATCCTTATTATCATCATCTTCGGCCGCGCCATCCTGATCATCAATATCCATTTTAATTCCATCCTCTGGAATTGGTTGAACTTGAACACCAGGTGCATGCGGAAGCATACGAAGATTCTCAAATAATCGTGACTTTACTTTATCCAAATAGTCGGTTGTGTTGAGATTCGTCATATTTGATGGTGAAATGTGGAGCTTAAAATCTGGACCAAAATACTCAAAGTAGTCATTGTAGGGCAGTTCGTTTGCAATTTCAACGCCTAATGCGACTGATGTTTCGTATGTCCAACATCTTGATACATTTCTTATCGTATAGCCTCCACCTCCTGTAAATTTATTGCGAATTTAGTTAAATGAATTAATTAAAAACTCAATTTTGGATCTTACCTAAAACCATGAATGGAAGGTTGTATTTCTTGACAAATTCGACACATTTTCCATGTCCTTTTACTGTGAGATTAAAACATCCAAGACGATCACCAGTTAGCGAATCAGCACCACACTGAAGAATGACGGCGGATGGCTGGAAAGTCTCCATAACTTTAGTCATAATTGGTACAAAGATCGACTCGTAGCTCTCATCATCCATTCCGTCTCTAAGTGGAACATTTACAGCATAATATTTGCCTTTGCCAGCTCCAATATCTCTTAGGTCACCTGTTCCTGGGAAATATTCACCATATTTATGGAAACTTGCAGTCATGACTCGATCAGTTGTGAAAAATGCCTCTTCTACGCCATCACCGTGATGGACATCAATATCGATGTATAGAACTCGCTGATGATATTTTAAAAGTTCCAAAATGCCAAGAACGATATCATTAACATAGCAGAAACCAGATGCTTCTGATTTTTTAGCATGATGAAGACCACCACCCCAATTAATGCAAATTTCTGCAGCTTGTTTGTTGAGTTTTACGGCTGATGCAACAGAACCGCCCGCTGAAAGTTGACAAAACTCATATAAGCCATCAAATACTGGACAATCCTCTCCGACATTAAAACGTTGCATCTGCTTGCTGTATTCATTCATATTATCAGGTCTTATTGATCGGAGGAATCTGATATATTCGTCCGAATGAAATTTAGTCATTTCATCTTGTGTTGCTTTATGTGGACGATAAATTTCCATTTTACGGTATAGACCATAATTTAATAGGAGATTATGTGTCATTCGTATACGGTGGGGTTTCATCGGATGTCCTTGTCCATAATAGTAGTTTCCAATATCACCTAGTATAATTAATAGATAAGAAAATATTATTGGTTATACTAAATTTAAATTTTTATCTTAACTATCTTCATATAACACTTTGGCGGCTTTATATTGTAAGCATTTCTACTGTACGGTCATCAACTAAGGTAAAGTGACGCGTCTCGACATTTCCAGTAAAAATTTGAAAATTGCAATTTTCACTTTTCATCACTATTTTCTAAGAAACTATCAATACTTTAATTAATTATAATACTTACTATCATAATAATAACAAACACGTTTCTTTGAATGCGGTACAGTCGTCATAATTAATTAAATTTGGCTCAATTTATGGGGAACCACACAAAACTTTGCTTAAGTTCAGAAAAATTACTTGAGTGCGATTAGCAATAAATTACGTTTAGAAAATAAAGTTCAAAATTAACGAATTTTAAAAATTTAAATCATAGTAAACACATTTGGAATGATCATTCGAAATACGACTTTTAAAGCACAATTTTCTGATCGCAAAAAATAATTAAAATCACGCTAATTAATAAAGACAGAAAGCAGAGAAGCCAAAAACATCGGCAACTGCACCACAGAAATAAAACTAGAATCGAGTGAATTATAAAATGTCATATAGTCAAAGTCTATCATTTCAAGAAGACGATGATTTCATTATTTCGCAATCATTTTCTCAATTTAACTTTCAAGACTTTACATTGCCGAGTCAATCGCAAGCTTCTCAGATAGATCATCATATTGGAAGTCAGGTAAAATGTGAATTAACTTATGAAATTCAAGAAAAAATAATGATGACGCATAATTGCGATAAAAAGAGAAAAGAAGGCACAAAATCTGTACATAATCAAAATGTATTATAACTCGTTATTGATTCCTTGTCTCAACTAATTAAATGTCTTTAATTTGTCCATTGGAAGTAACTGATTGTATTACAAAAGTGAAACAACCTGTGGCACGAAGTCAATTTATAGGAAACAAACCTATAAAAATTCGTTCCTTACATTTAGCCTTGAGTCAGCAAGTCTTATCATTATATTGCTTTATAGAAATTTTATAATACGTGCAATTTACTTATTTGTTTCTCATTTATTTTAGCTCAATGGCTTTGATAAGTTGGAACCGCCATCGCCAATAAGTACTAGCAGTAAGATTAATGCTATTACATCAGGCTTAAATGATTTGCAGTTTGAAGAAGAAGATGATGATCAAATATCATCAAAAGAATTATCCGCTCATAGTTGCCGTTATTGCGGAATATCTGAGCCATCGACTGTTGTGATGTGTAATATTTGCAAAAAGTGGTTCTGTAATGGACGTGGAAATACGTCTGGATCACATATTGTTCATCATTTAGTTCGCGCCAAACATCGTGAAGTTACGTTACACGAAGACGGACCACTTGGAAGTACTGTTCTTGAATGCTATTCTTGCGGTATACGCAATGTTTTCGTTTTGGGTTTTATTCCCGCGAAAGCTGATTCGGTCGTTGTACTTTTGTGTCGGTAAGTAGACGAAAGATAAGAAATGTTTTTGGTGACGTTAATCTTATTTTCCCACACTTTTGTATACTTTATAGACAACCGTGCGCATCGCAAAATTCATTAAAGGATATGAATTGGGATCAGGAAAATTGGAAACCATTAATTTCTGATCGTTGCTTCCTTCCATGGCTCGTTAAAATTCCAACTGAGCAGGAACAGCTTCGCGCACGTCAAGTAACTGCTGCCACGATTAACAAGCTTGAAGAATTATGGAAAGAAAATGTTGAAGCGTCAATTGCTGATTTAGAAAAGCCGGGAATTGACAAGGAACCGTCACAAGTACAGCTTAGATATGATGACGGATATCAATATCAAAATATTTTTGGTCCTCTTGTTAAACTCGAGGCTGATTATGATAAACGCTTAAAAGAGTCACAGACTCAAGAGGGAATTGAAGTTCGTTGGGATACAGGATTGAATAAGAAGACTATCGCATACTTTACGCTAGCCAAAATCGATTCAGACATGAAATTAATGCATGGCGACGAGTTACGTTTACGCTATGTTGGAGAATTGCATGAATCTTGGTCGGCTATTGGCCACGTCATTAAAGTGCCTGATAATTTTGGAGAGGATGTTGGATTGGAATTAAAGCATAGCTCAAATCCGCCAACTAAATGCACGAGTAATTTTGTTGTTGATTTCATATGGAAAGGAACTAGTTTTGATAGAATGCAACAGGCTTTAAGAAAGTTTGCTGTCGACGACAATTCGGTGTCGAACTTTATCTATTCGAGATTATTAGGTCATTCTGGTGCTGATGATGTAACCTTTAGGATTAATAATCCACCTAAGCACTTTTCAGCCCCTAACTTGCCTGATTTGAATCGTTCTCAAGTTTATGCTGTTAAACATGCCATCCAAAGACCATTGTCCTTAATTCAGGTAATTTTTAACGAACTTTTTGAATTTGAACTTTTAAAGATCAAAATTCAAATTACTTTTGAACTTTGATTTTCAAATTTTTGAAAACCGTTAAAATTATTAAATGTTTTATTAATTTTATAGGGTCCACCCGGAACTGGAAAGACCGTAACATCAGCAACGATTGTTTACCAATTGGTCAAAATCAATGGAGGTCCAGTTTTAGTTTGTGCACCAAGTAATACTGCAGTTGATCAACTGACTGAAAAGATTCATCGTACGAACTTAAAAGTCATTCGAGTATGTGCAAAATCACGTGAAGCTATTGACTCACCAGTTAGCTTTTTGGCATTGCACAATCAAATTCGTAATATGGAAACGAACAGTGAATTAAAGAAATTACAACAATTAAAAGACGAAACTGGAGAATTATCTTCAGGAGATGAGAAACGCTATCGTATGCTTAAAAAGCAAGCAGAAAAGGAACTGCTTGATGCTGCTGATGTGATTTGCTGTACTTGTGTTGGTGCTGGAGATCCAAGATTATCTCGTATTAAATTCAACTCAATCTTAATTGATGAATCTATGCAATCGACAGAACCAGAAGCGATGGTTCCAGTTGTACTCGGTGCACGTCAGTTAATTCTTGTTGGAGATCACTGTCAGCTTGGTAAGTTCCCTAAATTGTATGCAATTTTAAAATGATTAACTAAATAATATTAATTTTTACAGGCCCAGTCGTTATGTGCAAGAAAGCAGCAAAAGCTGGATTGTCTCAATCGCTTTTTGAACGTCTCGTTGTGTTAGGAATCAGACCATTCCGTCTAGAGGTTCAATATCGTATGCATCCTGAATTGTCGCAATTTCCATCGAATTTCTTCTATGAAGGTTCACTTCAGAATGGCGTTTGTGCCGAAGAGAGAAAATTACGTGTCGATTTTCCGTGGCCATCACCTGAATGTCCTATGTTTTTCCTTGTCACTCAAGGAGCTGAAGAAATTGCCGGAAGTGGAACGTCATATTTGAATCGAACGGAAGCGGCAAATGTTGAAAAAATCACAACAAGATTCTTAAAAGCTGGATTAAAACCTGAGCAGATTGGAATAATTACTCCATATGAAGGACAACGTGCTTATCTCGTTCAATATATGCAATATCAAGGAAGTCTACATAGTAAATTGTATCAAGAAATTGAAATTGCTTCTGTTGACGCTTTTCAAGGTCGTGAAAAGGATATTATTATCATGTCTTGTGTCCGATCAAATGAACATCAAGGAATTGGTTTCTTGAATGACCCAAGACGTCTCAATGTAGCACTAACGCGTGCAAAGTATGGAATCATTATTGTAGGGAATCCAAAAGTTTTGTCGAAACAGCAGTTGTGGAATAACTTGTTGAACTTTTATAAGGAAAAGAAAGTTCTTGTTGAAGGATCACTTAACAATTTGAAGGAATCAATGATACAGTTCGCAAAACCGAAGAAAATTGTCAATACATTTAATCCTGGACAACATTTCATGTCATCGACAATGTTTGATGCTAAAGAAGCAATGCCTCAACGTTCATTCTATGGCAATAACAGTAATAATGATAGAATGATGCCTGGAAATATGGGAATGAATAATACTTGGGGTATGGATATGTTCCGTGCACATGACTCAATATCATACATTTCACCAGATCGTGCACAAGCTGCATTACAAGGAATGGCAGTTCCCGTTGGTATGTTTATGAATATGACAAATAATATGCCGCCAAGATATTTCCAACAAGCGGCAATTCAACAAGCAGCCAAACAAAGTCGTGCTAAGAAAATGCCACCAAATCAAATCGGCAATGCCGGTGCATCGCAATCAAAAATGCGCGGACGTAATAGTCAACCCGGTCCATTAACGCAATCAATGAGTCAAAATATGATGAGTCAGCCAGGATTTAATGCTGACTTTTCACAAGGTGACTTTTTAGAATCACAAGGCGATGGCTTATTATCACAAGATTTCGCAAACAGTCAAGGTCCTGATAAATTTTATAGTAATTTCCAGTCGCAAAATTTTTGATGAACAGTTAATGATGATTGCAATATGAACCATATTGATTTAGAATGCAAATCAAAGCTGCGATAAACAAACACAATGGACATAAAGAGCATGAAAGATGGCAATTTAACATGTCATGAGACATCATCAACAATGATACTAAACATCAACAAACAAACAAAAAATTATGAAAAAATGAGGTGGGAAAATTTTTTACGAAGAACAGTTCACAATGACTCATCAAAAACTTAATACAAAAAATCAAAAATAATATCCAATTTGAATGATGTTGACGACAAATTCATTACAAATTAAATATGAAAAAAAAAGAATACAAAAAAAAAATTATAGAATATTGCATAAAAATCTCTCTTCCTTCGCGAACATTGAAATGGTCAGAAAAGAACTTTTTGGATGCCAAAAGTTACGACGATGAATTGTGACGACTGAAGGATATACACATTTGATGCGTGATTTTTTTAAAATACATCAGAAATAGCGACGTTAATAAAGTAAGAGCTCTTGGAGACTACTCATATGTTTGGAGTTTGAAGTGAGAGATAATCATTCATGATGAAACGAAAGTAAATAGAGAAAAAAATCTTCAATTCGCTGCAACAAATTTATTAAAAGAAAAGAACTTTTTTATTTTTTATTTTTTTTATTATTATTCCATCTTTAGTTTTGTTTCTTATTCAACTGAAAAAAAAAGTCTGTTATCAATTTTAACTTGTTTCAAAAAACGAAGAAAAAAAACAACAAAAATTTCACGAGTTTTCTTTTTTGGAAATAAATTTCATTTTCCTTTGCAAAATTTCAAATTTGTTGACTTTTAATAGTTTGCTGTTGTATGGTTTTCAAAATGATTGAAAACATTTGAAAGGTTTTAAATATATTTTGGACTTTTAAAACTTTTGCTGTTGTACAGTTTCAGAATAGTCTTTTTTGTTGTAAAACATTTGAAGGGTTTTCGTTATTATTTAGCTCTTTGGTGATTTGAAGCATTTAGAAAGTTTGATAAACTTTTGGTGTTGTGAGGTTTTAATGTGTTTTCTAAACATTTGAAGGGTTTTCAACAATTGTTTAACTGTTTAATGATTTGAAGCTTTTTGAAATCCTCCTGCTGTTGTGAGGTTTTAGGATATTTTTAAAATCTTTTTAAGTTTTTTGAAAAATTGGTTAAAAAAAATAGAAAAAATTTCAGGTCATGAAAAAATGACGAAAGGATTTCCCAAAAATTTTTTAAACATCATCAAAAGATTCGAACTCTTAACAGTATCAAATAATTGACACTTCTCTAATTTCATTTTTGATAATTATTTGCTTAATCATCTTCATAAATTTCATTTACAATTGCTATTTTCAATCTTAAAATTGATAGTTAATCTAAAATATTCTCAAATCCTCACATGTCCATCTGATTCCTTCCCATTCCAAAATTATCAAAAGCTTTTCATTTATTTCCTCTGTTTATTTTCTTTCTGTTCTCGTTTCAATAACATTATCATGTTCTATGTACGCATATATTTATTTAATTTAAAAATTCCAAGTGCTGTTTTCATTTCTATAAAAAAAAGCAGTGGATATATATCCATTCTTGACAGAGAGAAAGATAATTGGAAAAATCTTCTTTGAACTGGACCGAAAATATAAAGCGTATAAAGGGGTTGAAATTTGAAAGTATAGATAGGAGCTATGATGTTAAATATCAAAGGATGGATGGATAGGCTCGTTGTTCTACATATAATTGAAGGATGGTCAACGGAAATATTGGAATTTTTTTACAAATTTCGTTGCTTAGGTGGGGGTTGTTTATTGGTGACGTCTTAGGAAGGCTTTCGGGTATGTTGGGGATGGAAATGGAATTTTTCGGGAAATTTTGAGTCCTCAAACTCGCGCTGCCAACCCAAGTGGATATGTTGATATCTAGTTCAATCGTGATTTTGTCCTTTTGGGTAGCACGGACTTTAGCATAGCTTGTATGGTCGACTGGCTATTAATAGGTCAGTTAAGACAAAGTGGGTTCGATTCCCACTAACGACAGATATCTCCATCCATTACATCTGGTCAATTTAGAGTTTTCTAACCTAAAAATTCAAAAATTTGATGCAAATTTCCGTCAAAAAATTGAAAAATCACCTTGATTTCAATATGTAAATCAAAATTCTAATTACCCATCATTCACAAACAATCCCCTTTAGATCTATGTTGATAAAAAAAACATTCATAGACAATTTTTTTTTATCTCTCATTTTCCTTCTTATATGGTGCACGGCGCAAAAGATGGACGCAAGTATGAAAAGTTATATGTAAAATGAGAATGAATGGATAGAGAGGCTAGAGAGTAAGAGAGGAGGGGGGTAAAGAAAATTGGGTATATATGCAAAACAACGTCAAACAATAAATATTTAGATAGGAATTTTTTTTTTCCTCTCGGACTAAGGCGAATAAATCGATTCAACGTACGTACGTTGTACATACATATAATATATGAAAAAAAAAGAAGGAAGAAGAACAAAGATTAGATTCGAGTGTAGAATTTTTCATCATTTTTTGGGGCGAACCTTTCGTGAGATTTGAGTTTTTTTCATATATGAAAAAAATACTTTGCATATGTGTGTAAATATATGAGCCGGGCAGGCGAGCGTGGACATTTGGAGAGACTCTTTGAGAAAGAAAAAAAAATAAAATAATATCCAGCAGTGGTAGCTAATATTAATATTATTGTTGTTGTGCTCTTATTATTATTAATATTTTCTCGAATATATTGCATACATAAACATAAGGAAGAAAAAAATAAATTAACATTCACTTGTTATTCATGCAAATATATTCGAATGTTTTGGATATACACATGATTTTTCTCCATATCCACTGCTTTTGACTTGGGTTTTATGATTAAAATCATTTATTTTGGTCAAATTTTATTCTTTAGCTTGGATTTTGAGTTTTTGTCGACCACGTGTCTTAATTTATCATAAAAAAATAGATTTTTTGATGAAATTTGATAGATTAACAGCAATTCTTATATAAAATGACATTCTTGCCACTTTTTTAGATCATAATATTAAATTACATCCTAAAGATTTAACTTAAATCCATAAATATAGCCGAAAAACTTTTCGAAGTGGACAAATTTTCAAACTTAAAAATTCAAATCAAAAATTTCCGTTAAATTAAATATTCTCAATTTAACAATCAAAATCGCTTCCTGATACCTCTCACCAACTGCTCATTTACTCGTTCTGTGATAAATTTTCATGTTATTCTTTGAGGCAAAAAGAAAAGGGGTTCAACATGTCCAGCAAGCAGGATATTATAAATATTACGTTGGTAGGATTTTATTCTTTCATAAATATTTCATCATTTTAGATACATGCATGTAGATTTTCAGTGAAAATGGAAAAAAAATTGGATGTAGCACAAGAGAGCACGTCAAAGAAAAATTTTTCAATTTTAAGTCTTTTATTATTTACGCAAAAAAAAAAAAAATATTGTCCGGTATTGTAAAAAATTAATGAGCACCACTTTCTCACCCTTTCATAATGTCAATTTTTAGATCTTTTTCTTGCTAGAGCCTGGCAAAGGAGAAAAAGTATCAAAAAAAGAAATGAAAGGCACAGCTTCGAGAATTTTGTGCTATGGTGCGAAATATTTATTAATTATATATCGCAAGAGTATGAGGCACTCTCGCTCTCACTCACTCACTCTTATTTTTAAAAAAAAGGGTTGATGATAGAAAGTGAAAAATAAAGTAAATGTTTATTCACAGTGTCCACTTCGTTAAGCGTTTTGGGAGGCATAATTGGATCCTGCGCGTGATGTTCACAGAAAACTGCTTTTCAATTAATTTTAAATTCCTTCATTAAATGAAGGCAGAAAAAAAAGAATTTTAATCTTTTATGGACATTGTAATTGATTTTTTTCTTCATACTTCTTTTGATGATTTTAGAAAAATTTTCTTTGAATTAAGGTTAGGGAGTTGTTGGCAAATGATGTATTGTGGTTGGAATTTTGAGGATTTTTTGGTTAGGGGTGGAGGTTTTGAGGTTAGAATTCATAGGTTGCGTTTTCTAAGTTTTTTTAATTCTTAGGTAGAGTGCAAAACAGTCAAGAACCGTACAATTTCTTAGTAATGTGTATGGTTTATCTGACAAAACCTGTCAGGTGCCTGTTTTGTAACTCTGTTCTTAGTTACGTAATGATTCTTAAGTTATGTTTGGATTTGTGACATGTGCTTTAAGGCAGTGCAGTTAAGGAAAGGAAGGTTGGCAGAGCAAGAAGATGTCATGAACCGTATGTCATGTGCGGTTTTGATCAAGGCTTACCACCAAGGTTGGTGAAAAACAAAACGTTGTCTCCCACTGGACTAGAACATGGTATTCAAGGCCACTCTGAACGAGAGTCAAATAGACAATATTTAGCACCAGATAATCGCCAAGTCGGTTTAAAACAGATTTGAAATTAGCACAGATAATACAACCCAGAGTTCTTCAGACTGTGATTAGTCAATTCCATGCTATGCTTGGAATTCATGATCTTTTTGGCGTTGTGTGTCATTTTGGTCACGTTTAGTCACACTACTCCAATAGCTGGTTTCTCAGAAAATATCATCTAATCTTCCATAGAAGTGCTTGTATAAAACTCCAAAGGTTTGTGTCAAGGAAAAATCTTATTTTAGAAAAAGGATTGAGGTTAGAAAAAGGTAAACAACCTTATTTAACAGCCTGACGTCACACTGAACCACCCCAGTATACCTTCCGTGATAACTAATAGAAATTCACTAAGAACCTTGCAATTATCACGTTCAAAACCACACAACAATTACTATAAGGTAGAAAACACTTAAACCACACAAGTCATTCCTGTTTATGATTTCTATTTATATCAAAAATTTCTTATGTCTTGTGTTTTTAAATTAGACTCTTCCGCTCCATCCCTATATTATTAAAATAATTTTAACCCCTTTGCATGCATACGTAAATGATAAATGAGATTTAATTAAATTCAACATAGCCAGTTGATGTTATAGAATTTCCTTTGTTTTTCCTATAAACATGAACATACACTTTTCTTTATCAAATAATGGAGATAAATTCTTTAAAGCATGCAGTCTCTATTCTCACCCCCTCTTGTTATTTTCTGTTTAAAAAACTGTCGTCCTTATAAAATTTATGCGAAACGGAAAATTTTTCATGTAGTGGACAATATAAAATTTATGGATATTCTTATTAGCAATTCTCATGTGTAGGTGTTAGTTGGGTTTATTCAGTTTGGACGGAATTGATGGAATTTTTTGATATTATTTTAAGGGTTATTTGATGGAAAAATTCATTGCATTTTATATTAAAATTTTAAATTTAATTTAAAAATATGTTATTATAGTCTTGAAATTTAATGTCATTCACATATGTAGTTATGTACTGTTTTGAGATATTGGGTCAGTGCAAAGTGTGAGATCAGCAATCATATAGAAGAAATCAAAACAATAATTTAAGTAAATTACAGAAGAAGTTTTGTATAATACGGAATATAAACCGGTTAAACCACTTTATTTTCGTCCTACAATTCTCACTGGATCAATAAGGACAAAACATCAACAACATTTTGTGAAATATGAACAGATTATCAAATCAAAATCACAAATCTTTAGGTTAAATTTAACGCATTTTTGAAATTCAAAATTTAACGACTTTTCAAAATTCAAATTTTTAACGAAAGTGACTCGATAAATGTCAAAAGTTTTAAAGTTCAGTAATTCGTTAAAAACATTTTAAAATGATTGAAAAATTCAAAAATTTTTAACGAAAGTGTGGCAAAAAAAGATGCAAAATAGTACAAAACTAAAAAATACGTTAAAAATTTCTTTCAAAAAGTGAAATTTCGAGTTTCGTGTTATTTTGCGTCTCAGGGCTAATGACAGCTTAACGATTGAGAGTCCATTAAGCCATTGAATTCAAACCTAGACCTACAGTTTATAGTAAAATCCGAATCACTCCAAATATCTATAACTTTACGAATTTCAGTATTTCTAACGAAAGTGATGCAAAAAAGAAGCGAAACATTTTATTCCTAAAAAATACGGTAAAATCGTAAAAAAAATTAACGAAAGTGATGCGATAAAAGATGCAAACATTTCAAGGTTGAAAAATACATTTATTTTGTAGTTAAATTTTTCAATGAAGTATATCTCAATAAAAATTATGCAAAAGAGCAATAAATTGATGATGCAACAATTTTCAAAACTCAAAAATCCGTTAAAAATCAAATCAACTCCAATATCCCATTTTAATCAATTTAATGCGCCACAAAACTATCCAATATCCATTAACCATCATCCATTTCTCATCAAAATAACGAAAAGTATCATTTAAGTGTGAGAATTCAACAAAAAAAAAAAGGAGTAAGTAATGATAAATTGACTTTGATAACACGAACAGATCGGACAAGAAAGATGTGGTCATTTAAAAATTGTAACATTTAATGAGTAAGACGGTTCTGTGTGTGGGGGATGGAACTAATGAAATTATTATTAAAGTTCGATGAACAGTTGCTTCCGTCCTTAAAAAAAAATTGACAGTTAATGCAATCTTTGTGTCATTTTCCTTCGTGCAGAAAAGTATTGAATTGAATGGTATGAGGTTGAATACAAAATTCATTCAGCATGACTAGGGTATGGGTGAGTGAATGAAAATACACGAATATATATAAAGAATTTTCAATCTTCGTCCAGGCTAAGAGAAGCATCGAGAAAAAGAGAGAAAGGGTGACATGAAATAATTTTCAAACCGGCGGTCCTCTTTATGTACTGATGCTTGTTGGAACTGAATGGTTTGAGAATGGACACAAATACACACACACAATGACAAAAAAATCTCCAAAGTCTCCACGACAAAAAAAAAAAAAAAATTTCTCCGACAACAACAACAACAAAATAAGTTCTATAATACTTAAATTTATGTAGAAAAAGGAACAAGCCAAGGCAGGAATAGGAAACAGCACAACAAAAAGGGGTAAAATACACTAGTGTGAGTGTGTTAAAAGCCTTTTAAATTTTTCGCATCGATGGGATGTCGGTCGTCGGAAAAAAAAAGAATGAAAATCTCTTGAGAATAGCCAGAGCAAAAATATTCTATAGCTTTAACATCATCAGCCCCTGTCTATGCTTCAAACTTTTTTTTTTTTTTTATATTTTCAGTAATGTTGTAGTAAATATATATAAAAAAAATCACATTGAGGTGGTATGAGGGTGGAATGAAAAGGCTAGCACAGAGTTCTGACCAGCTTCGCAACTCACCCACCCTACCCCACCCCACACAGCACACTGAACAGCAGCAGCAGCAAAAAAAAAGTGAAAGTGAAAATTTAACATTACGATGATGATTCTATGAAAATGTAAAAGGGGTGGTGGATGTGCTGTGTATTGAAAAGTGAAAGGAAGAAATTTTCATTCTTGCTCTTGCTATTCCGCATCTTTTTATGGCCAAGCGTTTCCAATTTTTTTATTTTCACTTTCTCCCTTCTTGTGTGTGTATTTTTTTTTTTTATGTATAAAGTCCGAAGTATGCTGGCCAACTGCTTACTTTACATATAAGTAAAATATGTATGTGTTGCTGCTTTGCTGATGCTGCCTATATAGATGTATATATACATTTGTGCGTACATGAGGAGGCAAGTTAGGGAGTTGTTGGTCAGTGATGTCTTGGATGACTTGGTATTTAAGGTTAGATGAGGTCTGGTGCTGTAAAAATTTTGGTTTTTGTGAATTTCAGAAGTAGCTATATTATAATCCGGAATAGATATTTGTTGTCCGTTCTACTCACTTACTTACTTCTCTGTCCGTACAGATGAATTGTGGCTTCAAAACGACTCACAACGGAATAGAAACTAATCATCATCAACAACCGTTTTATCAGATAACAATTGATTTTTGCTTCAAAATTATGAATTTGTTAGCTTAATTTAGCGTATTTTGGAATTTTCAAAATTAAACGACTTTTTGAAGTTCAAATTTTGAGGTGACAAAGAGATGTAAAGCATTTTAAATTTCAGAAACACGTTAAAAATTCAGCTGTTTTCAAATAAATTACTGTTAAAGAAGATGCAAAACATCCGAAACATTGAAAATACGTTTGAAAGGTAACGATTGTCCCAAATTTAAAAATCTTGACGCGAAAAAAAGATGCAAAGCATTCCGAGCCTCAAAAACTCATTAAAAATAAATACAAATAGATGCGAAAAAGATGCAAAACATTCAGAACCTCAACAATCCGTTAAAATTTTATTCGTTTTTGAATAAATTGATGCAAAATAAGGATGCAAAACATTTTAAATCTCGCAAATGCGTTGGAAATTTAAAAGTTGTCCAAAAATTCGTTAGAAATTTTTATTGATTTGAATTACAAAGAATCCAACAATTTTCCAGTGAATTCATAATAGCCAAGCGGATATAGGACCATTTTTAAGCACAACTGAATGAAGCCTTGGTTCACAATTGATCTGTACGGTCAGCAAAGCAGAGTTGCAAAACAGGCACCAGTCACAAGTAAAAACCGTACGATTTCTTAATAATGTGTATGGTTTTGAGTACAAAAGCCTGTGACAGGTGCCTGTTTTGCAACTTTGCAGCGAAGTAAGTAAGAAAGAGAGAACCCAGCATCCTTTCAGTCTCACACTACCTTTAACTGTATACCAGTTCCTTTAAATTTCAAAATCAATAAATGACGTCATCCACAAACTCTCCCCTTCATCTAAAAGAAGAATACAAATTTTACAGAAATTTTCTTCTTTCTCCGTGTGCTGTGCTGCTTTTTTTTATGTTTTCAGTATAAGCGCTGCTGGAAAATTTTTCACATGTGGAAAAACTATGTGTATGGATATACTTACATAATGTATATTAAAACCCATCTCAGAAGGACATGAAAGTCGGCCTCCTCATTCCACAGAACAATACACAAAAATATATATTTTATCTCTCTCTCGCTCTCTGCTTTTTCTGCATGACAAAAAAAAAAACTTTTTTAGTCTATATATATATAAATGTACAGTTGAGATATATATATACGAAAAATATCCATAAGAGAAACATGCGTGGATATTTAAAATGGTAAAATTTACAAAAGGCATTGAATGAATGTTGATGGTATGAGGGATGGTGGAAGTAAGAGGTGGGTTGATGATGATGGGGGTGGGGGGTAAAAAATTTAAGGGCGAGTTGGAGGGGTTGACTCGAGGACATTTGAATGAGATATATGTTTGGGGACGATGAATACATGCGAAACAGTAACTGACGCTTCTCGATGAGAATTTAAAGTATGATAGTAATGTTTACTGATGTATATTTCTTGATATATATGCGTAAAATTATGAAAACTTTAGTTTTTTATATTCACTGGGATTTTCTAGGATTTTTTGAATATTTTTGTCATCTCTTCTTGTTGTTTTAAAGTTAGTTTGTTGGACGGATGGAAATGAGGGAGAATAAGAATTTTCTACATGCCATGACTAAATATTCTCCTTTTTTGATAGTTATAAATTGTATTGAGATGTAACATTTGGTGAAAATTGGAAGCATTTTATAGTCAAATTTGCGACTTGGTTGATAAAAAATTGTTGGGATATGGAAATTCTATTGAATTTTATGAATGATATACGAAAGTTCAAAGGTTTTTATGCTGTTTTGGACGTATTAAAGCTGGCCTGGTAATTTAGTTGCTTTAAAGTTGGATATTTTATAGAAAAATAAACATTTGAATTGAATTTATTGATTCAGGGAGAATCAGCACATTAAATTCTTGATTTTGTCAATAAAGATTTGAATTTAAATAATGCTAAATTAATCTCCTTTATAAGCAGTAAATCCACAACAACTGAGCACATATATGTTGACTTGTGCATCAATTTCCGTTAATTTAGCTGAATTTTGATCAAATTCAATTTTTCAGATTGTTAACTACCCCTAACACAAAAATTTCAAATCTAAAATGACCGTTACATTTACTTTCCAGTATTTCCCTTAAAAAATCTTTTACTTTTCTTCAGAGTTGCAAAACAGGCACCTGTGACAGGCAAAAATATTACAAATTATTGATAATTTGTATGGTTTTTTTTTTACAAATTCATAAAAATTATCAAGAATTTGGACGGTTTTTGTCTGTTTTGTAACTCTGCTTTTCTCTCCCAAATCCAACAATTTAACCTTGTAATCCCCAAAAATTTCCCACAAGCCGAAGCCCGCCAAGTAAATACACAAAAATAAAACAAAAGAAATGAAGATTTATTCACTTAATTTTGTTATCAACATCACCATTAAGTCTAATTCAATGACAATTTTGGTACTTTTACTATTCAAGCTAAAATCTTATACAACAAAATTGACTTTAACATATGTTATACAACCAATTTAGTTTATTGTGATTCTGTCAAATTGTTCCATCAAGTGCGATGCACATGTGTCCTTTAGTGACCATTCATACGTTGAGATATTTGTAAAGGCGGAAGTCTATTGTTTGTGTGCATAATTGCAATCCCTACACATATGAGTTGTGTTATGTGATTTTGTTATGGATGGAAGTATGAATGTGAAAAAATGTGGCCTTCATTAACCGAGTTGTCATAGATACTTTATGTCGATGGAAAGTGCGTGTTAGAAAGCTCTTGAATTTTTCAATTCAATTCTTCATGAGGACAATAGAATTAAAATATTAGTTACAAAAAAAAAAAAAATTACAAAATATTAGTTGAAATTGTCCAAAATTTAACGTGTTTCAAAAATTTATATTCGTCCAAAATTTAACGATTTTCAGAAAATTGGATTTGTCCTAAAGTTAACGTTGTACAAAAATTTGAATTCGCCCAAAAATTAGCATTTGTTCAAAATCTAAATTGGACCAAAAATGAGCGTTTTTCAAAAAATTCAAGTTCGTCCAAAAATTAACGTTTTTCAAAAATTTAAATTTGTCTAAAAATCAACGATTTTTCAAAACTTTGAATTTGTCCAAAAGTTATCGATTTTAAAAATTTTGAATTTGTCTAAAAATTAACGATTTTTCAAAAATTTACATTTGTCCAAAAATTTAACATTTTTCAAAAAATTGAATCGGTCCAAAAGTTAGCATTTGAAATTTTGTCAAAAATTCAACGTTTTTCAAAACTTTAAATCCGTCGAAGAACCTCCTCACTCTCAAGAATTAAAACATTCTCAAAACACACAATTCCTTCAAATTACTCTTCAAAAATGATGAAAAATTGTAGTAAAATGAAATAAAATTAAGAAACGCGAGTTAGCATGGAAAGAAGTAAACACAAACAAGGGAGATTTTAAAGCAAAAATTTCAAAGAAATTATGAATTTAATAAACATATTTTGTCGACACATTACCATAATAAATGAACTTTACTGTATTCGTGCCATAAAAATGATGATATTAAATTCATTTATGTTCTTTTTTTTCACGGGGCTGCTTTTTATACAGCAAAGTAGAAGGAGATTGTGTATATCCCATCACTTCCGAATGTTAATACTTAACTTTTATTACCCGGCTCTCTGTTTACACGATGAGCAGTGAACCACCTGAAGTGTGATTCGGTGTGCTCTTTTTTTTATGTGTCAATTTTTAAAACGCAGATGAAGTTTTATAGTTTTGGCACATCCTTTTTTCGCGTGTGCCCATGGCTAATGCGGCTATCGTAAAAGTAAAAAAAAAAAAATCTTAACATCTTGCACCTTCCAACATTATGGCACTATAAAAATTTATATATTTGCATATACCGCGTTTAAATATTTTACAAATTTTGTCTTACTGTACATCGTGCATTTCATTTATTTCAACTCCCGTATAGCACAGAAAAAAAGTATAAAACATGACTTTCCATGTGGCTATTATGAAATTTTTATAGTACTTCTCTTATTTTTACGATATATTTCCTTTAAAAAATGTATAATTTACCCTTTGCGAAATTCTTCTCTTTTTTTTTAGTTCCATCCATGTTGTATTATGATTATTATTATGATATCCACTTACTTATAGCTATTGCATGTTTATTCCCTTTACCACTCGCTCACTCATTCGACTCTCTTGCGTAATCGTGTGTATTACGAAAAGTGCAACCATAACTTTTTTGTTCATTTGCCTTTTTTCACTCGTCTTGCCCTTTTTATGAGCCTCTGAGAGTTCTCGACTGACGTTTTGTAACTTTTCATTTCAAATTTATTGCATAGAGGGAGAAATCAAGAATCATTCCTGATTTTATTATGCAAATGTATGCTTTTTCGCGAATGAAAAAACTTTCAACTTTAGTGGTTGTTTTGGATATCGCTGTGCATGGATCTTGGAGTTTATAGCTGTAATTTTAAACAAAAATTGTGTAAATGTCTAATATTCTTGAAAAAACATTGAATTTTGAAAAATAACCGTTAAAAATTATTTGAATTTTAAAATTTTTGAAAATTTCTCCACTTCGAAAAGTTTTTTGGCTATAATTTTAATATTGAAGTTGCATCTTGAAAATGTTATTTGTATTTCAAGTTCAAAAAAGTGGCAAGAAACTAATACCAGAACAGAGAATTCTTAAATCTTTCAAATATTGATAAAATCTTAACTTTTTTATCAAATTTAAACACGTGGTTTCTTAGATTCATGTTATGAAGCACTAAAAAGCTGAAAATATTGAAAAATATCTAATATCCTGAAAGATTCCTAACTCATTTTCAAATTCAACTCCAAACTAACGAAATAAGATGAATTCCAAGGTCGATTGTCTGCCACAAACTCTTTAAAGCCACTATACACCAATTAACAATCTTTTAATTCAAATGAAAGACACAAAATACAACTTGTGAACAATTTTGATTAGTCTAACATCACACAGCATAAACATGATTGTTGAGTTTAAAATCCATCGTGACATTCATTCGTTTTTTATATTTCTTTCATTTCAACTATCAATCATCACTCGGATCATTTCTATTTTTAGTGTTATTTTTTGATTATTTTAATATAAGACGTATGAAAAAAAATAACTTTGCGTGACTTAAATTCATTCAGTCAATAAAAAGTGGATATTCCTTTGAAATGCCACTCGGTTAAGAAACATGAACTGAAATTTAACAAAGAAAAGTTTTAAGAATATTTTTCATATTTCTTAATTCAATGTTTTTATAGTTTTGTAGAAGATTTTAATTTAATTTAAAAAATGTTTTGATGAAAATAAATCGACATGAGGTTGAAAACGTCTGAAGACTTCAAAGAAATTCTAATTTGATGAAGGTGGGCCAATGGATCTTGATATTGTAATTATGGAGTAAAGATTTACTTTATCGATTGAAGTGCGTTCAATGAAAAAAAAATGATTTAAAAGTCTTTGGCTTCAAAAGTGTATTCAATAAAAAAATGATGCGAAAGTTTTTGCCTCAAAAGTGTATTCGGTAAAAAAAGATGCGGAAATCTTTTATTACATAAGTGTATTAAGTAAAAAATCATGCAAAAATCTTTTGCATCAAAAGTGCGTTCAATAAAAAAATGATGCAGAAAATCCTTTGTTTCAAAAGTCTATTCAGTAAAAAATGATGCCAAAATCTTTTGCTTCAAAAATTTATTCATAAAAAAAGTGATGCGGAAATCTTTCGCCACAAAAGTGTATTCAGTAAAAAAAAATGTTGCAAAAATCCTTTGCTTCAAAAGTGTGTTCAGTCAAAAATGACGCAGAAATTTTTTTGCATCAAATGTGCGTTCAGTAAAAAAAGAAGCTGAACTGGCAGTTCGTTAGAAAAGAAATAGTTCGCATCAAATGAATGCTCAGTAAAAAATGAGGCAGAAAAATCCTTTCGCATCTTAAGTGAATTCAGTTCCAAAAAAAGACGCAAAAATTAAATTTTCCTTATTTTTCAATTACAATACTAGACAACCCCCCATTGACACACATTCAGCAATTAAATAAAACATAATTCAAATGTTTTAATGTAAAAATCCTTTCATCTAAATTACCCTTTTTTCCCTTTTTTTATCACCATCAACAAATAACATTGATAATTGCATTAAATTGCCTCCAACTATGTATGCTATAAATCTCATTTCCACACATGTTCATTTATTCTCATATAAATTTGTTGTTATTCATAAAAAGCCGCGAATAACATTCCCAGTTCCATATATCCGCAGCAAAATGTGTATACATATATCAGTTAAATTGTTCATGTGAACCACAAAATGCTTCGTGAATGCATGAAAATGTTTCTCATTCATTTCGATATGTGTGTAAAGTTATTTCTGTTTCCACCCTCTGAATACAGTGCGCTTTTATGTGAAATAAATGAGGTGATATGATAATAAATTTATTGGAAAATCATACGATTTACTTTCACATACTAAAATGAGAATTAAGGAATGGAATTTAGTGATTTATTGTGTACAATCAAATTGGGGAAATGGAACTGCTTTTACAATTGATTTCCCATAATCTCCTTGTAAATATATGTCTATTAATAAATTACTGTTTAATAATTTTCACACTTTTGAAACATAATTTCCATTTCCATGAACTCATTTCATCTTTCAAAACTAATAAAGTTTCCATACCACGTAGCATAACACTCAGTTATGCTTATTTTTATACTTTTATTTTGCTGCACTATTGAACAATAAAGTTGTGGTTTTTGTGAAGGTTTTTGTCGTGTTTGGATGGCAGGAAGAAGTTTGGTTTCATTATGAATGGTGTTCTTTAATTAAATTCAGCTCTGCAGTCTTGTTTGTTCTGCACTTCAGTTTAGATTGTTTACTGTTTCGATTCAGCGTGTTCAGTACTTCAATTCAGCATATTCAGCATATTAATTCAGTTCATTCAGTAATTATAATCAACTAGTTTAAATGTTTCAGTACTCCAATTAAGTTAATTCAGCTTGTACAGCACTTTAGTTGAGTCTATTCAGCACTTCAATTAAGCTTATTCAGCACTTAAAATTAACTTATTCTATATTTCAAATCAGCTTGTAATGTCCTTCAGTTAAGCTTATACAGCATTTCAATTCAGCCTATTTAGCATTTCAATTCAGCTTTTACAGCATGTTCACTTCATGTCAGCTTATTCATCACCTTAATTCAGTTTATTCAGCACTTCAATTCAGCTTGTACTTTATTTCAATTTAGCGAATTTAACATATCAATTCAGCTTATTAAGCACATCTAACCAAATTATTCGGCAATTCCTTTTAGCTAGTTAAACATTTCAATTCAGTTTGTTCAGCTTATTCATCGATTCGATTAAGTTCATTCAGCGCTTCAATTCCTTTAGTTCAGCAAATCAATTTAGCAGTTAGTTCAGCTTACTTAGAACTTCAATTCAGCTTAGTCTGCACTTAAATTCAGCTTAGTCTGCATTTCAGTTCAACTTGTTCTGCACTTCAATTCAGTTTGTTCAGCACTTTGATTCAGCTTATTCAGCATTCTATTTCGGGTTATTCAAAACTTCAGTTTATTTTGTTCTGTTTTTCAGTTCATCTTGTTCAAAACTTTTATTCAGCTTATTTACTATAATACAAATTATTATAATCTCAAAAGTCTTAATAATTCGAATTTAAGAAATCCGTTAAAAACGTTTTATGCTTTCTTTCTTTTCAAACACTTTTCATAAGTTCTCAAACACACTCAACCCCCAAAAATACGCTCATGTCTCCTCCAAACGTTGAACTTATCATACGAATCCTCTTTATTGTGGCTGTGTGTGAAAATAATTTTCCATGATACAGATTTTTTTGCGAAAATATTCATTGAAGTGAATAACAATGAAGTGCAAAAAAGCAGTGAATGAAAATTGCTTCATTAAAGAGTCGTTTGTGCTGGCAAAAGCATTTTTATTTTTTTATTAAGCAACGAAATGAAAGCCATGGTAATTTTCAATTTCATGAAAATCATGTTTGCTGTTATTCACTGCTTTAACCACCCCACAAATTTATGCTTATATGCCATATTATTACTCTTACTCTTTTCTCGCTGATTCTTTCGCGAAGGTAATTTGATTGAAATGTTTTTCACACTCACATGTAACAAATTGAGCGATAAATTACAGTGAAAACTGCTTTGAACTTTTCCATGTGAATTTTTTTCTTTTTTTTATTGTTGATAATTGTTCAATGTGTTGGATGCGAATGACGAGAATTGTCTGTACATGAAAGCAATTATAGCGTGTTGCTGCCCATAGCTTTTATTTATCTCTCCATCCAGTCGCTTTTCCGCATGCTATTAAATTTTTTTGTTTGTGTTTTGTTAAATGTTTGAGAATTTTCACAAACATACTGAAATATCAAATATCATACTGTTGTGGATCTTTGGCCGTTTGTGACACTTTTTGGTATTATTTGAGACAGTTTAGGACATTTTTTGTATTTTTTTGAAAGATTTAACGGTTTTTTGAGATTCGAAAAGAAATCAAGGGTGTGAAAGTGATCAAAAATTGTCAAATAATATCAAAAATGATCGAAAACTGTCAAAATATATCGAAAATTATCGAATATTTTCGCACCTTTAAGAAAATTTCTCTATTTTGAGATTTGAAAGGAATTAAGGGGTGTGAAACTACTCAAAATAAACAAAAATAATCAAGAAATGATCAAAATTTGATTGAATAGTTTTGCATCTTTGGAAGAAATTTTCTAAGAAGTTTCGTTAAATTTAACGAATATAATTCAAATTTTTGAAAGCCGTTAATTCAAAAAATGTCAAAATTTAGCAGAAATAAGATGAATTTTACGGTAATTATGGTACGAGATAGCATCCAGTAGTCAATCATAAGCATCTAAAACATAAAAAACACTGCCTTCCAAACAAAAAAATCACAAAATTTCCTCAAAATTCCAATCCTATTCTAAAGTGTTGTTTTAGTAACACGAGGTGATGAGTAAGAAGAGAACAAACCCTTGTTCGCGAACACACAGTATTGAAAAAGTTTGATGAAAAGCATTATTTATTTATACGTCTTTCCATCCACTTAAATTCTATTTTTGGATAAGTTTTGTTATTTCTTAATAAAATAAAAACAATTTTCGATAAATTGAAAAAAAAAAAACAA
This sequence comes from Chironomus tepperi, assembly GCF_022539635.2. Lineage (NCBI taxonomy): Eukaryota > Metazoa > Arthropoda > Insecta > Diptera > Chironomidae > Chironomus > Chironomus tepperi. The sequence continues at coordinate 704,680 of NW_027226293.1, read as the reverse complement.
TTTTTATCGTAGGTGTAAAACCAAAAACTTTCAATTTAAGTAGGTGTACGAATTAGGACGGTTATCAATTCCTGAGTAAATGCGTTTTTCATTGGAATTTCAAGTCACACTTTATAAAAGTTTAAACAAGAATCCATGACAGAAATTGAAATGAAAAAGGCCAACTTAGAACGTTTTCAATGCACATATTCACCACATAAGCCTTCATAACATAAAAATATATATTTTGGCATGATTAGACAGCTATAACACTACCCCACTAACCTATAATAGAACAGAACTAAATCGAAAATGAGAGTCAACCCCGATTCTTATCACAAAATTTCAGTTTCTATTCCTTTAAATCCCCAATTTTAGTCAAATTTCGTGCCGAAATCAAAAACATTCATTATGCTAAATATAATCACCGTCTAGTGCTATTGAGATTGACAGTCCATGAATAGAAATTAATTATTAATTGAATAGAAAATTGTTACAATCTAAAATTTGCTTCACGATCGATTGGGCAAAAAATAAAATAAAGGAAAAAGTATTTAAAAATAAAACGGCAGTGAAATAGCGATGGTATTGTGAATTTCAATACAGAGGGAGCTTAAAGCGCATTTTTCTATTTTCATTTTTGGCAGATTTTCAAAATTTCAACGGTTTTCAAAAGTTTGAAATTAATGAATTTTAAAAGTTCAAATTTCAACGGTATTTGAAAATTTAAATTTCAGTGGCTTATAAAAATATGAATTTAAACGCCAATTAAAATTTTTGAACTTTACCGGTTTTCTAAATTTTGAATTTCGGGAGTTTTCAAAAATTTAAGTTTAAACGGTTTTCAAAAATTTAAATTTCAATCGATTTAAAAAATTTGAATTTCCACAATTTAAAAAAATTCAATTTAACTGATTTTTAATCAATTAAAATTTCCAGCTTCCAAAAGTTCGAATTTCAATAATTTTCAAAATTTTGAATTTCAACGAATTTTAAAGTTTTGAAATTTAACGGTTTTTAAAAGTTCAAAATTTTCAAACCCAAATTTACTCAATAAACTAGCATAAAATGCCAAATTCAAGCACCTTTATCACATAAACATCAGCTAAAAATTCTCACAGAAAAATAATTTACAGCATAAAAGTGAGAACTGCGAGAGCGAGCTATTGAGCTATTAGCCCCATTGTATATCGTGTATATGTTGTTTGGGGAGGAAAAATTTCATGCTCATTTCATGCCGCTTGTCTATGTTTATAACTTTTTAGCTTGGAGGGTTGTTAGTTTATCGTTTAAGTTTATGCTGAAAGCATTGAGAAAGTCACTGGTGCACGTTCAAGTCTTTAAAAACGAAAGAACATAATGTAAACTAGATGGAAGGAACATTAAATTATAATAATTATTTAAAGACGCACATAAAATTAAAACTTTTTTAAGGAATTGGAATATAAAAAAAAAGTAGAAAGAAACTTGACGGAGACAATGAAATATTGAAGGCAACAAAAAAAAAGTTCAAGGAAGTGTGTTCATCAAGGTAGGTTAGTGAAAATGAAATGAGATTCAGAGTTGCAAAGCAGGCAACTGTTGCAGGCAAAAACCGTTCAAATTCTAGATAATTTGTATGGTTTTGTTAGAAAACCATACAAGTTCTTAATAATTGAAAACATTTGTACGGTTTTTTGTAAACAGGACTTTGTGGCAGACAAAACCATACAAATTCCAGATAATTTGTATGGTTTCGTGAGGAAAATCGTACAAATTCCTGACAATTAAAAGAATTTGTACGGTTTTTGTCTGTCAAAGGCACCTGCATTGCCACTCTGAAATGAAAAAGGCAGAAAAAATAGAAAAAAACAAAAACGTCAGCAGAAAAATAGACATCATGTAATGAATACGGATTGATTAAATTAACTAGTCACGAATTCATGAGATGATGATAATGGAAAATGAGAAATAATAAAAGGAAGGGCTGGGAGATAAATGGGGAACATTATCTATCATCATCATGATTTCAAGAGTCAATGAAAATCCCATTTTATCGCATTTTCATTTAATTCAATCAAAATAGAGACTTCCTCTCGTTCCTCACAAATCTATTTGCTTTTTTTCGTCCTTCCGTATGATCGGTAGTAACAATGGAAAATTGATTAATTACATTTTTTTCTACTTCGTAACATAAATCCTCCCGCAACTCGTAAATTTATGTATATATTCACGCAGTATTAATGATGATTATTATTATCAGATATTGAATGTTTTTTGATTTGGTTCTCACGACCTGGGGGGAATTGATACAGGAAATAAGTTGATAGAGCATTATGTGATGAGCAATTGAGAGCAGTTTGTGGGTTGGAAGTCAATTTCAAAATTAATATGTAAAGATTGACTTGGAACTGTCAAAATTTATTTGAATTTTTAACGGATTAATTTAGTTTGAATCTTTAGAGAACAGTTTTTCTTTGAATGTTTTTAACGGATAAAATTATTTTGAATATTTAACGAACAAATTGACGAAATTAATTTGAAATTTTCAAGGAAAGCAATTTTTTGAATTATTTTAAGGGAAAAAATTATTTTGAATCCTTAACGGTCAATATTAAATTGAGTATCTAACAACGAGAATTTTTGAATTTTCTAACGGTTAAAAATTATTTAAATATTTATTTTTTAAAAAAAAAGTAGAATCTTTATGAGTTTTTCAATTGTTAAATGTAACGGACAAAATGAACTTAAATTTCTAAAGGACACAATTAATTTGAATTTTAGATATTTAACGGTTTTTGGCCAGAAAATTCAAAATAAATTTGAATATATATAGCTATATATGTACCGCATAAGACCAGCCAGTCAAACATAAATCACCTCACAGCAAATACAATCAATAATTTCATCATAAAATATTGCTCAATATATTAGGGAAGTGGAAACAAGACTTATATAATCACCTGATTGAGCTGATGATATAACACGACATCCAACAAATTGATACAGATTAGCCTGTTATCACTAAATTATAACTCACTTTTATATCCCCCACCCATCCAACAACCACAAGATGTTTAATAAATTTTTCCCAATAAAATCACAATGTTATCTAAACTTTACGCGAAGTTTATATCTCTGCCGCGTACACAGTAACAATGGGAACAAATTTTGTAACACAATTTTGAAATGGTTGGAGATTGAATTTTTGGGGATGGAGTGAGAAATGACGGTGGAAATATGGAATGTAAATTCTGACTTGTCTTTTTTTTGTGTTGGATGGGGATGCATAAACAGCATATTTTCCACTCTATTCAGTTGTATAAAAATTTACATTTTTCTCTCACTGACACAAAAAATATAACCGAAATTGCCATGAAGATGTGGCAAAAAAGAAGAAAAACTTTTGGCTTGTTAGAAGATTCTTAAAAGTGGAATTTGGGGATTTTTTTTTTCTTGCACGTAGTTCATAAAAATTGTAGTTGAAGCTGATTTTGTTCTGATTTATTTTAATGGTCTAATGGAAGTTAGGTTTATTATTTAACTGGTGGATTTTGAATAGGATGGAGTGTCGTTTTTTTGGCGGGAAAAATGTTGTTTTCAAGGACTAATTGTTAATGAAAACATGCTATTGATGGATACAGTGTTGCACTTGCTATTGGCAACGATAGAGCAAGGTACAGCTAATATTGGAACCTTGAAGTTTCCTTCTTTGTTTTGCCAGCGGTTTGCATTTGCAAAGAAGATGCATAGAAGTTTCTGGGTTGTCTGATTACTTACTTACTGTAACTGTGATGCTATGTGAAGCTTAGATTGCAACAAAATGCTTTTCTTTTGACTCTGTTGCTGGAAATGCTTTTTTTTTTGACTATTTTGCTAGCTTTATCACCTAGTTTGTACAAATTCTTTGCCAGGACGTAAAGCTGAAGTTATTATTCACTGTTCTGTGACATATAGATTTTAGATCTCCAGGAAGTATTTTTCCTTGAGGATTCCAACCAAAAACGGTGTAGCAAACTTGTGTTCATATTCCAGCATTGACATTTTCTTTGGTATTCCTGGTTTGTCTAGTTATAAACCTAGCATTTTATGATGAATTGTATTCTGTCAAACTCGGGAGAGCTTGTAGATTGGCTCTGTTCTAGCTTTATTATCGTAATTACTGTTACTGACCCGACAATGTCCTGTTTTTCTTTATTCGGAATTGAGAAGATATCTAGGTATCATCCGAAAAAAAGACAAGAGTCTATTTTGGTTAGTTGAAGGGTTTAGCAGTTCTTAATAGATACTTACTTACTTACTTCGCTGGCCGTGCAGATCAACTGTGATCCATCAGATGACGCCTTAAGCTGGCTTATCGCTGACTTTCGTCTGCCAATTACCAATTTCAAATGCATAACTGTTTCTATCGACAGCTTCCTTTCAGAAGTTCTTTGTGATTCTTTAGTGAATCCTTGATGATTATTAGCACCTCAATTCTTATTCACTCTACCAAAATCCAACCTAGTCGCAATAGAGACATCAAAAATTAAGACATCCAGCAACGAAATTTCCCCCAAAAAATAACACATCTAAGTGAACAAGTCGAGATCCCATTAAAATAACACACAAAATAAGCACTTCAATCTTAATATGATTAAAATATTGATCCTGCTACTTTTTTCCCGAGGTTAATATAATCACCTTAAACATTTCTTTTAAAACATCAAGCCGTGAAATTTTTCAAGGAAATAAAAAACAGCGAGTACAAGTTTGTGATACTTTGTAAATATCTTTTTAAGTACTTAATATCTATGATATTTAATATATCCAATTTTCCCTTCTTCAAATTCAATGAATTATTTCTTTATGCGTGATTTCTCCACCTCTAGTTCTTCCTGCTTGTCTTCAGAAAAAAAAAATTTTGTTTAACTTCAATTAAGTTGATTGATTTTTGAATGGAAGAATAAGAAGCGTAAGGTAACAGCGGTGAATAGAAGAAATAAGACGTCCTTAGACTTGTAAGTACTGCTGTGTATAGAAGTAAATCAGCGGGTGGAATAAAATGCCGAGGGAGAAGCTAATAATTTTTATATTTCCCAAAACATCCATCATTTGTGTTCCTTGACAAACTTCAATGTGTGTTAATATAAATGTTGCATTAATCCTATCAGTTCATTCAATGCGAACAAATCATCGCAGTCACATACGCATGTAAACGTTCTCACATTCCAAAAACTACCGTACGTACGGATAGAGAAATATTTTGTAACGAGATTTTTTTGTGCTTTGTCAGGACAAATTTCCCCCTTTTTCCTCCAAAATGTTGTTTATTTCGCGGAGTTGGGGGGATGAAACATACTTGTAAATACTTGATGGAACATTTTTATTGTCTGCTAGCTTTTTTTAATATCCGATTGAGAGCTCTTGACTTTGAAAAGCATATTCATCTTCTTTTTTCCATTCATTCATTCATTCACTTGCTTACTTTCTTCCGTCACATTTTCAAGTCAACACTTTTTATTCATTGAAATGCTTCCTTGCTGTTTCGTTGTTTGGGGTGTGCCGATAGGACGCCGTGCAGTTTGTTTATTGAGGTTGATGTTGTGTAATGTCAAGCACTTGAGGCATTTTTTTGAAGAATTGCGAATATTTTGCTCCCTATTGTTGTTTTTTGCAATTGTTTCTTGAATTATTCAATGATAAAGTGATTAAATGGAGGAGAAATGTTACTTAGAGTTGAATACTTACGATTTAATCCTGTAATATTGATAATTTAGTAGAAGCTTTGTTGATTTTATCCAAATTTGACTTTGTTTTGATTGAAAACTAAAATTGCAGAGTTTTTGGCCCTTCGTTAAAAATTTGAATTTTAAAAATCCGTTAAATTTAAATTATTGAATTTCTGACTTTTCTTTGTGAAACGAAGCTGTAAACTGCTTCAAAAGTGATTTAAATTTATTTTTGAAGCTATGAGAATGCTACTTAAGCAGCAAGAAGCGGCAATTTCCCACTAAAATGCTTTAAATGACTCTTGGACTTTCTGATGATCTGTCATTAAGACATCTTGGTCCTGACTGCTCTGTGCTGCTTAATTCACACAGAATTCATAATCCTCAAGTATGATCTAAGTAGTAGTCTAAGCTGTAGACAGCAATAAGACCAGTTTCAGGAGACATCTGCTGAAGCCATGGATATCAATTGATCTGTCTGGCCAGCAAAGCTAGTAACCAAAGCATGATCTCCCAAAACCAAGATCCACTGGCACTCTTTCCATCTCCCATTCCCAAAAAAAAATCTAATTCGTGAACGTATTGAGAAGTCTATAAATTTTATTATTCCTCCACACATCTTCACATGACTTTCGATAATACATTGACTATACAACTTTCAGTGACTGGGATGGATGGAGGTAAATCGCGAAGCAAACATATTTATGTTTTCGTTGTCAATTTAATATAATAACATAACTTCCTTGAATGCTGAAATGTTTATCTTCGCACATACAACCCCAACTCCAACTCCTACCCTCCAACCAAACTCAATTCAATTCGAGACGTACAAACAGTGAGAAAAAAAATAACACAATGTTTGGCTTCTGAATAAGAAATAAGGCATTGAATGGAAATACATTTCCTTCATACATATATTTGGTGCTTTATAGTAATAAAGATTTCTTCTCATCACATGAATATATATTTGTGCTATTATTGGCAAAACAGCGACTTTGCCAGCTTTCATTGTATGCTGTCTTTGCTCAAAGCCAAAAGGCGATGCTAAGAGATAACGTTAAAAGAATCGGAATCAACAGGTGGTTGTAAATATAAGAAAAAGAAAAATAAGTGAGCGTTAAGGAATAAAAATATATTATTCTTTGGGGAGACGACGAGGAAAATGAAATGAAAAGGAAAAAAATAGCAAGCAGCTCCCTCAAAACAAATAAATTCATTGTACTGTATAAATAAAATAATCGACTTCGAGTATATATGCTTTGTGGATTTCCGCGTTATTAGGACAAAAAATTGAGCTACCAATTATGTAATGTCTTATAACTAAATACGCTATTAAAAGCGAGTAGTTGGAGGATGTTTATGGACTTAAATGTTTCCTATGTGATTTGTAATTCCCAATTTTGAATTAAAATTAAGCTATTTTTCATTTTTATTTTATATCCTTTTACGATGGCTCGTTCTGAACATACAATGGACATGCTATGGCTTTAGGATTATCTCAAAAATCTGTTGTGACGCATAATAAGAGGGAATTTAGAAGTTTGAGGATGTGGAGTTGTGCATTAGACGCACATTAAGCTATTAAATGCATTTTAAAGATTCCAAAATTGAATCCGTTAAATTTTGAATTTTTTGAAAGCCGGTAAATTTTAAATTTTTTAAAGCAATTGAATTTTGAATTTTTGAAAGCCGTTAAATTTTGAACTTTTGAAATCTGTTAAATTTTGAGTTTTTGAAATCTGTTTAATTTTGAATTTTCTGAGTACACTGAATTTTCGAAAGCCAGTAAATTTTGAATTTTTGATAGCCACTGAATTTTGAATTTTTGAAAGCCGTTAAATTTTGAATTTTTTTAAAGCGTTTAATATTCAATTTTTGAAAACCGTTAGCTTTTGAATTTTTAAATGAAGTATATTTCAAGATAATAAGACATTCCGTCAAAGGATGACCAAACATCCACAAATCATAGACAACAAAAGATTCTCAAAAATTCTTTCTAGTTACGCCTCAACATGTCATGTGTGCATGCATCTATATAAGGATGCTTTACGTAAAGCAAAATAGAAAAAATAAGCAATTTTAAATTTCACATACAACAAAAAAATCTCTCTCATTTTTCGTCATTATTTAAACTGTATATATTTTTACAATAGGATTTTTATTTATGTGCCGTTTTCTACAAATGCATTTTTCTTCTCTATCTTCTTTTCCACTTCTTATTCTCATTTTTATAGATTTTTATTTATTTATTATGTGTAGTTTCTAGGAAATTTTTGGACTCCAGCTGCTATTGCTAAAGATTTCTTTTCTCTTATTTCTTTTACTGCATTTATTTATTGAGAAAAAAAAGAAAAATATAATAAATGTGTAAAAAATTTAGAAAGGGCTGAACTCGAAAAAATATAAAAATCCTTGAAAAAAAGCACTTTTTTTACTCATTTCGAATTTTTTTTTGCTCATCGCAAAAATAAAGGGTGGAAAAAAATTTCTCGAGGTGTTTACATTAAATCGATATTTATGATGTACACATATTTAGCCGTTTTACTGTTTTGGCACTTTTACCATTAAATGAAAAAATAAAATTTCACGCTCGCCCCATTTTTTTTATTGCTCGCTTTTTGCTCCCGATTTTATGATTTTTGAAAAATTCCAATTTTTATTTATTCCATTTCACCGCGTGATTGCATATCGTTCGAATCGACATCGACAATAAAAAGGATTCAATAAAAATGGGAATTTTTTTTTGTTGAAAGTTGTGATGACAGAAATTAATAAATTTAATTGAAAAATTTGCAAGGAGTTGTTTGTTTTGTGGAATGGTGAAGATTATGTTGATTTTAAAGTGATTTTGTAGCTTAACTTACCTAGTAAAATAGCAAAATATGCTTTAGATTTGATTTTCAATTTTTGAATATTTTGTCTTCATTTTTCAATGCAGTTTTCGATTTCTTGATGTAATCTTTAGTTTTATATGATAAATCATCAATTGTTCTTGCTCCTTCATATAATTGATACAATTTTATGTCTGAAAACTAACTAAAAACTGATAAATTGTTGAAAGTTTACTTAAAAACACATTTCTTTTACCGAGATGACTAAATTGTGTCTTCATTCATTTCATTTGAATTTAATTTGACGGTTATTTGAGAAGTTTTACCAAAAACAACGTGTTTTCAGTGAAATTTCATGTTTTGTCTTGATTTTATTGCCAAACCTACTCAAATATTGCAAAAATCTTTCAAATTCGTCCCACTAAAGCCAAGAATTCTCCAAAATTCTTACCAAATCTTCCATACCAACCCCTAATTCCATCCCTTACCAAGCAAATTGCTATTTTTTCTTAATTTATCCAAGAATGCATAAAGCATAGTTCTTTTATTTTTGTTCCTTATTTTTCTAAATTCCACATTACGACATGTACTTACTCACACATGCAACATCCAACATGCCATGTAGAATGAAGGAATTTAGAAAAAAATAACATAAATTTCATCATTTTACACCCACAACTATAAAATTCTCATCGTTGTTGTTAATAGCTTTTAAATTTATAAATTCTTAATGCAAGGAAACGTTTTTACAGTTTTTAAGAAGAAGATGAGAATGATGAAGGAATGAGGAAAATTAAATAAAAACAACAACAACAAGTGAATCTTTTGCTTATCAGAAAGAAAACAAATTAAAAAAAAATATTTTTAATGAGCAATTTATTTAGTCCACTGCTTGAGTGACGTGGCTTTTATAGAGATGACAATTTATCACTAAGCAAAAGCCAAGCTAAGAGTTTCTCATAAAATCAGAGCTGAAAGGAATTATTCACAAAAATAAACTGAAATATCCTTGTTGGAAAGGATTGTTGTCATCTTAACATAGAAAAATATCAAAAAAAAAGTCTTCATCATTCGCTCGAATTCACATCAAACCAATTTTTGTCATAGCCTTTTGCTTGTTGTCATATTTTTCTGTTATTCTCTTCATCACTTCTTATAAATAAAGAGGGATGAAATAAGAGAATTGTATAAAAACAAGTAAGTAAGTAAGGAAATGGCATTTAATTGTGTTAATTATCCACTCAGTGAACTTTCGGCTCTGTCAATCGAAAAAATGTTTCAAAAACACTTTTATAGCATGATTTTTTGGAAAGGACAGGACGACAATATGGCTAATACTATAAATTTGAAGGATGTTTGAATCTTGCCACTTTTTATCACATTTTGACACTAAAATGAGAATTTTTGATTGACAAATAAGCAAGAAATTCACAAAAAACTTTTTGAAGTGTGAGAACGTTCAGTGACTAAATTGTTGATATAATTCAAATCACAAAATGCCGTTAAAATGTATCCAAATTATTAAATTTGAATTGTTATTGAATTTCAAAAAAATCTCTTAAATCCTATTAATCTTAATTTGATTTTAAATACTACCTCAAAAATGCGTTCAATTCCCTCACGTAAACACGAACAATCTTTCATCTCCAGTCCTTCCAATGTCTAATTACCAGTTTTCCATTTGAATTGCTTAATCTTAAACGCGAAATTTCATAGATTCTTAAGAAATTGTTTATTTCTATTCCATTTCATAGCTTTGCCCACACATTGAGTTCATTATGGATTCATTATGTCTAGATGAAATTTGTCATGCATGATTTTAAGTGTCTATGACTTAATTTCGTCAAATATCATTTTTTATTATTTAAATTCGGGTCGATAAAATGAGAATAATGTGTCAAATTTGCTTTTAATTATCTACTTCTGGTGCTTAAATATCATGATACATTTGCATAAGGAATTATTTTTTTCGAACGATACAAGTTGAAAACTGAATATAAACGATTCTGTCTCGTTGCTATAATAACTTGATGTATGTTCGTTATAATCAATATGTGAAGTGTTAACGAGACTATACGAAAATAGATTGAGTTAGTGCTATAATGGTGAATATATTACGTTCTATGTTATGCTTTATAGTTGAAAAATGTTGTATTAGAGTGAATATTCTAGTCTGGCTGTTAAAAATCTTTAAAATTTGATTTTTTTTTGGAAATTTGAGCATTTGTTTACAATTTTTGAAAAGTTTTATTTTGAATTTTGAATCAATTAGACTGTTTTGACCTAACTGAAGTTTATTTGGTGGTAAAAGGTGTGTAATTCTATCAATTTAATGTAAAATTGACTCATAATTGTGTCTAATTTTAAAGTTATTTGCAAAAAAGTAAAAATAAGAAAAAGTTCCCGAGATGACCAAATTAAGGATTGAAAATAATCAAAAAATCCAAGATGACTGAAATTAATGATTGGAAATTGACAAAAAATTCTCGAGATGACAAAGTTTATGATTTAAAATTATCAAAAAATCCAAGATGATCAAATTTATGTTGAGAAATTGACAAAATCTCTGAGATGACAAATTATGGTTTAAAAATTGAATCTAAATGACCAAATCATTGTTTTAAATTTCAAAATTATTTTGATATTTGAGATTTTAAATATTTTCAGACAGTTAAATTACTAAAAATTGGCAAAACAATTAGTCAAGACATGACTTCAAAAAACTCCCCAAACCAACTTGCCGAGCACTCAACTAGTCAATAAATTCATTTCTTAATTCAAAACAAGAAGGAGAGAAGCCCTGACAACTGTTTAATTAAGTGTCTAGTGAGCCTAATAGAATTCTCAGAATTTTGTCGTGGTAATATGTTGATTTTGAAGTATTTTTTTTTATTCGATCGTCAAGTTATTAAATCAACTTACCAATTTTTACTGGCAATTGTCACATTCAATAATTATTATTTGATGATAAATCAATGGTGACTATATAAATACAATCTAACTGTTGTTTCGATTTAGAAGCTGTTAGCAATTAGACAGAAAATGAAATTTGAATCTGGTCACCAAACATAAGAATGATTATCGTATGGTTGAATAATACTAAACGACATGAAAATGAACATCAAAGAGAAACTAAATATCTCTAAAATTTTTATTATTTTTTTCGGCGTTACCATATGAAAGGAAGTTTTTTAAGTATGACAGTTATATAATCTGGCAACTAAACTTTCTTCTTATTATTTTTTCTGTGTTATAAAAAAATCAACAAAGCCAATATCGCAGAGCAATTACTTATGAAATGTTGTCCTATTCCTTCTTTTGTGTCTCTTTTTTGGAGCAATTTTACTTGAAGTATCTTGTGTGGTACTGCGTTTTGTCGATTTGCTTGATAGGAATGATTTACTGTGTCGACTATTGATTTAATTTAAATTTTGAAAAATTTGCTTTTTATTTTAATTTTTTTTTTGAATTATGTTGATGAATTTGTCAAAATAACGAACAAAATTCAGATCAATTTAACTATTTAAAAAATTAAAAATTCAAAGATTCAAAAATAACGATTTTCAAAAATTCAAAAATACCGGTCAAAAATATTTCAAAGATTCGTGATATAAATCCAAAGTAACGCTAATGAATCCAAAAATTTTTTAAAATTAATTTGACCGCTATATAAAGTTTATTACCGTTACTATTTCTGACAATTATTTTTTGAATTTTTGAAAATCGTCATTCTTCTTGGATTTTTTGACTGGTTTTTTTGAACTTTTTTAAATAGTTAGTAAGTTTTTGATTTAAATTTTTTAGAAACGTTATTTTTAACATTATTTTTGCTGTTACTTTTAAATTTTTATAAACCGATATATTTCAAATTTTTAAAATCGTTCTTTTTTTAGTTTCTCTATTTTGACTGTTAATTTTGAAAATTTTTGGACCATTATTTTTGAAATTGTCTGAATTTGTTTTTTTTTTTTTAAAAAAATTATTTTAGCCGTTATTTTTGAACCTTTTTGAACTTCATTTCAAAACTTCAAATTTTTGAAATCCCTAATCCTACTGGAGGTCGCAGTGCCTCCAGCTCATAAGTCTGGGTTCTTAAATCATTTTATATTACTCCTAAAAATGCGTATTAATCTCATATCCCTGCTGACGTTCCAACTTGTTTTCTTCCTTTTATTATTTTTGTTTAAGCACATATATTAGAGAAATTTGATATGCGACTAGAAATATATTTCTTTTCTTTTTTTCTCATTCTCTGTTTAGCCATTTCGATCAGTTTTTATTTTCTAATTTAAAATAAGGTAAATAAGGAATGGAAATTTGAATCGTACGAGAATATCTTGCAGACAAAACTTACTGTAAATTCATAGTTTGAACAAGGAAATGCATTGTTCTAGTATGCCATTAAGTGATCGACGATACAAGCCACCACCGCGTATATCAACATCAGGATACGACACAGGACCTGTTACACGACCGTGCACAGAAAGATTCGCTCTTGGTGACTTTCCAATTCGCTATAAAAATCGTTCAATCCGGTAAGTCTAAAACTTCTTTTTTGATATTTTTAAATTCCCGAATATCAAATTAATTAAGTTTAATGAATTGATCATAACATTGTTGCTTAATTCCGCGATTCTATGAATGAATATAAATAATAATTTATACCACCAGTAAATGCATATGTTTTTTGGTCGTTCATGGATTAATTTAATCAATGAGCGGCTTTTTTATGAGATAATAAAAAAATCTTTCTCGATTTAATTTCGCTACAATATTATTTTGGGAAATAAAAACTGTAATATTTAAAAAAAAAAAATTGATCCAGTGGGGAATTGTTGAGGTAGAATTTGGAAATATAGGGATGCATGGTTGGTGTCCATTAGATTATGACCTGGAAGAGTGTTTTTTACACGTTTTATACAGCGAAGTACTTAACCGCACAGCACAACTCGAGTTGTAGTGCGACTAGAAACAGCAAAAAAGTATCCAAAACCGACTAGTCTTTCCCTGGTATCGAGTTTGGGTTGGTAGGTTGACCCTCTAACCACTAGGTCACTGCTAATTATGTATTTTGCTATAAAAAGACAAATCTGCCAGAACGAGATTAAGATCTTTGTGGCCAAATGGCTAGGCAGCACTCCGAATGATTTGAACCACTCTTCAGGGAGTGCGCGGGTTCGAATCTCACGACAGATTAATCATATAATCAATATATAAGAGTGTTACTGATTTGGCAAGAATTCGCCGAATGCTCTCAAGATATTAGACTAATGTGCCAAGAATCCTAGTTTGAATAGCTTACTCACATACGCTTTCCGTACAGATCAACTGTGATCCATGGCCTCCCTCGGATGACACCTATAGCCTGCTATATTGCTGACTTCTGTCAAGTAGTACTGGTGTAGAATCTAGACATTAACACTCCCCTGAATTTGGACAGTAAACTTCAAACAACATTTAATTCAATTCCAATTCCAAAACTCGATAAGGAAGCGTTTTTTCTAACAATTTTTTAACATCGCTTCTATTTAACTTCTAGAAGGAAGAGAAGATGAAACAAAATTAAAAATTAGTCAACACATGTTAAAAACCTCATTCAGTCGCTCATTTCATTCATTCATAAGTCAGTCTAAAATTTCAGGCAATATATTAAACTATTAAATAACCAATTTTTCTCATTGGGCACAAACGTATAGAGCACAAAACTGATGAAATGAAACATATTATTCAGCCTTAATTTCCATGGAAATGTGATGGTTATAAATGTGAATATGGTCTAACTTAACATAGTAAAGGCAAAATTAGCAGAAATAACACAAAAGCATATAAATCAAAAAAAAACAGTCTCAGCTGTAAATACAAGACGATTGAATGTATCATATAGTCAAAGTAGTTATAACGATTTTTAATAAGACAAACGAAATAAACCAGTTCTGTGGATATAAATTTCATGTGTGTTGTCTTGTTTTCTAGATTACAAATCACCCAAAAGTCTCGCGGCACTTTGACTTTGAAGCAAAAATGGAATCAGAGTTGCAAGGCAGTGATTTGGCATAGACAAAAACCGTACACTTTTTGATGAATTTGTATGGTTTTGTAAGAAAAAGTTGCAAAACAGGCACTTGGCACAGGAAAAAACCGTACAATTTCTTGATAAAATTGTTTGGTGTTGTAAGAAAAAGTTGCAAAGCAGACACATGGCATAGGCAAAAACCATACAATTTTTTGATACATTTGTATGGTTTTGCAAGAAAAAGTTGCAAACAGGTAATTTTCATTGGCAAAAACCGTACAATTTCTTAAAAATGTGTATGGTTCTTACAAAATCAAACAAATTATCAAACATTTGTACGGTTTTTACCTATTACAGGTGCCTGTTTTGCAACTCTGTAATGGAACTGATATACGTGACTTTTATGAGCACATTTCGCCGATTATTAATGTAATTAAAATTTTTTAATCTATTTTTTTGTTACTTTTATTACAAAAGATCAGCATTAATAATGATATGAAAATAACAATTTTTATGACTTGCATGCAAATAACTTTCAGAACTATTAATAATAAATATTAATTATTTTGTGAACATGACTTTTAATAGGCTTTTTCCTGATATTAGCATAAATATTGTATCATAGCAAATAAATAATTTTTAATTAAATGCTTACCAATAACGACGAACCGAACATAAATATTTATTTATTTATTTATTTGAATATTCATCTGTTGAAATATCATAATTCTTTAGAACTACCACGAATATTTCTTCAACAGTAATAAATATCAATAGGAAGAGATGGGAGTTTCTCGAATTATTACGGTTTTGTGGATCTTAAAGAGCATTCGAATGAACTGTGATTTCAAAATGTTCATTTTAGAGTTTTGAATGGTGAAATTCAAGCTTTAATTGAAATCGTTGAAATTTGAATTTTAAGAAACGGTTAAAATTTGAATTTTAAAAACTCGTTAAAATTTTGAATTTTATAAAACCGTTAAAATTTGACTTTGAATAGTTCTCAAATTTACAAAATTCAAATTTTAGAAAACCTTACAAATTTGAAAATTACAAAACCGTTAAAATTCAAATGTCTTAAAACCGTTAAAATTTATATTTCCAAAATCCGGCTACGCCAGAAAAATTAACAACTACTCATCTCATTCATCACAAAAACAAGCTAAATAGACAACCGCAAAAAAAAAACTTTCAGTCTGCGTTTCGAGGAAATTTAAATGATTTTTTTTTCTCTCGCTTTTATTTCTCATTAAAAAATTTGTAGAATTTCTTTCTTGGTTATCATGGCTCAATATTTTTGTTTTCAGTTTGGCGCCGGCAATAAATTTAAAAAACAAAAAAATTCCTCCTTTTTATTCATAAATCTCTAAAATATATCCATAGACTATTTACTATTCTCATTATTCTTAACTATGTATATCCATTGTAGAAGTTCATCGCCGACATCAAATTCTGATCACGGCTCAACGCCCGACACACAAAAAACTCCACTGATTATTGTAAATCTTAAAATTTCGCCTGACGCAAAAACTTTAGCGCCAAAAAACATCAAACGATCTGAAAAGAAGTTACCGCCTTATTGCGTGCAATTTCAAAATACAACAAAAGGCACCAACGAGACACCACATCCGAGTCCAAGTATGAAAGTTATACAAGATTTTATCGTGCAAGGTACATTAATTGGAAATCAACGACGTCAGTTAGCCGCACACGCATCAAAGAATTCACCAAATATTATTATAAATTGTGATGATAGTGAATATGATGAATGTGACACGTATGCTGAATCAACTCTTAATATGTTCCAAAATATCAATTCCGATCTCCTGCTAAGCTTAGATTATTATGAAATGGACAGTCTTGGGAGATTGCCAGGCAAGTCTTATTCATGAATCAGAATAGAAAATATGAATATTATGAATTTGTGTCTATATTACTCATAGGAGATAGCCGTACACCTACACCAATACAAAAAGCATCACTTAATCGTCCATTGTCAGCAAGTCAGTTATCGCAAGCACGAAGCATAACACCTACAACATTAGTTGGTGTTCCAGCTGGTTATCGTCCATTAGGTTTGAGATCTGTGTCACCGACAGCAGCACGTACAGTCCTACGAGTTGATTTGCAAGGAAATACTGACGATTATCATAAGACAGAGACAGCATATAAGGATATTGACTATAATATTCATAGATTAAATATTAAAAGAGGAATTAGAAATAAGAATGATAAGTTGCTAAAGTTTGGTTGATTTGTCTTTTTTTTTGCTGTTTGGTGCTAGAAAATCTTTTTTACTAATTCAATATTTATTCGGTTATTTAGTATGGAATATCCTTTGAAGTGTTTTTGTTATCTTGTTTGACAAGCACTAGAGTTTAATTCTGAATTAAATGTATGTCACTAAGAGCTATGATAACGATAACTAAATAAAGATATATTACATAAATTAAGAATTTGAAGGTTTTATGTGCTGAGTTTTGAATCAACAAATACACGCAGAAAATTTAAAATTTGAAAAGTTTTGAAGTTTGAAATTTGAAATATTAAAAAATTTGAAATTTGAATTGTTTTGAAATTTAAAATTTGAATCATTTTTAAAATTTAAAAAGTTTTAAGGTTTGGAATTTGGAATATTTTAAAATTTGAAATTTGAAATATTTTGAAACTTAAAATTTGAATCATTTTTAAAATTTTAAATTTGAAATGTTATGAGGTTTGAAATTTGAAGTTTCTAAATTTGAAATCATTTAAAATTTTAAATCTAGGGTAAAAAATATAATTTCTTGCGTTATATAATTTCTTGCGCGAACAAATTCACCAAAAAAAAATTTTTTTTCTGACATGAAATTTTTAAATGCTTATGCCTTCTCAACGATAAACTCTTTGGACACCGAAATCGGTTAAAAAAATACGAATTTCGTGAATTTTCAGATTCCGTGAAAAAAATATTTTTTGGATGCTCCATTGCTTCAAAAATCGATCATTTATACTGAATATAATTTCTTGCGCAAAAAAATATAATTTCTTGCGCAAATTTGGACAAGTAGGCGATAAATTTTGATGGAACAAAACATCAATTTTTTGATTATTTACCCTCTTTTACGACGCTGACTTCCTTCCAAATAGTGTAAGGATGCTTCTTGATCATTTTAAAATATTTCTGAGATTGAAAATGCGAAAAAATTATCACAACAAAATTTTATTGTGTTAGCCTACTTGTCCAAAATTGCACACAAAAATTTGAAAATTTTGTTTTGGTAATTTTTTCGCGTTTTCAACCTCTGAAATATTTTTAAAATAATCAAGAAGCATCCTCAAACCATTTGGAAGCAAAACAACGTCAGAAAGGAGGATAAATCGTCCGAAAATTGCAGTTTTGTGTCAAAAAAATCAATCGCCTACTTGTCCAAAATTGCGCAAGAAATTATATTTTTTGCGCAAGAAATTATATACAGTATAAATGATCGATTTTTGAAGCAATGGAGCATCCTAAAAATATTTTTCTTACGGAATCTGAAAATTCACGAAATTCGTATTTTTTTTAAACTTTGTTTGGTGAAATTCATGCTTCCGTTCAAAAGTTATGGACATTTAAAATTTTCAACTGCATTTTGCGCAAGAAATTATATTTTTTACCCTATTAAAATTCACAATGTTTTAAAATTTAAAATTTGAAATCTTTTAAAATTTAAAATTTGAAATTTTTTACAATTTGAAATGTTTAAAAATCTGAAATTCGAAACATTTCAAAATTTAAATTTTGAATTATTGTAACGCTTAAAAATTAAAATATTTAAAAATTTGAATGTTTTGAAATTTAAAATTTGAAATCTTTTAGAATTCAAAATTTGAAATCTTTTAAAATTTAAATTTGAAAATCTTTTAAAATTTAAAATTTGAAATCTTTTAAAATTTGAAATCTTTTAAAATCTAAAATTTGAAATCTTTCAAAATTTAAAATTAGAAATCTTTTAAAATTTAAAACTGAAAATCTTTTATAATTTGAAATTTTTTACAATTTAAAATTTTGAATTTGAAATATTTAAAAATTTGAAGTTTTTTAAATTTAAAATTTAAAATATTCACACAATTTTGTGTGAATATGATATTTTAAAATTTAAAATTTGAAATTCCTTTTAAGATTTAAGATTAAGTTTAAAATAAAAACTTTTTAAAATTATTTCCATGAGTGAATTAGTAATTAAGTACTGAATCACATATCCACTAAGCAACCAACCATCTTCACCCAACAGCAACCTAACAGTAGGATACACCATTATTAATCAATCCACTTCAACTGCAAAACATTGCTGCAAAAAAACAAGATTTCTTAATGCGCTCGTTTCGTCGATTCTTAATGCCATTAGTCATAAATTTTCAGCGAATCAGAGATCTCTCAAGGTTTTCAAAGCCCAAACAAAACAAAATATAATGATGATGAATTTTTTTCGAAAGTCAACAATTAGATGAGGAGTATATTGCAAATGAAACGATTTTCAAAAGATTATAAGAACCGATGAAAAGGTAAGCCAGCATTATATTGTCGCAAATAAATTTAAATTTTTTTTTTGTTTTCATAACTCTACGTGAATGGCTCAATATCTACATATATATAAATATAAATAAAAAAAATTAATAATGGGTTTAAAATATTAATAAAAAAAGAATAATTTCTTCGAAAATGTTTGCGGTCATTTTTACGATGATGCTGAGGTTTTTCTCATATTAGATCTGCTATAGGTAGATAATTAGTATTTGATTTTTTATGGCTTCTAATAATATGGGAAATGCAATCTATGTTAAGGTCCAAAAAGCTACAATTGATGAAAGAAAATTTATTGATTCATTTATAACTGTTAATCGATAAATTTTAACGAAACTTTCCTCCTTGTCGACTTTCTATTGTTATTTGATGTCTTGCCGACCCGACAGTGCAAGCTTACACAGACCATATCATATGAAATAAATCAACAAGTCCTATTGATTCCATGTTCTGATTGCAAAACTAAATTTTTTTACAATTCTACCTGAATGGAATAGAGAAATGATTTACAAGATACGACAGACTGAGTCCTGTGCATGTGTAGGATAAGTAAATGCTTGACAAGAGTCTTTAAAATATAAATTTTCAAATAAAATATAAAATGAATTTCTCCCGGCTGACAGTAATTGCTGTTTTTTTTTTCACTCGCACACAAATTTTATTTCTTCTTCTTTTGTTTTTTTTTCTGTTTAATATTAGACTAGGCGTGACTAGGATGAAGTTTGATTGAATTTTAAGGAAGATTTGGGTACAGGAGAGGCGTAACAACCTTGTAAGTCGGATATTTGGAGTTTAAGACAAGTATCTTGAAGAAACAGGTTCAAATCCTTGTACTGAGGTTAGAAAACTATTAGGTAGACAAGTTTAGTCCAGCCTGTGTGCTGCGAGATTCTTGTGTATCGATGAAATCCTATTGAAGATGACATGAGCTGCATGTCGTGTGAAATCTCGGGATTGGCTTTTACCACCAAGGTTATCGCGACGAAAAAAAATTTGGACAACACTGACTTAGACTCATGGCATTAATAACTCTAGTTCCACTACTTTTTCAGGACCCGAGCTTTAACAACTCCCTGATTATGTCTCTAGTCCATCATCAGAAGATTAAATTGCATTATTTTAAACATAATTACTTAAATTACAGGAAAATCGAGTCTCTAATTCATATTTCAGGAGTCGGAGCACTTGATTACTATACTTGCGGGCTACAACGTCTTACACTAATTCAGAAATCCAAAACCTTCTCCTTGCAATTTTCTCAAGCTCAAGACTTCCCGAATTGATACCTAATTTACATCTCTAATGACAATTATCCCGAGCAGACAATAATCATGCTATTTAATATCTAATGACAGCATACCGCGATAGATCTATAAGAACGTGCATATTGACCATTAGGGTAAGCTCGTACTTGATCAAAGAGCTCTTCGAAGGAAGCTGTCGATAGAGACAGTATTTCACTTGATACTGATGATTGGCAGTTTGAAGTCAGCTTTAGGCGCCATCTAAAGAAGATCTTGTATCACAATTGATCGGTACGGTCACCGAGGTAAGTAAGAAAGTAGTGAAAATTACATCTTTGGTTGGAAAACCCACAAATTGACCAATAGAGACTCGAACCTTGGAATGCTGAGTCTGAATTGCAACTTTCAAGTATTCACAGCTTTAGAACACTGTCCCATCTAGCTAAAAACTAATTCTTAAAATACCCCTTGCATCACACCTTCCAAAAAGTCATCAATTTCTGCACAATCGTCATTTGTGTGGCATTTTTATGTCTCTATAGCAGCAATTCAACTCATTTCAAACTAAACAATTGCAAACAGAATCCAAACTCCCGCTAGGTATCTCCTTTATAGCCCCAATTGTGTCCAACAATGTCTTCGTCGTATACAATAAATTTAAACTGAATTCACATGAGTTCCATACTAAAAAGTAAATCTATGTGTAAGCGATGATGCACCATGAAGATGAAGATAAAAAGGAATATAAAAAAATTCAGCATTATGGACTGGAAAGATAATTAAATGAGAGAAATATATCGCTTACTACGTCTATTAAATGCAAGTGTATATCTACAAAAGTTATAGTCATTGGATATACACATACGAGAACAATAGAGGGTAATAATTTAACTTTTTTTATATTCTTCTTCTTCTTTACTTCTATTTCTATTTTTAAGGATTAAAAGTTGAAAAAAAAAATCATAAAGGCGCCAGCGGCATTCATTTCATTTAGTCCTCTAAGGGGTCTCTCTCTTCATTTATTTTCTTCTTCTATCTTCTATTTCCAATTTCTTTGTTTTCTGTCGAAAATTTCGTAAATTACATTTTCATGCATGTATATGTGCATCCCTAATTGTGATTTTATGTTGTCTTCTCTCTGTTTTTTATGTTGGTTGGTCAAAAAGTCCTCAAGAAATTCTTAATGTTCATCGTTGTGAAAGGATAGTTTCCCATAAATATAACCGGTTAGTCAAGTAACAGAAACGATTTCTTTATTTTTTTTCAGGTTTCGCTCATTTTAATTTAGTTCTTACGGTCATTCATTTATCATGGGAATGGCTTGTCGTTGCTCTTGATGACCCCTTTTGATCCGTACTTTATTGAAAATTTGTACATCATATTCATTATAAAGACATTGGTCATCTTGCATTAGTGACCTATCATATGACCCCAACTGACTACTGGCTATTAAGTTAAACATGACCTGTGAGCGTGTGCGAATAGTTAATGTCCAACGTCTTTTCAAATCAACATTATAAGGTTAAGGAGTGGAGGGAAAGAAAAATGAGAAAATAAAGAAGTCATATGGCGAAGCTTATCAATCAGGATTATATTATGATGGAAATAACATCGTTACATCGATGATGATGATATCCTTGATGCTCTCTCAACCATAAATTAGTTTCAAATAATTGTGCTGTCGAATGATGCTAAAAATATTTTTTGACATGGCTTTTGTGTATTAAGAAATCAACTGTGATGGATAATCCAAAATCTGTATTATTGTCCTGTCTTTACCTTCTTGCAATCATTTTTTTCTAAATTCACTGATGTATTTATTATTTCGTAGCCTATGGCTGAAAAATATATTTTTGGATTAGAAGGAAGAGAAATGAGAAGGAATTTAATAAAATCGATATTTTTCGGAGGAGTTTTGCGGTGTCAATGGAATTTTCGGTTCATTTCTTTAGAATGCAGGGATGGTATTGTTATTTTTTAGTAGAATTGGATGTTAGCTAGTTGATTGACTGCTTTCTTACTTATTTAATGCACTATTTTACTTGAATTTTATGATTTATTGAGTTTTATGCTAAATTGCAACTAAATTGATTGTTTTTCCAAATTGTAAACAAAGTCATAGTTGATTACCCCTTTTAATTCATATTTTAAAATTTGTAAATTCGTTAATATTTGAATATTTTTTGACCGTTACAATTTTTTTTGTATTTTTAAAAAGGTTGATGATTTTGAAAATTGCAAATAAAATCATAGTTGACTACCCTTCATTTTTCAAAATGAGAAAATCCATTAAAATTTAAATATTTTTTGACAGTTACAAAATTTTATGTATTTTTAATTGAGTTTTAATCTAAATTGATGAATTTGTGAAATGTAAATAAAATCATAGTTTAGTACCCCTTTCAAAATTAGAAAATTCATTGAAATTTGAATATTCAATCTAGTCATCAACTCTGCATCCTTAAAAAATGTCTCCTGTAACATTTGCTCAATTGTGACAATTATGTACATGAACATAACGAACAGTAAGTCTAATGTTCATGAAATGTTAATTTCCCAATGAACGAACAAGTTGAAGACGAAAAAAAAAAAATTTCTTTGTAAATTTTTAATGAATTTTAACGCAATTTTGCTACTTTAAAACTTGCTTACTTTTGTATTAATAAAGTAATTAATTTTAAGTGTTTTTTCTTTCTTCGGCTTGAAAATTATTTTTGATGGCACTAAAGGGGGAAGCACTGAAAGGGTAGGCATGTATCGGTAGGCGATGATGACTAATTATAATTAATTTTTGTAGTTGAGGTATTTTTAAAATAAATTTTTACGGTTTTAAATTTTTAATAATATTTTTCAATATTAAGTATATCGAGTATGAGGTGATATAGGCAAGAAAATCTCAAAATTATTAATATTTTATGCTGTATTTTTAAAGTGCTAGAAAAATTTGAAAGGGGAGAAAGAAAAGTTGTAAGTCATGGCAATGTCATTACATTTTATAGCCAAAAGAAAACATTTCCGCCTCCTAAATTTTCCACTTCCTTTAAAGGACATTTGCCGATGATGTGAAAAAAAAATATTAAATATTCCGATAGAGTTTCACTTTTTATTTTCCTGCTATTCGAAAACGAAAATGACATTCCATTAAGTTTGATGAAGCTTCTTCCTTTCAATGTCCAATTTTTTTCTTTTTTTTTTTTTTTGCGTTCTTTCCATGAGATAAGAATCACAAAGCACATAGAATGTGATGATAAACAGAACAAATTTGGAAAATGTATAGAAGCACAAATTTTCGGTTATTGATGTGTTTCGGTATAAACTTGATGGTGTTATGTTAATAATGACACTCCATCCATTTTATCTACTTTTTTTGGAACGGTTTTGGAATATGTATATTGAAGGGCTGTGAGTTGTTGAATATTGAGCAGATTGGGTGACTAAGTGAGGAAATTCAAATATTGAATCTAATTTTATAATATTGTATTTCATATTTTACAAAACTGGTAAAATTCAAATCTTTAAATTCTGTTGAAATTCAAATTTTTTAAAGTTACTTGATTCAAATTTTACAATTTAGGAAAAATTCAAATCTTACAAAATTGGTAAAATTAAATTTTACAATATTAAAATTAAAGTTCAAATTTGACAATTCTGTTGAAAATCAAATTATAAAAAATTGGTAAATTCAAATTTTACAAATACGTTAAAGATCAATTTTTACAATTCGATTGAAATTCAAATTTTACAAATCCGTTAAAGCTAAATTTTTACAATTTCGTTGAAATTCAAATTTTACAAATCCGTTAAAGCTCAATTTTTACAATTTCGTTGAAATTCAAATTTTACAAATCCGTAAAAGTTCAATTTTACAATTTCATTAAAATTCAAATTTTGCGAAGTAAATTAATTCAAATTTTGCAATTCTGCTAAAATTCAAATCTTACAAATATGTTAAAATTCTAATTTTAAACCATCAGTATACAAAAGTTAGTACAGAAAATCCATTAAACTTCAAACTTTAATTCAAAGTGCTTTAAAAACTTCATTAATATTTGCTTTAGTATGTTGACTGCATAGCGTTAAGCATAACAAAGTCTAAATGAACTATAATCACATACCAAGGACTCCAGACATAATAATCCACATTTATTTTACAATCCGTAAACAATTTAAATATCAAAAAAAATATATCATTAGAAACTTGCAACTGTTCCGACAACTAATGTCCTCTTCTTATTCATTCCTATCTTAAAATCCCAAGAATAATAAACACAAATTCAATGTATTGGAACAAATCACATTCTCTAAACACACCTAGTTCAGTTCGATAAAGTTGTTTTGTATATCCATCAATAATTCAAGAAACTCAACTAGCTAATAATGATTTAAATTACATTCGATGAATGTGTTGATGATGACAAGAAGGAACAGTAGAGGGAGACAGCACAAAAAAAATATTCTGTCTGACATACTATGCTGTATAGCGTATATTAAGAAACCTCCGCGGAGTTTAGGCCATAAAAGTTAAATGACATGAGAAAAAGACACAAAAAAAATTGTTTAATATACAGCGGCGTGTGTCTCATCATCGTGTTTATGAATTAATCAGTTGTGATATTTTATTATCTCATCTTATGTTAGCGATACTTGCTAGATGCTATGTCACAAATTGGAAGCTAAAGCACATTAAAGTTAAATTCTGGGTGGCTTTAAGGAACACAAGATTCGCGCGAAATAGTTTTTTTGACTCTATTCTTTAAGTTTTCATCATCAGTAAAAATTATTAAAGTGGAGACAGAGACAGAAGGAGCAACAAAAAAAGGCGTCGGAGCTTTAATGAAAAGGACACAAAAAAAAAAATTTTATGGCAAAAATTGGGATACAGTTGAGGGGTGTAGATGAAAATGAATGAAAAAAAAAAGGCAACGGTAAAGCCCATCGAGACATAAAATCTCAAGAGTTAAAGATAATGGTGACGGTGGAAGGTTTTGCAGCTAGATGGATATAAGCTTTAACTTTCATTCTTTCTGTCTAACATAAAAGGCACTTCCTTACACTTTTTTTTTTTTTGCGGTCAATAAACCTTTTGCACATTCATTTTTGCCATTTACGGGTGCCCGGTCCATTCATGCCTTTTTTTTCTCCTTTTTCCTTTCTCTACTATTACTTTATATTATATATCCAATAATGGCGAGAGCTTCAAGATATCTTTTACTTCTTCACATCATCAGATTGAGTAAGGGAAAGATATTGAGTGAGTGAGATAGAGGATGATGAAAAATAAAAGAAAAATGAAAGTGATCCCCTGACCCAAAGACCTAATTTTCTGTACACATAAAAAAAAGGATATAATTGATAATTGTCCCAAAAGTTCACTTGTTGATTGCTTGCAATCCCCATGTTTAAGGCCTTTTTTTCCTACTCTTGAATCTCTTTGAAATGATTTTTTCTCTCTCACATGTCTGTTGAGGATATAAATCTCTTTTCCTCTTGTAACGAACGCAAAAATTCCTTTTTTTTCCTTTCTTTGAATGTTTTTCCTTTCTTTTTTCCATACACACATATACACTTGATACCGTCATCAAAAAAATTATTACTCTAGACGTGGATGGGTGTCCCTTTTTCATTCTTTTGCCCATTTTCTGATCTCTCTTCTGTGTCTGGGATTTTTCTTTATCAAGTTCATGTACAATGCATGATGCAGTTCCTGAATGTGTTAATTGCAATATTGATTTTTATGTTTTCCCTGTTTTTTGGATCAATTGTTGGATGTTGAGCTTGTTGAGATGATGTTTTCACTTGATATTTACCTTATGATCACTATTTGGGTGTTGAACAGCACAGAATACTTAGTTAAAGTTGTTAAATCAATGAAAATTCACATTTAAATGCTTTTTGTTATTTTCTTCTCACAGGTGACTTCAATGAAAAAATTAAGGGGAACGTCAACTCAACATTGATCCTTTTAAATTTCAAAATGCCGTTAATGTTGTAATATTGCCAAAATTGATCAATTCTTGAGCTTAAATGATGAAAATGCAATGGAAAATCATCTTTAACACTTTTAAACACAAGATTCTTCAACATTGTGCCACAACAACACAAATTTCTTAAAGCAAATCAAAACAAAATCTCATAAAAATCATTAAATCAGCCCTTGATAACCTTGAATTTAGCGTTTCTGATAGACTTCTTGGAAAAAGGCATAAAAGGAAAAGTGTGCCGAAAAAGGACAACGAAAAGATACATGCTTGGGACTAATCTACACACTCTAACAAATTTTTATTAGTAAGGAAGAGGGAGGCTGAAAAAAATATTAATCATTGAGGTTTTTCTCTCCTTTTTTTTTGGGTAAAAAAAGGAAAAATAAAAGAGAAACACAAGAATGAAAAGGCCAAAGAGAAGGAGATATATGTGTATATGAAAAGAAATGAAAAAAAAAAAGTAGGAGAAAAGAAGTTCTCGTGTTTAATAGTAGTAAAGTAACTGACCTTTCCTTGTTCTATATTATTAAGATGACCCTTATCTTATACTCAATTCATTTTACGCAAAAAAAAAAGTCTTTATAGACATAACTACTTTTTTTTCTCAATGAATTCCACATGAATGTGTCTTTATGATTATTAGTCTTATGCTTCTTGTTTTGGTTGTTGTTGTTGTTGTTGTTGTTACTGTTAGTTTCAATTGCAACTTCATTGAACATTAAAAGGGATATGGAGAGTTACTTAATTAATTTTACTCTCACTTTTATTGAAGTGTTTAGTTGATTGGATTAATTTTAATGCTCAATATATGATCAGGGGATATTAAGGAATTGTAAACAAAACTAACTATTTGATTTAATTTGCAAAGAATTTGAAATTTGAGTTGTAGAAATGCTAAATTTGAATTTTACAAAACAGTTAAAGTTTAAATTCGTCAAAAATGTTGAATTTTGAACTCTACAAAACTGGTAAAATTGAAATTCTGCAAAACTTTTGAAATTTTAACTTTACAAAACTGTTTAAATTTGAATTCTACAAAACTGTTAAAATTTGAATTCTGCAAAACTGTTAAAATCTGAATTTTACAAAATCGTTGAAATTTGAATTCTACAAAACTGTTTAAATTTGAGTTTAACAAAATCGACAAAATTTAAATTCTACAAAGCTTTTGAAATTTGAATTTTACCAAACTGCTAGAATTTGAATTTTGAAATTTGAATTTTATAAAACCGTTGAAATTAAAATTCGTTAAAATCGTTAAAATTCGAACTTTGCAAAATCTTTTAAATAAATCCCAAACAAATCGTAAAGTTTGCCTACTGAGTTCCTCCTAAAAATAAAATAATCATAACATTAAAATCAATAAAGAATCCTAAATGTAAGCCTTAAAATGCCAATTATAGCATAATATTTAATGTTTAAACATAAAACCCTTTTGTGTTCCCTTTTTTTTTATTTTTTCAAAATAATACCAAAAAATGTTTAATCCTAATCCTTTTCCTTTCACTTACCTTCATTTTTGTGTCTAGCCGAAATCTAATTAAAAGGTCACATTGGCCCCCAAAAATATAACTAACAAATTGCACAATCATTTGGAAATTGTTCCTTCAACTATCCAATAACTTTTTTTCCACGTTGATTCATCAAACTATGGGTGGGGACAATGGGGGTGGGGGGTAGTCAAAGTCAAACCGGCAGGTAAAGAGATTTTATCCGAAAAGATTAATCAGGAAATGAATGGTGGGAGTCGTGAGACAGTCTTTTGGGGTTGTAGTTTCTGTACACACACATACACCTACCCAGATAATATTAAAAACTGAACGAAATTTTTGGGTGGATAATAAACCGCTATTTAACCCAATTTCCTCAACTCATCTTATAGAAGAAAAAAAGGAACAACAAAATAAAAATAAAAAAGCATTTTTTTCGGGAGGAAAGGTCTTTGCCTTTTATATGCTTTACTGTCTGGTAGCCGTTTGTTGGATGTGTTTTGATATCTATCTCATTTCTTTTTGCATTGTGTTAGCTACGTGTACGTATGGATGGATGGATGATGATTTCAAAAAAACTTTTGTTGTATTTTTTGGGATCACCTAACCCTTTTTTTTCTCTCTCTCGGTGCAGTTGAATTATTGAGGGGATCCTCCGTCACTTTTCGTCTTTCACAATCACTCAAAACACAACAAAAAATATATAATAAAAAAAAAAAAGCCGTTCTATAAAAACTTCCTAAAAATGGATTCAGGTCAAATAAGTGTCTGGCAGAAAATTTTTTAGATCTTTAATGAGCAACCAAAAAAAATCTGAATGAATGAGAAAGATTCAATGACCTCTCCTTCTCGGTCCTTTTTTTTTTTTTGGATATATGTGTCCTTTTTATATACCCACGAGTGTGGCACAATTGATCCCAATGTTCCCTTGAACTTGTACTATACACATACATATATGTGAGATAAATTTGTTATTTACGTTTTACAATGATTTTGATGCAAAGCAGTAGCATTCAGAGATGGGTCGATATTAAATAATAAAATGAAAAAACAAAAAAAAAGAGAGCAACGAAGGTCATTGTCATAGGAAAAAAGGTTTTTCTGTCGGTAATATCAACTTTAGCACACTTTTTATTAGATTAGATTAAATATTTGCTTATAATTTTGTTTTTGTTCAGGTCCAATTTAAAGTGCTTTAAAAAATATTCAAAAATGTACAAGGCTGTAAAATAATTTATCCATAAAATTGCCAAAAAAGAGAAAATTTATTGGTTAGTAAATCGTTTTATTGCAGGCTATTAATGATTGAACAGAGTATATTCAAGGTTTTGAAACTAAGGACTAATGTGCTTCTGGATGAGTAATCGTTGGAATTGTAAATTTTAGCTTTCCCGCTATTTTTTGTTGTTTACAAATTGAAGGGAATTGTGGAATAAATGGTTTTAGGATGAAATGTTGCAATATTCTTGCTGAATTCTGCTTGCTCACTGTTTTTAAATCATATTAAATCATCAAAACTTAAAATAGACCTCTAAATAGATTAAAATTGACATCTAAAAACTTCAGGTGGAAAAATTTTTCAAACAAAATTCAAAATTGCTGTTAAAAATTTAGCAATGATAGATTTGATTGCAATTTAATCAGTTTTACTAATGAAACTCAATTTTGCTCACTTTTATCAAAATTAAAGCCGATTGTTGTCAAAAATTCTTTAAATGCACAGCAAAAATCACAAAAGTCCAATTAAAAAATCCAACCCCAATACCAAAAAAACCAATTTTGTCACCCCAAAAAAATCCATAATTCTCTTTAAATTTCAAAAACCGCCACCAAAAAAAGAAGTAATTTAATGCGTTGAAAAATTCAATAAATTTTTCCATATAAAAATTTATTACCTTTAAAGTTTATTTGAATTATTAAGTGCAAGCCTTGTGCCATTCCTTATTTAATATTCTTACATCTTCCCTCTCGTTTACCAATAATTTTTTCCCTTAAACCATATTTCAAATCGATTTATATGCCGATGCAAAAATATATAAAGTAAGAATAAGAAAGAATAAAGAAATAAGAAAATTAACGTATCATAAAAACCATTAAACTATTTGGTATTTATTAGCATGGTAATGGAAGAAGTAAAAAAAAAATGGGAAGAATCGAGGAAGGACATGAGGAGAAATTTAATTACCTAAATTTCTTATTTTTTTTTCTTTTCTTTACTGCGTTCAGCTGATGCTTTTGAGGGGCGGCTTTAAGTGTGTAATTGAAGGAAGGCAGCAAAAAAAATAAGTAGAAAGATTTACAACATAGAATATTAAAGCATTAAAGTACTGTACAGGTTTTTTTAGTATTAAGAGAATAAAGAAAGTTTTCAATTTATGACCTTACTTTTAGCCATGTTGTAAATATATTATAAAATTTTATATATGTATACGTGCTCATAAGAACTGTACTTGGACTGTACTTGAGGATAATCGCGAAGAAGTTTGAATTTAGAAACTCATTTTGTCTTTAAGTACTGAAATATTATTAAAAATTCTTTTGAATTTTAAATTTTATAAAAATTATCTGATAAAATTTTAAATTTCAAAACCTTGCAATTTGAAAATTTAATGCATTTTGCATTGCAAAATATATCACAATTAATCTTGAAAATCGAAAAATTTGGATGGCAAAATGTTAAAATAAAAAATTTCCAGAATTTGTAAAAATTGCTAAAATTTGAATCTTAAACATTCAATAAGTTTTAAAAATTAAAATTTAAAACTTCGTTGAAATTTTTTAAATCAAAAAATTTGTATACTTTTGAATCATAAAATTAAGAAAAGTTGCAAAAATGTTATGTTATTCAACAATAGTTCATGAAATTTTTAATTTTAGAATCAATAAAATTTCAAAATTTGAATTTCAAAATTCGTAAAATTTAAATTTTAAAAATTCTTGTAAATTTTGAATCAAGAAAACTTCGTTATAATTTTGAATTCTTAAATTCTAAATTAAAATCATGAAAATTTTCGTTAAATTTTGAATCACTTTAAATTTTTAAAGTTGAAATTCAGAAAATCGTCAAATTTTAAACGAAATAATTCATTTAAAGTTGAATTTCAGAATTATCAAATTTCGTTAAAATTCAAAATCTATTTCGTTAGCTTTTATACCAAAAATCTTAAAATTGAAATCAAAATTTCGAAAATTTTGTATTTTTGAGTTTCGTTAAGTTTTGAATCCCGAAAATCCGTAAATCTTTGGATGACAAAATTCGTTAAAATTTGAAGTTACGAAAATTCGTTGAAATAGAAAATTCGTTGAGTCCTTTAACTTAAATCTCGTTAAATTTAAAATCACAATTGATTTCGAAAACTGAATTTCTGACATATTTTAAATTTCAAAAATAAAAGAATGTTAATTTTTGAAGTCTGATTTAGTTTTAAATCTCAAAAATCAAACTACATCAATTTAAAATAAGCAAGAAAATTTAGTTCAACTTTGAATATTACAAAATATTTCAATTCTGTTTACAAAAAACCAACTTATTTGTTTAACAAAATTAAATATGCACCACAATTCCCTTAATATCCATAAGAATTCGAAACTCCTTCAGTCCATAGATGTTGAAAAAAACAAAAAAAAAAAAATTAAGTAATTAATAAAAAATTTCCAAAGTGCGCCATCTGTTCAGTATAAAAAAATCATAGTAAAGTCGCGAATGAAAGAGAAAGTCCTCTCGTTGGGTTAGTAATTTTCCATCAATTATATATACACTCACGTATAGCATCTCGAAAGCACTAACAATGCTTTCCCCAGCAAAAAAAAAAAAAAAAATCTCCACCCAAAAAGTAATTAAGAAATAAAATTAAATATTGTAAATTTTCCATTGTTATGTAAAAAAAAATGAAATTTTTTGGCATGAGTGAGGTGAATATAAAAAAATGCTCACAAAATGTGTTGGTCGCAAATTGCCCGGGATTTTTAATTTTTTTTTCTTGCTATATATTTATATACAGCAAGTCTCCCTCGACAACATTGGAAATACAAGCAGTTAACTCTTTCACTGTCACGTCCTAAAAAACTTTCCTTCTACCCACCCCCATGCAGCATCTTCTTCTCAATTTTTTTGTATTTTTCTATTTCTTGCTCTTTGTGTGTGTATGCAGGGATGCTATGGATGGCAGATAGCCCTCATCCCACTATCCACCCACACTCATAGGTTTTCTTCTAATTTACATTTTTTTTTCTTTCCTCAACACTTTTTAGCGCATTTTTGTAACTTGTTTTCTAAAAGGTAGCTAAATAATACACTTTGGTCGTTCGACTGGCATCTGAGATGAATGATTTCGAAAGCTAGACTTCGTAGAGAGCTCTTAGGATTGTTAGAATCTTACGGTTTGTTGCCATAGCTCTATTATATCGAGTTATTGGGTAGTTGGGCATTTAAAAGTTTCAAATCAATGCATGAATACTATAATTAATGAGATTTTGATTTCAATACAAAATGTAAACAACTTTTTGCGGAAAAATTGAATTTATTTAGAAGTGACTTGGATCCAACTGGATCTTGTTTTTAGGTCGGAATACGACCTGAATATAACTGGATCTCGTTTTTTTGGTCAGGAAGTGACTTGGAATCATCTTCATCTACTTCATCTTGTTTTTCAGGTCTAGCAGTGACTTGGATTATATCGGAACTTGTTTTTTTTTTGTCTGGAATTGACTTGGATTCTAATGAATCTTGTATTGTTAGAGGGCTGGAAGTGGATTCTACTGGATCTTGTTTTCTAGGTCTGAAAGTGACTTCAATTCTACTGAATCGGGAAGTGATCGGGATCTTACTGGATCTCGTTTTGTTTGTCTGGATGTGTCCTGGATCTTGTTTTGTAGGTCTAGAATTGACCTGGATCCTATTGGATTTTGTTTTGTTCGTCCGAAAGTGACCTGGATTCCACTGGATCTCGTTTTATGGGTTTGGAAGTGATCTGGATATTACTGAATATTGTAGTTCTAGTACTGACCTGGATCTTACAGGATCTCGTTTAATAATTCGGGAATTGAATTATCAACCAATTATTGGTTCGCTAGGACGAAAATGCGCTTAAATGACTCTACAAGAATGAGTACTTTTTGTAATTTTTTTTCCTATCGCACAAATGGCTTTTCTCCTTCATGACGCTTTCTTTTTTATTCCTATTCATTCTGCGTAGCACACAAAAAAAATTCTTATTATTAAAAAAAATTTTTTTCGGCGGGCGAAGGACTTTCTTTTCATTCTTTTTTAATACTTGAAGGGGTTGAAACGTAGAGGTTGGAGTGATTATTTCTTAAATGCTATTGATTTTTTTTTCTTCTCTTGTGTTGTTGCCTCATCTCCTCTCCTCCTTCACAAACTGACGGTAATACTCGCCACGCGAAAAAAATATATATATTCAACCCTTTTTTTTTTAATTCTCGCTTTTTTCTTCTTTTTTTTTTGCTCATTAAGACACTAACACAATAAAGTTCGGTGATGGTCCATCTCCATGAACAATATCCATTCCCCCACTTATTTTCATTAAAAAAAAAGAACGAAGAGGAAAAAAATTGATTTCTTTTCAATGTTGGGTGGGAAAAGGGCTGATGAAAGGATGAGTGTGAGGCTTGTAATGGCAGTGACATCGCATTGAGAATGTCTTATTTTGTGAATTCAATTTTTTTTTTCGAAACAATTCGAGATGGATTTTAATCAGAATTTTAAATTTTTTCACTAATGAAAAGCATTAGACTGTTCAAGATTAGTCTTAATTGAATTCTTTTTTGAGAAATATCAAAAGACTGAGGCCGAAATGTATCTTGAAGTTTGTTTTTATGATTAGAGTATTTTTAAAATGAAAATCACTTCATTAATTCTTGAAATCTTTGAGATTTAAATACTTTTCATGACTTGAGGAGATTTTTTGAGATAGTCTGGAAAGAGTTTGAGTTGTTTTTTTCATTTGCGTCAGTGAATATTCGTAAATTTAGTTGAAATTTACTTGATTTAGTTGTGATCAATTTGAAAATGATGATTTTTTATCAATTTTATTTGAAAATTGTTGTAAATTATGATTTTTTACCTGTATTCGTTGATTTTTTGATGTAGAATCATGTTGAGCTGTTTATAGTCCATGTATGTTCAAGATAAAACTATTCTAAATTATTAAAAAGTCAGTAAATTCAATTAAATACATTCTTTGAAAAATTTAACAAATTATTACACAAACACAAGCAAAAGGGAGCAAAACTACACTTTTTGTAAAAATGATCGAATGAAATTTGAATTTGAAATGTTCGTTATTTTGAAAAAATTGATATTGAAATATATAAATCGAGTAAGCTATTGCAAACTACAACAGCAACTTCTTGTTAGTCTTCTTACAGTTCTATAAAGATTATTCAACATTAAATTCACCAAAAGAATTTTTTTCATTCTTAAAGCAAGCATCAGAACTCAATTAAAATTTATAATCACCAGATAGATGCTCATCCCTAATTAAAAAACTTAGAGGACGAAACAGAATCAAGGAGTTTAGAATTTCTTACATTTTT
Organism: Chironomus tepperi; assembly: GCF_022539635.2. Classification (NCBI taxonomy): domain Eukaryota; kingdom Metazoa; phylum Arthropoda; class Insecta; order Diptera; family Chironomidae; genus Chironomus; species Chironomus tepperi. The sequence goes on along the minus strand of NW_027226293.1, from coordinate 670,351 downwards.
TTTTATAAATATTAAATTCACATTACTATTGAACAGCTCCATTATCGTTTTTTTTTGCTGCTGCTGCTATGGCCTGTTTGCTGTTTTTTTCCGTTAACGAGATAAAAATGAAATTAATGAGTGGTGTTTTCTGTTCTTTTTTCTTATTTTTTAGAGCAGAAAAAAGAAATTTATGTTTTAGTGGAAGGAGAAAGAAAAAAAAAAAAGTTTTTCTCGGCGTTTTTTTCTTCCTTTCATTTTTTTTGGGGAGTAAATGAGGAGGGTGAAGAAAAAAAATTGTAGAAGGGTTGCGAAATGGAAAGTGAAACTCGAGAAGAACGAGACTGGTATGAGATGAGAGCTCTTCAACTGATTACATTTTTTTTTTCTTCTCGAAAGCTAAAAATCTCCTCTTGTCTTCTCCGTTTCTTGGTACAATTTTTACTCAATTCTCCCTCCAATCACTTTTCCATTTATGCCCAGTGTGTTGTGGCATGAAAAGCAACATCTATTAAAGTGAAATGCTCGAGCAATCAAGCTAAAAAATCTTTCACATATATGTACGAATTGTAGGAAATTTAGAAATTTTGCTTTGTCTGCAAATGGATGAGGATATAGACGCATTTTTAAAGTTATTGGATGAATTTTCAAGATTGATGAAGATTCTCATTCAAAACTAACTTAGATTGCTAAGAAATCATTTAAAATCATGTAATAAATTCAAAGGCACATGGTTTTACTATATAACGGTCATTTCAAATTCAAATTGTCGTGCTTAAACGTAAACAGTTTTTCACTGAACGCACTTGCGAAAAAATCAAAATTTTCAAAGTTTTTATTAGTTTAAGTGAATTTAACAAGGATTGAAGCTGAAATTCAACAATAATATTAAAGAAACATTCACCAGACCACAGAAACATCTAAATTTAGCCCAATTTAACAAGATTTTCTCAGTAGAAATCAACAAAATCTCAATTTACCTTCCAAACAACAACAACAACACGACAAATTTTAATCAAAGTAATCAATTCAATCGAAAAACTCGGCTAACAAAAATATCACATATATATACGTATCGTTCACAACATACAACATATATCCACAACAGTAAACTAGCAACAACAAAAAAAAAACGTGGAATTCCAAAAGTGTGTAAGTAAGTAAAAAAAATCATAGAATTAAACTCCTTTTTGCCCTTTTTTTTCTTATTTCTAAATTGCACAAAACCATAAATTATTTGCACACATATAAAAATAATTGAGGCCTGAGAAGGAGTTTTGTATTTCCATTAGAAAATTATATGCTTTTGCATTATGAGTTAATCAAACAATGAATTGTGTTATGTAGCAATAGTTTCTCCTGGTTATTGTTGTTCATTGGCATCAGCAGCAGCAACACAAACGACAATATTATCGAATTACATCAGTCTATTCACTGAGGTATAAAAATTCAACTTTTGTTCAATTTAATTTATTTTGACACAATTGTTGAGTAGAATTTTTATTTTATTTAATTTCGATATTTTCTTGATTAAAAAATTTATTTTTGCGTCATAAAGAATGTTGATGAAGTGCAAGGAAGTGAGCATATCTACATCATAATAAGATATTCCGCTCAAGGCCAATTTTTATACTCCAAAACTTCAATAAACAACAAAACAGGAAATGGTTTTGTTTTTCATTCAATTCTTCCAAGTTTGAGAAGCGAAATTAACCACACAAATGATTAAGAACATCAAACAAAGATGATGCCGCCCTAGACTGTTGCATATTTTTAGAAATGATGCGAATATGATGAAATGTTATATCATCCTCTATTATTGCCTTTATGCATTTCTCCCTTCTATATCTTCTTTGTTTTCGTGAATTTGCCTTGCATTCATCAAAATGAATTTAGCGCAGCAACAAATGAATCATCATGACTGATGGCATTTCGTCATGTTTAATATGTCTCATGAATTTATTATTCCCCGACAGAAAATATTTTCATTAACGCTTTAATTGATTGCAGAAATTTCATGATACATGATGAATTTTATTCGTTGGAATCAAATTAGAGCATAAAATTTTGAACAATTATGTGTAGACATACATTTAATTAATTTTTTTTATAATTTTTTTGATTTAGAGACACAAGCAAATTATTTCGAAGAATTACCGTTAATTCAGTGACTCGTGATGTAGACGAAAGCATAATTTCATCGACAATCAGGAATGATTATGAAATGAAATGAAATGAAATGATTTATGAAGGTAAGTGTTGTAGCTAGTCAAAAGAGATTATTGCGCATTTTTGAAAATCATTTGAATACAAATTTGAAGCTTCGTAAAGTTTTGAAATTTAAAATTTCGATCAAAAACAGCCAAAATTTACATTTTTATGAAAATTAATCTAAATCTATTAAAAATTGAAATTCATAAATTCATTAAAATTTGAAAACTACCAAAAAACATTAAATTTCGAATTCAAAAAGTTCGTTAAAATTTGAATTTCTCGTTAAAGTTCTAATTTTGAGAAATTATTAAAATTTAGAAAATTCTAAAACTCTTTGAAGATCTTTAAAATTTGAAACTTTCGTTAAAAATCAAAATTCAAAAAATGAGTTTGAATTATTCAAATATAAAAAAGTCGTTAAATTTTCAAAATTCTCAATTCTGAAATATTCAACTCTTTTCTTCAAATCAACTTTCAAAATGACCAAACCATCATAAAAACCAAGCTAATAAAAATCCGTTGAAACCTAAAGTCACGATAACAAAATATCTCGAAGCTAATTAAATTAAAAACTTTTAAAAGACTTTTAAAACATCATTAACTTGTCTTATCGAAAGACAATTAGATATTAAAGCGAAAATAAATTCATTTTTAAATAAAAAAAATTTTAATCATGAAATGATTTGATTACATACTACAATAATATAAAAATGTAATTTTCTGATTCTCTTTTATATTTATTATGACTGACATATACATATTATAATTAATAGTCAATGATACATTCAGTCATTCACAAAAAATAAAAGTATCACGAGATATGCTACACAAAAACGCGATGCTGTGTGGTTTTCTCAGTCTGTTGATGCGATGATGGAACCATCAAATAGTTTTAAAGTCTGTACACAGCATCGCCCAATGAGAAAACATAAACGGTATAATTTGAAATGCGCATTAAAGGCTTCAAATATATTGTAATTCTGGGGATGGAATATCAATACAATGTACCTAGACATAATTTGGATGTCGCAAATACAGAAACCAAGTTGGTTTGACTAGAAACATCGAAAAAAGGACTCGAATCTGACTTGACTTTTCCTGGGATCGAACCCTGATCGTTCGGATCAACGAAAAAGGACTCGAATCTGACTTGACTTTTCCTGGGATCGAACCCTGATCGTTAAGGTTGGGAGAAAGAACGAAAACGACACTTGAATTGCACAAGACTAGCTGGGATCGAACCCGGGATCTTTGAATCGATTGCTCGACTTCCTAACGAACTAGACCATTGCCGTTTTTTCGCTGACAGAGTTGGTGTGACTAGAAACAATTAAAAAGCACCCGAATCAACTAACATTTTTCCTGGGATAGAACCTGGGTCGTTATGGTCGGTAGGCCGACACTCTAACCACTTCGCCACTGCTGCTTATCGCTAAGAGCTTCCTCATTGTGGCATTAAATCTATTATAAGTATTCGATTAACAGATATTGTGTGGGCAATATTTTATTCATGAATTTCGATTTTTTTTCGTGAATTTTTCGTTTGTTTTTTACAAAAGAATTTTTCCCATAGGCATCGCACTTATTTATGTATGATTTTGAATTTAAAGCTAAAGCAAATACAAGAAAATAAGATGAGAAGAGTAAAAAAAAAGGTTTAAATGTGCAGAAAAATTCACATTCACACGTTGACCTTCTGTTCAAAAAATTTATTTTTTTGTTTTATATGAAACGAAATTTTGCAACATTGCCATTAGCTTACTGTTCGTTGAGTAAAACTGTCTAAATTAAGCGAGATACAGATTCATATATTATTAAAACATGTTATTTTTTTTTTCTTTCATTTTCTTCTGTTTATCGTCTCTCCTTGACTAAATACATCAGCTTGCGTTTATACTTCTTAGAATTGCAGAAAAAAAAAATATATTCGCGGTATAGAAAGAAATATTTTTTTTATTTTGGGTGCAATTTTTCCTGGTAGTCTATGAGGTGATGAATATTGTTTGACTGACTGAGCTTTCGCTTAATGTACCGTTGTCATTGCTTACTATACTTCGATGGACAATCTGATCATCAGTGATCCGTAGCCACTCTCAGTTGGTGTCTAACACTGGCTATATTGCTGGCTTCCTATTGTCAATTTTCAATACTAAATGCTTTACTGAATCTAACAATAGTGGTAAATCATGTAATAAAGAACATCTTAATTTACGAAGAATTGACCAAGTTCAGTTCTAGAATTTTATTATTAGGCTTCACTCAGCGACTCCCCTAACTCTCCACCGTGACACTTCATTGTTGTAGAAATTCTTTTTTGAAATTCTACATATATTTACGCGATTTTTTGAATCACGAAAATGAAGATTTTAGAAACTCAGAGATTTTTTCCTCTTCATGAGCCCTGCTTCAGATCATGCAGTAATAAGCAAAAAACGGAAATGGTCTAGTTAGTTAGGAAGTCGGCCAGTCGACTTAAAGGTCCCGAGTTCGATTCCAGGAAAAAGTGTAGTTGAATTCGGGTTTTATTGTTGTTCTAGTTACACCAACTCGGTTTGTGTGATTCGCGACATTGTGGCTAAGTACGTTGCAATTATGGTTTACCCTGGGTCATGCAATTATGCAAAGTTTGAGACCCTGCAAATCTTGGTTTCGAATGAATTTATGTGATTCACGGTCTCTCTCAGATATTGCATGAAATTGATTCTATAGCTGGCTTGCGACCAATTTCAACATGTCTCCATGGTCATTCAATTGATCGAAAATCGATCATAATCGTAATCGTCGATCTAATCGAAAAATGATCAATCGATCTTGCTGGATCGATTTTGTCAATATTGATCTTGAAGGTAACATTTGTCTTTAACTGCTTTCTACCATGAAATCTCTGAACGTCCTCATAACTCTCAATTTGAATAATTGTGTTAAACTTCTAGTTCGTGACCCGTTCCTTTATCCAATATTGCTAAGAGGTCTAATTCGTTTAATTTGCGCAATTCTATTTTAATGTTGATTACAAAATCTTTCCAACTTGTGCTTGAACATTTTCAATAAATTAAACATCTTAAATCATGAATATTCAAATGATATTTCGAAATTAAAATGCGCTGTAGGCCTCAAAAAATACTACAATTTAATCACTAGTTATAATTTTTATTTTTATATATTTCTCTGTTGCACCACAGACTTCACATTATAATAAAAATGAGAAACCAGAAATATCACAAAATAATCTAACACGCGAATATCCTAATGATAATTCAACATTAGACATTATGATCATTTTTGATTCTGTTGATGCTATAAAAATAATATATTTTGAATGTTTCGCCTAAATATATAATAACAATAATAATCCCAATGGCAATAGTATAGATCTCGCGGTATTAATTTAATGAGATCTGTCTTTCGGTGATCTTTTTGTTTTAAAAGTCTCCTTTTTTGCATGTTACGAACTTCAAATATGATAGCTCTTTGTTTCTATACGTCTTAAATGCTATAATTACTGTTTATGATCAATTTATAAGTGATGTACGTGCGTTTAATGATGTAAATCACTCACTTTTTGGTATTATTATAATGTCCTCATTTAAGGACCAATCTTTAAAGATATTTTTGGCATCATTACGAAAATCCTCAAAATTATCAAATTTCCAAAATCCTTAAATTGACCCGTAACTGCTACGCAACCATAAATCATAAAAGATTCTTATTTACAGTTCAAAATGCAGCTCATTTCAACTTCCCGTCTCGCTGTGGTTCTTTTGCACTCGATGATCGTGATTCATTAATGGAGGGGTATGAGATGATTAATTGACTTACATACGTAAAAAACAATAGGAATGTTAAATTGTAACACAATTTTTTATTTTTTGAGTAATTGTTCATTGATACTGTTTAAGTATCTGATTTTTGGGAACCCAAACGAGCGCTAATTTGCAGTTAATATTTGATTTGATGATTTGTGCTTTGATTTAATGATCGATCATGCAAGTTAGTGGATTTTAAGTGATTTTGTCTGGTATTTTTGGTTGTTTTTATGATGAATATTGAATGGAACTGCTGGATGGAAGTGCCTTTGTGACTTAAATGCTGCAGAATTGATGTTGTCGCTTTAGAAGTGCTGTTAATTTGTGAAAATATTGAAATAAATGAATTTTAATGTTTTATCTTCTTTGCTTACTTATTTCTTAGTTGCAGTCCCCTTGTTTGAATAAGAAAGACGAATATTTGAATTTTTAAAAACCGTTAAAAACCTAAAATCATTCAAATACATTTAAAATCACTAAATTACGTCTTTTAACAATCCATAAGTCCTAAGTTTCAAAGAATAAACAATCATAGCTTCAAGCCATCAAATTGCGCTTAAGATTTCAATTCCAATGTGCATATTATTAAGCAATTATTTTCAAATTTAATAAAACAAAAGATTTTGCATTCAGAATGTTTTTTTTATAGACAATCCAACTGACCGAAAACATTTATAGCAATAAGGAATTAAATTCTCAATAGTCAAAATCAGCAATAATATTTATCCCCGGATGGGAGTTATCATGCATTTTAAATGCTAATTTAAATTTAATTGAAAATAATATTTAATAATTGCTACATTTGAGTCTATAAAGCTTAAAAACAAATTATGATTCATTTTTATTAACGTGTTTGCGGTATTTCGCGAGAAATCAATATAGCGTGATTTGATTAAATGTGTGATTCAGTTTCTCGCATACATCAGATGAGAATTTGATTGTTTTTAAAGGGAATTCTGTTTGTTTTTTTGAGAGACAGTTCATGACAACAATTTAAAAAGACATGAGTAGGAAGTTGCTGAAATATTTCGTTGGTGCTTTTACTTGGAAATTTTTTGGTTTAAATGAGCTGGAATTTCGGCAAATGAACTAGAATTTAGATTGTGTGAGGTCTGTTTGGTACTCATTAGTGGATTCTGGAAGGTATATGACGTAGAAATGGCATACAATCTGATCCAAGGCAAGCATTTGTCTGACCTGAGACCGAATTCAACCGAATCTGTTCTCAATCTTGTGTCATGCCAGCCTGGAACTTGACTTTTTGTTGTTTCTAAGATGTATGCTTTCCGAGAGTGAATCTAGACTACTTAGAATAGAATCGATGATCTGTTGTATTGTCCTAAAGTCTATACAGAATGTCTATGTCTTGACCAACAATAGCTCTGTTTGCATATATTCTCAACTACTATCTTAAACTATCCTCATCTATTTAACTATATCCTTGATTCCTTACTTTGCTGGTGTACAGATCAACTGTAATCCACGATTCCCTGTAGCTGTCGCTCATCACTAACTAGTTCTGGAAGACTTTCGTTTATTAATTCCTATCCTAAATGCGTACTAAAGCCTTCTTTCATGAATTCTTTGGTCACCGACGTGATCTAAATTCTCAAAGCTAGACGACGACTCGAATTTCGTATAGAATCATGCAAAGTCCGAGTCGACTTCGAGCTGTGTTATCTCTAAACTCACTCTTGAAAATCTTAGCTAATGGAGCATGCAGTTAGACTATATACAAAGAACAAATACCTACTCCCTCCCCTGTAAACCCACCAAACAGTCATAAATGCTAATCACGCAGATTATGAAGTGCGACAGCAATGACAAGTCTCCTTCCCCCCCAAAAAAAGCAACAACATCCCCTATTCTAATTTGATGTCATAAAACCTCACATATTCATAAATTCAAATCACTTGCTCACATTACACATAAAAGTCTGTACTTTTTTATCCTCAAAGACGTGAGTACCAAAACAAATAAAAATATGAACTGCAATAAGCAACAGATTTTTACTTCAGACATTCATTGAATTCTTTCATGTCACCCAATGGTATTGCGCTTTTTATTGCCTTTCCACGCGATATTTTTACACCGCGAGAATGATTTTTATATTTTTATTCCATTTCTGTTGTGTAAAGGCACTAAGAAAAAAGTGAGCAGGCATGAATAAGACGAAGGAAATCGTAAAAAAAGCGGTGAAAATAATAAAATACACACTCGGGAATTTTTCAGTCTCTGTGTATACTTATTGTCGTGAATTGGGGGAAAAAAATCGTCATTTAAACGACGACCTGTTGCTTACATACAGCTAATAGCATTATAAAGTAGTGATTCACATACATATTAGTATGTGCGACATATTATTGACGCTATTATTATGGAAATTTTTCTTAAACTGCATATTAAAGGTTAATAATATTTATATGCATTTTAAGGCGTGATATTAAGGGAATTTACATGCTGTATAACTGCGTATGATATTTCAATCGCTGATAATATACAGCTATTGTTATTTCAAGTGTTTTTATGACACGGATCCTTGATTTATGAACTTAAATATTCAATTCTATTCTCCATCAAATTTGAATAGCTATTCAGCCATAAAGAGTGAAAGTATGAAGGAATTTGATTTAATTTTTACAAAAACTAAACTCACACATGCTCACATAGAATGCAAAGAGAGGTAACTATTCACATAATAATATGAAATCCAAATAAAATCCTAAACAAACATACTAAGAAAATTTGCATTAAAAATAGAATACACATCCTCTACTCGATGCTTGAAAAACATTTTTTTTTTTTGAGATAACTTTGAATAAATTGAAAAAATAAAACTGCTTGTCTACATATTAGTTCGTGCAGAAGAGTTGAATAATCAACTGATGAAAAACTCCGAATGATGCTTCTTTGTGATGATGTTGTCGATGTTGATAATGAGACATGAGTTTCGGTCAATGCGGGGACTATGAGGACTTTTTTGGTGTCAAGATTTTAAAATAAGGAACTTAATACCTTGTTTTGTACTTGAGAGAGATAGAATTGAGTTACATTGATATTTTAGGAGCAGTTTGAGTGCTTGAGTTGCTATAAAACTTCAATTCTTTGGAAAATCAATGAATTTACACATTATAAAAGCCTATTTTTGACAGAAACGTCTTTGCTCCTTAATTTTGCATCATATTCAATCATTAAAGCAGTAATTAAACTCGTAATTTAACCAAAATTAACATTCAAAAACTCCAAGTGGATGAAAATTTCGAATTTCAATTTAAATTTTCAATAACCGTTAAATGTTCATCTCCTAATTTCTTTCATTCTTCCACATTGATAATTCATCAAATCTTCACAAATCTAAATTAAAAATGGCAATATTCATAACCTCAAAAATTCTCAAAAAGCACATTTCGCCATAAAAATTCACAGTGTCTACACCTTTTTGTGAAATATGGTAAGAAGGACAGTTAGAAAACATCCTAACGAACTATGCATACAGTATGTGTGTGTCTTGTATTTTGAAGTACCATAGAAAAAAATTTTTTTTCCACATTTACTATATACATCACTTAAGTTGATATGTAGAATTAGAAATTTGAACAGCTCAGCATAAAAATAAAAATCCTCACAGCAAATCTACACGAGCATAGACTGTGTAGAAGGAGTATATATAATATGGAATAAAATTGTCCACACATTAGTTGACAGTTCACGAATAAAAATGTTTCAAGTAGAGTGAGATAGTCGACATCACTCGTGGAATAATAATAAAATATCCCCATTAAGCACTCAGTATGTGCTAAAATTCCTATCATTATATGTTCTCGCACAACATAACATACATATCCTGTATTATTCGTATATCCTTGAACGAAATCTATGGTACATTTGTAAGTGTAGATGACGATTGTATATATGTTCGTGTGAGATGCTTGTAAATGAATAGGTAATGTGAACATGATTTCAAGATATGATGACAACAAAAGCAGTATCATAAAACACGATAGTTCTCTCACTCCAAACCATCTTCTTATTCATTACATTGCATACATATATTACATATTTATGTACATACGACAATTTCTATTCATTAAAGAATCTCTTCTTATATTTTATTTCTATGTTTATTATTGCCATCATCGTCATTGTCGTCGTTATACACGCAAAACATAATGAGATGAATATCCTGAATAGAATAGTACAAAAAAAAAAAAACTATAAATGACATTCAAGGTTGTCAGTCAAAGACATAAGGAGAGTCAATAGACATTAAAGTGTCTTGTATTAAATAGGAAATGAAGACATTGTCTCATGTACCATTAACAACTTTTTTTTCCTCTATATTCTTCCTTATGCTCTGATTTCTCTCCTACCTACACTTTTTTTCATCTAATTTTATTCATCATTGTCATTATTGGGTGAAAACGTCGTGCTTTTTGCTGTATCATCTTCAATTTAGGAAGAGGGAATCAACTTCCCATGTGGATGTTATGATGAATTGCTCGGAGTTGGGATTTTATGATCTTGAAAGGGACAATTTATAACGGTTTTTTCTTATTTTGAATTTTTCTAAGATTTTTGGATTCTCACTTCGAAAAGTTTTCTTGGTTTTATTTGCAATTAATGCTAGTAAATTAAAGTTAAGTTGCTAATTCTGATAGAAAAAAGTGGCAAGAGTTAAACAACAAACAGAACAGTCTAAAATATTTAATCCTGAAGAAGATATAATAATTCTAAAAAACACGTGTTTTGGAATAATCGGCTATTATTTGGAAAAAAAAATGCAAGCTTATTGCATCTTGTGCCAAAAAAGCAGAAATTATTCAATTCAGCAATAAATCAACTGAATTTCCCATAAAACCACCAACCCTGACTGCAGAATCTTCAGGATCAAGACATCTTGAAGCAAATTTAATAGAAATCCTCATCGCAAGCTCAAAAATCCAGAAAATCTCTTTCAAGGGTACTCGACAAATTATTATTATTTAATAGAATTTTATTTTTTTAAGGAAACACTCTTCCTTTAAACTGTATTTCTCCGTACGTAACCAAAAAAATAGCACTTGAAACGAAAAAATTCCCACTTTAAAGACACAAAAAGAATTTTTTTAAGTATAAAAAAAAGAGAAATAAGGAAGAAAAAAAAAATTGTGTAAGACAATTAGAGAAATAAAATAGAAAATTACAGCACAGCAGAAGCGTAAAGAATAAGATAGATAAAGAAAAGACGGAGAACATTTTCAAAACGAAGCAAAAGTAGATAAAAAACGTCTAATAATTCTTTATTTCACAACATCCTTAATGTATTTTTTTTTTCTTCACTTCTACTTCTTTGCTTATTTTTTTCTATTTCAAATACACTTTTTTGGTGCTATTTTGAGGAAAAGAATTAAAGAGTTTGGTCATTTTGTCTTAGATGTAGATATTTTAAATAAGATAACATTGCTTTTAAAGGATTAAGTTTTTCGAGTTGCTGTGATTGTTGTTCAACTCTTGCCACTTTTTTCTATCAGAATTGTCAATTAAAGTTTAATTTACAAGCATCAGACGCATTTAAAATCAAAAAAACTTTTCGAAGTGACAAACCAAAAAGTCTAAAATATTCAAATTTTAAATGATCGTTAAATATTTCTATTACAAAAAGCACTTCAAAACCAAGATGCGCCTCAACTATTTATCTCCTAATAACCAATTTGCCTCAAGTTTCTTCCTCATCTTCTTCATTTCGTAAGGCTATTATGATTGTGTATGTACATTGCCTGTACATATATGTGGCCCGTTTGCAAACGATAATAATGTAGGGCAAATAGTTTCTCGTCTAGCACCGAGAGAAAAAAAAAGTACTCCAAAAACGTAACGATGATGATGATGATGATGATGATGCTATTGCTCATTGCTCATTGAGGATGATGGGAGAAGATTTTTATGTGTACAGCAAAACATTGAAAATAAAAATATAAGGGAGAAGATATAAGAAGTAGCAGCAAAAAAAAAAAGAAGAATAAAAGGAATATAGCATGAAGGAATTCGATGAAGTTCCTAATGCGAAAAGCAAACATAAAATTTATGTACATTGGCTTCTGACGTGGGCCACACTACTAAGCTTTACTTCTTCGTCTTCTATTCCACTCCGCGAACATCGTCTTAGGGAGATATGCTTCGATATCAGAAGGCACAAGACATCATAGTGTTGATGGTTAATTAATTGCCGGGATTTTGAGTGGATTATGTCGTGTACGATAGTTACAGTAGTCGGTCTTGTTTAAAGAACTTCTTGTGCTTCTCATCAAAATGTAGGTCAGTGTTATCGTTGAGGATTTTTTTAGCAATTTTTTCCATTAAAGATATTCATGCTAACCATGAAACTTAATGAACTAAAAACACTTGATTTCTGTGCTTATTATACTCACTTAATTCGCTCAAGTGATATCTCTATTTCTTATCATAGACGGAATAGAGGAAGAAATAAGATATTTTTTTCTGGTATTGTATTCAGTATGAACAAAACTTTCCACATTTCATCATGATGGATAAATATTAAAGGACTAAAGACTCTTTTCTTTTATCCATAGTAAGGAAGGAGAGTAAATGAGATGATATTAACTGGAAAGATCGAGTTTATGTGCCGTAATGTTGTTTATGTTCATAAATACAGCTGTTTAATATCGATTTTTTTTCATCCTTTCATTTTAAGTAGTTTTTTCAGCCACAAAACTCAAATTGATTTCTTTTCAAGCGAATTTTTTCTTCCTTTTTCTTCTCATTAGAGAAATTATTTATCTTGTTTTATGTTGATGCATGTTTGTGGTGGATGATATAAGAGATCGAATAACAAATTCATTGTAGATTGTACATGACCAGCGTAATAAACTAAATATCTAGCTGTCCGAGGCTTGTTGAGATGTTAAAGTTAGTCATTGTTATTGGTTGGATAACTAAGACGCAGTTTTTTTGCAGACATTTAATAGGAATTAATCAATTTTTTTTGATGGACTTTTCATAAGAAAATATTACTTCCTACATCTTGTTTAACTCTTCAATCAATTGACGTTAAATATTGTACCTTTTTTTCTTTTTAAAGGTTATGAAAAGTTTGGACTGAAAAATACGTAAAAAGTATGAAGAACGTAATTTTCTTTAGAAACACCTACTTATAGAATCGTAAGGATGTGTAGACGGCCGTTCACTTGGTATGATTGTATATATGATTTGTATGATTGTGCATACTCGAATTGCACGTGTTTGCTAGGGGCTAAGTCGCCATATTATCACAATGAATCCAAAAGCACAATGTATGTCCGTACCCGAGCATACCTTAATGGTTTTCGTTAACAAGTTAATTTCAGTTGATGACTAGTTTTAATTGTATTTTTGTCCACTGAGGCCACCCCTTCAGCTTCGTGACGGAATTTTGAATCATTTTTAAAAAATCTTTGCATTGTACTGCTCAGGATAGTTGATTTCATTAGAAATTCAGTTGAACTTTGAGCTCTTGATGTAAAGTAACAGAATTCTAGTAGGAATCGAACCCAGGCTTAAAGGAAAGGCTTCACATGCATTAAGTAGGTTAAACTTTTAAGTCTTGCATTGGCAGATTAGCCTAGATTGGCTCGATACTTCAGATTCCACTATGAAGATATCAGGGTTTAATCAATCTTGAGTTTAAGGGAGGTTTGGAAATCAATCTTGATGCCTCGAGAACAACCTTGAGTTTGTTGAGTCAACCTTGAGGTTTGATGACCAACTCTGAGGTTGTCAACATTGAAGTGGGGGATCAACCTTGAAGGGTCAACGTTGACGTTGGGAATGATTTTGGAGGTCAACCTTGAGAATCACCATCCTCAAGACAAAATGCAATCCTTACCTCCATTCCCAGATCCAAAAATACAGCGTCCATAAAACACATAAATAGATAAATTGGTGCTTTTGTTGAATGTTAAGTAATAGTAATGAGTGGTTATAGTTTTGCCCTTGAAGCACTTTTATTCTATGCTTCATTCTTCTTCTTCTTCTTCTTCCCCATAAGATTCTGTTTCCCGCGTGTTTCATCCATTTAAAGCATCGTTATGTGTGAGGTGAGAATGAGAAGGCAATTAAAGTAAGGAAATTTTTATTGGGAAAATTCATAAAATATGAGAAGCAGCAGTGAATATCACTTTATATCTTTTTACATGTAAATATAAATTTATGTATTTAAAATGTAGGACAAGGATGGAAACAAACAGCACAATGTGCGTTATTATAATGATAAATTTCTTAAGCTATGCTCGCTTTCCTTCACAAGAACTTTTCTTCATTTTCCGTGAATTTATTTTAGAAAATTAATGTTTTTATGGGTAATTAAAGCTCCGGTGGAATCTGCCCTTACAAGCATCGAATGCCATGGACAGATAGAGAGCAAGTTATATGCCGCGGCAATAAATGCGCACCGTTGCGATGAAGAAAGCAATTAACAAGAATTTATTACTTTAAAAATACATTTTGAGCATATAAACAAGTAAACTTCTTCCCCGTCCCCTGGCTCACTGTTTGTGTCTACTAGGTCTGCTACACAAGAATTTTTTTCTTTCTCGCCGCATTCCATTAAGTCCACCAATTATAACTTTTTTTTGCTCTCTCTATGCTGTGATATACACGTTGTTGGTCAAATATGAAAATTGTCTCTTTACCTAACAAAGTTTTTCATTTTTTTATGCCTTTTTATTTATGTTACATCTCATGCCGTGAACAAAAATAAATATGTAGGACATCGCGATAACTTTAAGAATGTTTTTCATACTCCATATAATGTATTCAGAATAATGATGATTGTGATTTATATTGCAAATATAAAAATTCTTGGAATTTACTTTTTTTTTACTTCAAAAAATAAATGTAATTTGAGAGTTCAGTTAAGTGGCTCAATTGTTCGTGGGATCTTCGGTTTCAAAATACTTTGAACAACTTGAAACTAAGGGATGGATGAATTATTGCTGGTTATTTTGCTTTGATGATGTTTTGGAAGAGATAGTTCTTGTGAGATGAGAGATTAATAGATATTATGTTCGATGAAGCATAATTCTAGTTGAAATAGATCTGAGTTTTCACCTAAATTCAAGATTTTTAGTAATATTTTCTTAAACAATCAAGTTTTTATGTTTAGAATAGGAAATTTGTGGAATTTTAAGTTGATTTGAAAGTTTTTCTACATTTTTACATACTATTTTGAAAAATTTTTGTCTTTTAGAGTGAATCATTGCAAAACTTTGCTTATAATCTCTTTGCTCACTCTTTTTCTTTCTTATTTAGTTATTTAAAATGTACTTAAAGAAATAGTCAAGCTAAACTTTAGTGTCAAACATTCGATGTGTAAAAAAATGTAAACAAACAATTTTTTCTCTCAAAACTAAAGAATACTGTCCTTAAACTCGTAGAATTTTAAATAATCATCTAAAATTTCCATACTAAACACTATAAAACACTTAGATAGCAATCTCTCAGTTCTTATAAATCCATTGATTCACACTAAATTCATAAATTCAACCTTAAAATCTCCAAAAAGAAAACAATCCAACTTGTAGCTAATAAACAAACAAAAACACATAAAAAAGAATAATTCTAATATTGATTCAAAGAAATCCACATTTATTAAGAATCTGTTCTACAACAAACAATGGAAAAATAATCTTCCTCCAAAAAACTACAGTTACAATCCCGTAACCGAAGAAAATTTCATATAAAAAAAAAATAATTCTGTTTCTCTGCTTTCATATCTGTTCCACTTTATGTCTCCTCATGTGCTTCTCACGCCAACCAAACAACATAATGTAGAATTAAATGTAAAGAAGGAAACATATTGCAAATGTATGCTTCTCTCTGCCAATCAGACACCGTCATTTTAGAGTATAAAAAAATCAGATAACAAATGGGATAAAAAAATCTCTCTTTTCATAAAAATAGAAATCTATTGAAATCTGATTATTTATTTTTGCTCTATTTTGCTTCACATATCGTTCCTATTGTTTTCATTATACCAACAAAACAAATTCAATAAACAGGACAGAGTTGAATTTTTGTTGAAGACTTGCTCGACTTTATTTGCAGTTTTTTTTGTGTGATGGAATGATGAGGAAAAATACACAACAGCAAAAAAAATATATATAAAATGATATTATATTAGAAAGTTTTAGCAGGAAGAAGTGAGATTTTCTCCTTCTTGTTGGAGCGAAATAAATGATTCAACAAACAAAACATAATAAAAACTGGTAGCAAAGACATTGCTGATGGTTTTGAGTGACTTTTGGAGATTATGACAATGAGTTTTTGATTGGAAAAATTTAACAGTTTTCGAAAATTCAAAAAAGATTTAACGATTCTCAAAAATTCAAAGAAATCTAACAGTTTCCAAAGTTTAAATTTAATTTTCAAAAATTCAAACGAATTTAACAGTTTTCAAAAATTCAAAAGAATTTAACGATTTTTAAAAATTCAAATAAATCTAACGGGTTTCAAAAATTCAAAGAAAAAAAACAGTTTACAAAATTTAAGCATTTGAAAATTTTGAACAAATTTTCAAAAATTCAAAAGAATCTAAATTGATTTTTTTGACATTTTCATCTAATTTAACGAAAAAAATGCTTGAAACTCCCAAAAAACTAATTCATAATCACCAAAAAAATCCTTAAAAAGTCACCCAAAATGTTTACAAAAAAAATTGCACCTTTTCCATAAAAATGCTCCAAAAAAAAAAAAAAAAAGAAATCCTTTTGCCAAACTTCAACTCACTTACGAAGCAGTTTTTCATCTCCGTTCCCACACTTCTCGAAGCACAATACAAACGAAAAACGAGAAGTGAAAAGAATTGTAAAAGAAAGCAAGAAATAAAAATAACAAAAAAAAAAAACTCAAACAACAAAAATTGTCTAGAATTTTTTTCGAGATATTTTTATGAGAGAAGGAAAAGAAATAAAATAAAATAAAATAAAATAAAGAGAACAGAAATTTTTATTTATGTGTGATTTATTAGAAACTTGAAAAGCGATTTCGATTCACATGATCCTATGAATAGCGACAGAGTTTGCAGTTTTTTTTTCCTCTTTTCTCTTTTATTTAATTTTCAATGTCAGAAGGATGAATGGAAACTACACTTCTTTGTCAAATTTTTTTTGCATTCAATAGAATGATGCGTATCATTATAGATTAATGGTAAGGGGAATAGTTTTTCTATGCGATTTTATTTGTACTTGAATAGATCACCTGAATATTCATCATAATTTTTTATTTGAGGTATGGCTTTTGGTGAATTTAATTTTATTTTGGGATTTTTTGAAGTGGATTTTAAAAATTGAAATTAAAGTTTGTCAAGTGAAGTGTTTGGAGAAAGAATTAGGACTGCTTGCAATCTGGTTTATTCAAAATGGAGCTTGAATTCAAATCGAATCGACCTTCCAGAGTTCAAAGTCAATTCAGATTTTGTATGGAAAAGTTATTGAATTGTTGAATTTCTATCTTAAAATTTGAATGCTGAATTTTCAATTTTTAATACATCAATTTTGAATTTTTGAAACTTCAATTATGAATTTTGACTTTTTGAATTTAAAATTTTAGAAATTTCAATTTTGAATTTTGAATGTTAAATTTTGAATTTTTTGAAATTTCAATTGTGAATTTTGAATTTTTGAATTTTTAATTTAAGATTTTGACTTTTTGAGTTTTAAATTTTTGCTACTTAAATTTTGAATGTTGATCTTTGAATTTTAGAAAGTTCAATTTTGAATTTTGAAGGTTGAATTTTGAATTTTTGAAATTTCAATTTTGAATTTTTGATATTTGAATTTTGAATTTTGAATATTGATCTTTGAATTTTGGAAATTTCAATTTTGAATTTTAGAAATTTCAATTAAGAATTTTGAAGTTTTGAAATTTTAATTTTAAACTTTTAATATTAAATATCTTTAAATTTTTAAAATCTCAACAAAATTCATTAAACATTCAACAATCACTTCAACAATCTGATATCACAGATTTTCCAAAGAAATGAATCACTTAAAAACATAAACAATCACAACAACAATTTTCAATACGCAGAAAAAATTCTCGTCAACAAAATTTCTCAAAAGAAAAATCAAAAAAATAATTCTTTCATGATTCACATCGAATGTAGGAGCATAATGCATGAATAATGCACATGACGCACATAAAATGTCATTTATTCTGAAAATTTCCGGTACCACAAACAGATGAATGCATTCAGCAAATAAAAATGCATTTATAATGTTTACAAAGAATGGCAACATGTGTTGAGCATAAAACTCAGCATAGTATGATGTGCGTGTGAAATAATCTCAGGTGTTTATTCATCAACAATTTTTTGTGTTCTGTGTTTGTGCGATTCTGGTAAGTGAGTCATTATGCAGATCATTTGTAATATGTAGCATTTAACAGTACAATTCATTTGCGGGAATCGTATTAAATGAAGTCCCGAGTGGTATAATATAGTCACGTCTTGATCAGGGCATCTTGACGTATTGACATTAACATGAAGTAACGGAATCTTGATGACCACGTTGTTTTGTTTGGAAAGAGCTAGAGTGTCTTAAATGAAGCCCAAAAGACACGTTGGAGCCGATATGGTTCCATCAGGACACATTCACGTCTTGCTGTTAATGCGATTTAACGGTTCCCTAGCGGCCACTTTGTGTTACTCGGAAATACCTTAAGAGAATGTCTTGAATGAACCAGGAGTGTCTCGTTGCATCTTTCACAATTTCACCAGAATACCTTCAATTCTTGCCATTAACATGAAGTAGCGATACCCCGAGAAAGACGGCTGGATACTTTTAAAAAATGTCGATGCGGAAGCAGAAACACAAGTTTGTTTAACTACCCTGGGATGAAATACACAACGGAAAATACTTCCTAGAGCTCCAAAAGCAACATGGTGTAGGACGGTTCTAAGAGAATGTCAGTTAGATGCTACTTACTTACTTCGATGGTTGTACAGATCCACTAATTTTAACACATGACCTTTCCTAGACATCTCCTAAACCTGGCTATTTTTCTGGCTTTGGTCTACCGCTTACCGATATCAAATGCATTGCTATCTTTATCAACAGCTTTTCTCAATCAGTTCTTAGGATTCTTAGTCAGTCAGATGCAAAAACAGATAATTTGTACAAACTTTGTGAAAAAGTCAGCAAAATAGTCAGACGGAAAGCATTTTGTAGCAACCAATACTCCACACCGGAGCATAACTCCAATAATTAAGTAAGTAGCGGTATCCTGCCGATCACAATGTATTACTCGGTAATAGCTAAAGGAAGAAATCATTTTCTCAGGATTGTATATTTCATGGTAATCAAGCGTGAGCTAAAAATGAAATAATATAAATAACATACACATTAGATATGTTTTAATTCAGTGGAAAAAGTGCTGCTTCATCAAAGTTAATCACCAAACGGTTTTTATTTCTTTTTCTTCATCCTTCCCCTTCCTCAACACATCTCTCATGGACTATTTTGTATAATCATTCATAAGCATCATCATTGGAGCTCGCTAATAGTAGAATTTTGATTCATCAATGTGCATGCGGAGTGGTAAGATACATGGCATTATGTATGAAAGATCCTGCCATACATACATAAAAGGGCTAAATAAAGAAAAAAAAAACATAATAAAAAATAAGAGGCAATGTGAAGATGAAAAAGGCCAGGTGCTAGTCGAATGCGATTATTGCTTATAAGCATAACATCATCATCTTCTTATGTATCTATTCCTCCGTTGTTTTTATTTCTCCTTTCCTTCTCACCTTAAAGGGTTCGTTTTTTTCCTTTCGACTTTCCCAAAAAAATTACTTCCTATATGTAGATTCTACATCAAAATTTATTTATGCTTAAAAGTATATAGGAAACCCTTTTTATTTTGCCTCATTCTCTCATACTTCGCTATACTTTAAGTTGTTTTCTTAATATTCTCTTTATTATGTATTAAGATATACTTTTTCGTGTGCAATTTTCAGCACAACTTTTTGTTTCGTTCTTTAAAATTTAATAGCATTTCTTGAGGGCTTGACACGATGAATTTCATAGGTAATATATTTAAGTATAGATTGATTGTTTCTCATATTTCATGATTTTGTAAATTATAGCGAAAATATTATTATGGATTTGGGATGAAATTTGAATAGATCCCGTGTAATTTGATGATTTTAAGCATTGTAATTGATTGTTTTTAAGGAGTTTTTTGTGTTTTGGGAGCAATTATAGTTCAACGGACTTTTGAGATTTGAAATTTTTAGGTTGGTAAGTTCAGTGAGAAAAGTTTTTGTTTACAAAATTTCAAAGTGAAAATTAAATTGAATTTAAAGGAATTCTTGGTTCTAAGCTGGTTAAAGCTGTCTTATTGAGCTAACATTGAGAGAAATCGAGCTTTAGAAGTAAATCAACATCAAGGAATTAAGGTAAATATAGCAAAATTCAAGAAAACTTCACATCAATTGAATTTTACAATGAAATTGTTTTGAATAGCAAAATATTGCATGATATGCTGCATATTTAGTGGCGTTTATGTGACAATCTAATTATTTTGAAGCACATTCTAAGGAATCATTCAAAATTAAAGTGACCTTTGATAAGAGTCTAAAAGTGAGATTTGAAGTTTATGAATATTTCACATGAATTTTATGAATATTCCACATAAACTAAGCTTCCATATTCATCAATCCAAGCCTTAGAATCCTCTTAAACATATTCTTTATTGTCAGAACCACAACAGAGTCCTTACAGTCATAAAACCTTGAACAATTTGCAAAATTTCTACTCTTTAACATCTAAATGAACTTACAGTCGTAAATTTAAGCCTTTCCATTCTCACAAACAATAGTTTTCGCACACTTTTAACACTGAATTCCTTTACGGGATAGTGCAAACATCTCGTTACGGTACATAAGATCATAGTATAGACAATTTTTTGCTTCAATTTTAACGACTTTGTTCAACCCTTTCTTTTTTTATTATTTATTTATTTCAAAAATTATTTTACATAGTCATTCCATCAAAAAGACAGACAGAATTCCTTGAGACTGCTTTTTTTTTTTGTTTTTATATCCCTTTACTATTTTTGATGAGAAGAAGACACAACAGATTTCAAGATGAGAAAATATATCGGTAAATCATTTTATGCCTCTTAACCCCTTTCAATTCCTTATTTTGATATAATGCATCATTGTTGTTATTTGTTGAATAAGCTTCTCATATACTGTCTAGATTTTTGTATAATAAAATATGCATAAGACACAAATTTATCTAATTAGTGATGCCAAATGAAGTTTAGAGAAAGATTTTCTAAACAGGAATGAATTATTATTATACATAATAGTAAGAGAGTATCAAAAATCATCCAGCATCCAATCCATTATTTGTTACGTGTGTGAATATCATTAAAGCATAATGAGGAGATATTTTATAATAAAATGTATATGCATAAATATACAAACAGAAAGCAAAAAAAGGAATGAATTAAAATATATAAAAAAAAATATTTGAGAATCACACTAAAGTATGAAGAAGAAAAATAGTTCTTAAAAGATTGAAAATGTTAATGACCCATGCTATTTATTTCTATTTTTGCTTTTTATATAGAGGCTGAATAGATTCATTGGCATATAGACCTAGATATGTAAGAATAATTGAACTGATCAGATGATTTTTTCTTCTTTGATATGTCAAGGTGCTTGATGGAATTGTTAGGGATCAATGTCTTCATTGTTTTTATTCAAATTTATGACTATTTATATCTAATAGATAAGTAAAGTCGTTAGAATCTTCAAACTTAGCTTCTTAATTGTCTTTCTCATGAGTTTTTGAATATTTTAGACTAGGGATAACATCCATTTATTAAGTAATAGACGTAAGACGTCATCAGACGTGGGATTCAGAACTTTTGAGTTTCTAACGGATTCTTACTACATCAACAGCTATTCGATACTCAATTATTGAAATTTAATTGAATATTTATGAATGAAAATATTTTCAGGAAGTTCCGAAACCGTTAAATTGTACCTAATAATGACACTTGGAGTTCAACTCCTATACAATATCTCATTGTTAACTGCAACACCTGATTGAACTCACGATTCTCACTTGATTAGTGTATTACAATTTCAATTTAAAATGCTTTAGATTATAGTAGGTAGAATAGAGATGCTTATGTTAGAATGAATAATTATTCATCATTGTAAATCATAAACGCATGAATTAAATTTCTAAATATTTTTCGTATATTCACATAAACAATTGAGAGAAATTTTTCCGGTGAATGAAGTGAAAAGAGAAAATTATGAAATTTGTTCTATTCTTAAGGTAACAAAGCATAACAAGTAAAGTTCATTTCGTGTCGAAATGTTGGATTAGAACATTATTGGGTTGAGTTAGAGGTTCTAATGGAATGGGAAATTGTGGATTAGTTGATTTGAGAGATTTTGCATTTAAATTTAGAACTGTTTGAACTTAATTTGAATGTTTTGATGAAATTTTAAACTTGTTGATCAACTTTTGAACTCTTTTAACTGAATTTGAATTTCTTAATCAAATTTTGAACTTATGAAACCAAATTTGAACTTCTTGGTCAATTTTTGAACTTTAATATTTTAATTTGAACTTATTTATCAATTTTTGAACTCTTGAAATCAAACGTAAACTTCTTGATCAAATTTTGAACTCAAAGAACTGAATTTGAGCTAATTGATCAATTTTTGAACTTTTAAAATCAAACTTGATTTTTGAAATAGATTTTTCAATTATTTATAAAATTCTAAACACCTCCAAAAGGTCATCCATAACCCCTAACCTCAACAACATCTCTCAATCTTCCTACACAAAACACAAATGTTCCTGCAAATTTCCTTATAATTTATGCATAAAATATTTTCATAATCTCATTTTCCATTTTGCTAATTAAAAAAAACAGCAAAAATAAATAAAAGAAATTTTACAGCAGAACGTGGATGTTGAACACGAATATAGTAAAATTCTTTTTCACATTCTTAATGGTCAAAGAAATTAATTTAAGAATGGAAATTGAGAAGATGATGGGAAAAAAATGAAAAGAATCAATTTTTCACACAAAAAAAACAAGAGCTTTGAATACTTTATAAATATTAATTGTACATAGAGTTCAACTTTTCAGTTCATTTTTGTGTTTCAATCAATCAAGTGCTTCTGTGAATATTCTTAGGTCAATAGCAATGATCCTGTGGAATTTATTTGTATTTATTGTGGTTTATTATTTCATAATGTGCAATGTCTTCAGTGAGGATATTGAAAATGACTTTAATGAGTTACCGGAAAAGGACTTTAATGAATTATCAGAAAATGATGTGAGTGAGGAAGTGGTCGATGAAGAAAATTCAAGAAATTACGTCCTAGACTCAGTTTATGATACATTAAGACAAAATTATGAGATGAAATTACAGCAAAATATGCAGAAACTGAATATGATAAGCGATATAAGAAATAAACGTAATACAAATGATCCAATGACTAATGTGAATTATCAAGATTATTACAAGAATCATCAACTTGATTTTAATCGTAAAAATGCCTTGACATTTCCATTAGGCTTTAAACATACACCGAAAGTGATACCAATAGCAAATCCCGGACCATCACTACATAGATCAGATTATTATGATGAAGATTATGGGTTAGTGCTGTGAATGTGATTTATATCCAATAAATTATATAAACGAGTTAAATTTTCATTTAGATATCCAATGCATAAATGTCATGAGAAGCCGAATGTACAAACATTTCACATTTCCGATCAGGATCATGAACACAAACAACATCCATCAATATCAATGGTTCTGTTGACGGGTCTAAAGTATCTTTTTGGTGGTTTTGCAATACTTGCGCTGCCATTCATTGTACTTAAAGCCATTTTTCTTCCCATCAAATTCTTCTTCTTCTTCAAAGCACTCGCATTACTTAAAACATTCTTAATGATGACTGTATTTATGAGATTTTTAAGATATAATCGACGATTTCAAAACTTCCCTAATCGACCAAATCGACCAAACAGACCAAATTTTCCATTATTTCCCGGAAGATACAAAACTAAATTACAGACAATTAAGGATATACTAAATAGCCAAGAAATGACTGATTTAGAAGTTGATGGTGATGCTGATGATGATTATCGAACTGAAGAGGAACCTTTGTCGAAGGAGAATGCAAGTGCACCGATGTATATCAATAATCCATTTAATTCGTCCGAAATATCGGCTGAATTCTTGGAAAATTTAGAGAAGCTAATAAAGTCGAAAGGGAAAAAATGGTGAAAATATTTTTTTGAGTTTTTTTCTATTTTTGTGCCTTTTTTATGAATGAGTTTTTGTAAAAATTAGAGATTAATATTTATTTTCAATAAATTGATCGAGGTTATTTTTAAGGTAATGATTTTTGAGAATTTTAAATTTAATTTTATTAGAAAGGTATGGATTATATAGGTAAGTGGTATTCAAAAAAGGATCGGTCTAGTATGTTAACAAGCTCAGGATTCTATGTTAGGGTAGTTAAGCTATATTTGAGTTCTTTGCTGTTTGTCAATAAGATGTCAAAACAGAAAATTTGTACAAACTTTGTGATGTGGTCAGCATTAGAGTCAGATGGAAGGCCTTTTGTAATAACCTAGACTCTAAGTTGGAGCATGGTTCCAGTAAGTAAGCATGTTTGCTGTTTATAATCACATCAGTTCGATTTGTATGATTCGTGACTCTTGGAGCAAGCTTGTTGATATAGATAGTATTGCATTAGGTATTGGTAATTGACAGAAGCTTCAGATGTCTACTTAGAGAGGCTAAGGATCGCAGTTGGTCTTTAAAGCAAGCGAAATAAGTAAGTTTATTGCATTTAAATCATGGGTTATGACAGCAGTGAAAAAGGGGCCATAGTCTAATAGACAAATAAGTCGGGCAGTCAAATCTAAGGCCATGGGTTCGATCCTAGAACCTGTCACAAGAACTCGGTTTATTTATTCGCGACACTCAAATTGTGGCTAGGTACATTGCATTGATATACCCTGGGTCTTTGTAGCGGGAAAAGCTAAAACGCCCATTGGGAAACCATAACTCTAAAGTTAAGTTGAACTGGCCTACTTATTTCCTTGGTTGAGGCACACGAAGCTCATCGCCGCGTTTAAAGAACGTTTGCAGACAGCTCTATCTTTCGATAACTTCTTCTTCTGCCAATTCGGGATATTGAGAACAATCTCTGTCTAGGTCTCTTAAAATTTAATTGTTATTCATAAAATCCAAAAATTAAACAAAATTTCAAAATTTTGGACATTATTTTCCAAAATTGTAAACTAAAATTACTCTGAAAGCTTCAAACTACAACCTGTAAATGCCTAGAAATTCAAATTTAATTAAGTAAAAAGTCAAATCATTATTTTTTTAAATTATTGTGTTTAAACAATTTATTTTTCATTTTTTTTCATTAATAAATTTTTCATCATTTTTTTCAATAAATTTTTTTATCCATACAATTTTATTTTTTTTTTTTGTTCTTTGAATACTTTTTTTGCCCATCTTACTTGACTAACAAAACAGATAATAATGACATTATTAAAGTATCTTGATTTTTTTTTTGGAAATACATCAAATTTTTGTGTTTTTTTTTTTTTGTCTTTTATAATATTTACATTAAAAATGAACTTATTTTATGTAATGTCTTGTCTGTATGTCTTTGTATGTGATGTGTATGTTTTTTTGATATATAATTTAGTAGAATAAAGCAAAATTGGACAAAATTCTACAATCATCTCAATTTTATTTCTACTTTTTTTCTTCTTTAAATCTAACTACTAAATTATCTAGTAATTGGAGAAGATTCTTTGTGGAATTTTCTTCATCTTCATTATTCTTGATTCACATTTTGGGGGGAGTGGGGGTAAAATGAAAATGAAATTTGAAATCAAAATTTGTGAGTGTTGAAATTAATTTTCTTGTGTAAGAATTGCTCCGTATACACGCTCGTAAATGAATGGATAAACGAATTGCTTATGTGATACTTAACAGTTTTAATTGCAATTTTTTTTACTTTTTTTATTCTTTTTTTATTTAAATTACATGAAAAAAAATTCCTAAAGATAAACTTTTTTTTTTACTTTAAACTTTTTTTTATTCGCTGAGCAAATTTTTTTTATGCCAAACATTTAATGATATTTATTCCAATTTTTTTATGATTATATTTTTTCTTGTACACACTCAAAATACAATTATACAATTATTATATAGGTTTTTTTTTCAATATTAGCTTTGCTTTCTCTCGAAATATTTTTTTTTTTCTTTTTTTAAATTTCTAAGGATTTGTTTTTTTTTTTTCTCTTCATTACTTAATAATATGGCCAAATGCATCAATCCTTGATCAATCTTTAATTCCTTCTCGTTTTTCATTCTTCTTTTAACTGAAATGTATGAGATTGCAGTACCCAAAGTTTATGGGATATTTGTCTATTTGAGGTGATATGAAATTAAATTCCTTCATTTTGTTCATAATTGATATGTAAAGCAAACTAATATATTAATATAAATCTGTGATATGGTAACGTTCTGATTTAATAGTTAATTATTGCATTCACTTTGGATAAATATGTAAATTTTCTGGATGAGTTTTTGGATTGAATTTGAGAATTTTAGCTTTTTTTGAAGATTTTTTGATTTGATTTGATATTTAAGGTTTTCTGGTAAATTTAAATTTAAACGGTCAAAATAATTTTGATTTTTTTCTAATTTTTTCAAATTCAAGCTAATTTTTTTATTTTTGAAATTTTGAAAATTTTCAAAAAATTGTTATTTTTTACTAATTTTGTTCTAATTGCAGCTAATTTCATGTTTGACAGTTTTGAATTTTTGAAAATCGTTAAAATTTAAAATTCAATAAAATTTTGAATTTTTGAAAATTCTTAATTTTTTTGAATTTTTGAAAACCTTTGAATTCTTTCAACTACTGAGTTTTTAAAAGTACGCTAAAATTTCGAATTTTAAGAATTTTTTAAATCAAAAAAACTCAAAAAAAGCTTAAAATTCCTCAATTTCAACCAATAAATTTCACATCAAATGTCATTCGGTGAGAATTTCGTTAATGATTTCACTAATTTTGGAATTGAATTTTATTCCCAAAATAAAATATCACAAAATAAGGAGAAAACGCAAATAAAATTATTTTGGAATTTTAAAATGTTTAATTTTTCATCATTTTGTATGAAATTAAATTTTTCTACTAATTCTATTGATTTTTCTTTTATACTAATTTCTTTAATTATTGACAAAATCATCAGCAATCACATTTCAGGAAATTTTTCATAGAAAATTCCGTTAAATAACGATAAAAACTTCTTTTTTTTAAATATTTGAAATATATTTCGTGAAAATGAATATTCAAATATAAAATGTCCGTTACTCTTTTTTTTGATATTTGATTCTGTCACAAAAAATTATTCATTATTGTTACTATTTTCTTGCATTTTTAGTACTTTGCTTATTCAATAATTAAACTACAAAATTACTGATTTACGTATAAAATTAGAGACAATTAAAGATATAAAATAATAAAAATATTTTGGAAGTCTCTTTGAAATTTAAGAATTATTTAAAATTTGGTAACTAAATTTTACAATATTGTGCTCATTGGCAACTTAGTCGTCGTTTTTGGGGGTCGATTGGATTATGATGTCTAATTTAGATGATATAAATGAAGATTTTAAGGAAGTCAGAAATTAAAATTTAAAATTAAAAATATTTTTTTACTTTTTTAAATTTTTATAAATTTGAAAAATTATTATTCAAGTTGTTAAATTTTTTAAATTTGAATTCAAAATTTTTCAAAACAATTTTTTGAATTCTTAAATCTTTTCAATTTTTTGAACATTAAAATATTTTCAAAATTGTTGAATTTTAAATTTCAAATTTTTATAATTTCAAAATATTTTAATTTTTGAATTTTAAAATAATTTTCAAATTTTTGAATTTTGAAATCAATTCAAATTGTTTTTTCAATTTAAAAGTATTTTTTAAATTGTTTTGAAATTTGAATTTTGAAAATATTTAAATTTAAATTAATTTTCAAATTTTTTAAAACAATCTTCAAATCCTTTTATGACTCTAAAAAAGACTCCAAAATTTAATTAAACATCATTAAAATGACCCCCAAAAAAGTTTAAAAAATATTAAACAAAAATTAACGAAAAATTCATAAAGAAAACAATCATTTTTCATCATATATAAAAAACTATCCTTATCAATGAATTGGAAGCATTTATAAAAATGGCAGCAGGAGAGATACAAAATAAAAATAATATAAAAACTTAAAGCAATAAAAAAAATGTTTGAAAAATAAAAAAAGGAGAAAAAATAAAAAACAATTTTTTATCATTATTAATTTTTTTAATTTTAACAAAAAGATTCAATGGAATTAATAACAATCATCTTGAGGAGAAAAAATCACGTTTCGTTTTTTTATATATATTTATATATATAGAGGTAGCTATATCAGAGAGTATATATCATTGTTTAGTAACATTAGTTTGTCGATGCCCTTTTTCAACGTCAAATATTTTTACACAAAATGTGACAAGAGCAACAAAAAAGAAAAGTAGAAAAAAAAGTTTCCACTGATTAAACATTAAGGATGATAGGGAGACACTTTTGCTCTATTTGAACCAAATTAAACACAAGAAATGAGCAGGCATACGCTAAGGGACCAAAAATTAATTATGAATTCATCAAAACCGTTACTTTAATTCACCATTGTCTTTTCAATCAGTAAAGGTATTCACATCATACTTTGTTGTTGTTGTGCCTTTATAGGAGACAAATTCCTTCACTTTTTTTGCTCAAAATAAGACGAAAAAAAAAAAATATAAATTTAATTTCAACTTAATGGAAAAAAATTTCTTGACATCTTTTACACTTTTTTTATTTTCTTTTTTTTTTCAATAGAAAAAATTATCTTCAATTTTTTTTACTTCTATAAATAAATTCAATCATGCTTATTCTGGATTTGAAGTTTTTTTTAGGTACATTTATTTATTTTTTTGTTATATAAATCTTTTTTTCTTATTTTCCTTTTGCCGTCCATTTGATGTGCATGAATGTACGCTTATGTATCTTGTGCTCTTGTGTGTATTGATGTGTGTATATAAATAGAGTAAAGAAATCTCTCTAAGGATAATATAAAGCAATTGCCTTTTTTTTATAAAATATAATATAAAAAAATATTTTTTTAAAAATATAGGGAATTTTGAGCAAAAATGAAATGAGAAATGTGTGCTAATGAGAGGAAAATCGATCATTTTTTTTCCTTTTCAGTGAATTTCCTTCTTTTTTTAAAAAAAAATCACCACATCATTTCACTCAATCTCTTTAGTAGCTTTTGCTGGTCTTATTTGGCGCACTTTTGTTCCTGCAAGAATCATTTTATGATTTGGAACTTCTTAACTCATATTTTAATGTCTGTTTGTGTCTTTAAGAATTTTTGGATTTAATGGATTGTGAAATATTGCTGATTGCTGTTTTGGAGTCGTAAAATATGTCACAGGTAAAATGTGTGGATTTTTAATATGTGACATATGTGTACACATTCTGTAAAACAGAATATGTTGTAACAACCCTGGTTACAACATTTTGATATTTTTCATTTTGGAAATTGAAGAAATTCTTCATTTAATTCAAAATTATTATCAAGACTTGAAGTTGACTCGGATTTTGTGTGATAGAATCGTCTCAATTTGACTCGATTTCATACAAAATTCAAGCCAATTTCAACTCTAAATTACTTTAAATTGTCAAAGAACTTTCAAAAATCACCAATTTACAAAGTTTTTTCATATTTTGAATTTTTCAAAACTGATAAAATTTTGAATTTCAGAAAGATTGTTGGTTTTTTGAATGTTATTCCAAATTCATTGGATTTTTGAATGTTACAAAATCGTTTAAATTTTGAATTTTGAAAAAACATTGAAATTTTGAACTTTACGAAACCTTTAAATTTTGAAATTTACAAAAATCCTTGAGTTTTTGAACATTTGCAATGTATTCGTTGAATTTTTAAGTTTTATAAGAATCTTTAAAGTTGGGCATCCCACAAAATCGTTAAAATTCTGAATTTCATAAAAATTATTGAGATTTTGAACTCTTCAAAACCATTGAATTTTCAAATTTTGTAAAACTGTTAAATTTTTAAACTTTTGAAATTATTGAAAACCGCTAAAATTTTGAGTTTTCCAGAAGAACTCAATTTTGAACTTTACAAATTCGTTAGAATCTTGAATTTTCTCAAATTGAGTTTAAACTTTGACAAAACCGTCAAAATGTTGAATCTTTGAATTTACAAAATCATTAATTTCGAATATTAGAAATCTTTGAAAAATTTTGAATTTTTGAACCAAGACGATAAAAATTTTAAACTTTTCTAAACCACTGTTTTCGAACTTTACAAAGCCATTAAAATTTTGAATTTTACAAAACCGTTAGAATTTTAATTATACAAATCCAATAAATTTTCAAATCTTAAAATTCCTTTAAACTCTCCAAGTTCTTCAGACTCTTCCAAAAACATAAATGCACCACATATTTTATCAATTTAATGTGTCTTCCATACTTATTTCTCTCTTATATTTTGTGTAAATATTGATTCGATAAACTTTTCTTATTTTTTTGAGGTAGATATTTCTTTTTTATGTGTTAACAATCAGATACAGTTCCTTTCTTTTTATTATTATTATTATTTTTTTTATCATTTTTTCGAGTTCATCATTTTGTTAAGAACGAATTATGTAAGTAGATTAGACTTTTTCTTTTAAATCACTTTATTATTATTCATTACTTGATTTTTTTGAGGTAGTATAATACTTTGGTAACTTCACGTTCACTTAATTCTTTTTTTTTTTTGCTGTTTTTAAGTCCAAAAAAAAAAATTTACTTAAATTATTTCAAAAAAACCCATAAAAAAACTTTTTTAGTCAGATGCATGCATAGAGTCATTAGAGTCGGGTTGTAAGCTAAGCGATGAGAGTCTCTTCTTACCATTTTTAGGTTTCTTACTTCCATTACCCTTCTTTTTCGTATGTGTCTCCGTATGCTTCACCATATGATCCTTACGTATAAAACCTTTACCACATAATTCACAGGTATATGGTTTACTTCCACTGTGAAGGCACATATGACGTCGTAGATCTGTCTTATGATTGAATGCCTTCGGACATTGGACACATTTAAATGGCTTATCACCATCATGTTTTGCAACATGCTCTTCGTGTGATGCATCACATGGAAAACGTTTACCACATCGATGACATTTAAATGGCTTTTCACCAACATGGAATGTCTTATTGTGTTGTGTTAAGTAACACGATTTATTGAACACTTTATCACATATATCACAACGAAATTCACTTATTGATGATGTTGTTGTTGATGCCACAGTTAAATTAGATGATTTTCTACTGACTTTTGTCTTATCCATCGAGGATATGTTTGATAATGTTGACATTTGGATATGTCCCGTTGATGATATGCTTGGTGATGATGGTGCCATTGCACATTGTGGTATCATATCATCCTCATATGGCATACTTGTACCCGCTGTTGTACTTATTACCATTTGTTGATATGGATCGGGTGTGTCAGGTGAGAATGGTTGTGGCATATCACCTGGATATGGTACACCACCTGTATAACGTGATGCAATTTGATCAAATGTTGTCATATAATGACCTGGATGTGGATGTATTGATGGTAGTGGTTGTATGATTGTAAATTGTTGTTGTTCATCATTAAGTTCATCATCAGTAAGTTGTGAGTCACGTAAATTACCAATAGTATTGTGATAATTCAGTTCCTCCGTGGTGATGGTTATGGGGTAACCCGAGGGGATGTTGGTGTTGGTATCCAAATGCTGATATTGCTGCTGATCCGTTAAATTGTTGATGCTGTTGGTGACTGGCGATTGCATGATGGTGGACTGCGGTTGGGTGGAGCTGATGATGGTGGAAGTATGTTCCATGAGTTGGAGCTCCTGCTGAAGGTGATGGTGTGCCTGGTGATGGTCCATTGATAAGTTGCTGTTGCTCAACAATTGCAGGCCCCTCAATTGGGAGGCAACTTGTAGTGAGGGACCTTTTTTATTGTGCGCGGAAAACACACGACAAACAAAATAATAGGGAAAAATTAATAAAAATGAAAATAAATTTTTTTTTTACTTTACTTTACTTCTAATTTACTCGAATGAAACTTAAAAAATTGGCAAAAAAAACTAAAAATCATAAAAAGAATAACTAAAGTTCTACGGTTGCTTTTCCTATTTTCTTTGAGATTTTCTTTGTCAAATTTCAAAAAAAAAATTAACGGAAAATTTTCATTCAAATTAAAAAAAAATCAAAAAAAAAATTAAAGGAACGAAATAAAGTCGGGAACTAAATTTGGCGCGCGCTTTTTGTCATGTAAAATGATAAGACTTAACAAAATTCCGCTAATTTTTCGTACTGTCTCGTATTTGTGCCTCCCAATGTCAAGGGAATTGTGTATATAGATATGAAACTAAGGATCAAGGAAGCGCTAAAAAATTAGAGTCAGTCACACATTCCACTCACACACAAATAATTTAATTAATGAATTTTATAAATTCAGAATTAAAATCACTTTCACTATCACGATTCAATTTTTGAGCACTTCCATTGAAACTGATATGATTCTCACCTGCTTGCCCGTTTCCCGATGCATTGTGGATGTTTGATGAACCACTATATTGTTGGAAACCCTGTTGTAATGCTGATGAGCCAAATGATGGCAATGTAAATTGTGGCTGATAATCAGGACTACGTGTTGAATTTTCAGCCGGTATTGTTTGTTGCTGTAATGTCGTTTGTTGATTCGCTGATGTTGTTACTTGATTATTTGCTTGATTTTGTGTTTGCTGTTGAGCTTGTTGTTGTGCCTGTTGTGCCTGCTGTTGCTGTTGATTCCGTTGATGATGTGATCTCCTTTTACCCATATAATTTGGATCTCTATTTGGATGATGATGAGCACTAATTGGTAATGTCGCTGGATCTGGTTGACCGCTTGACTTGACAGCATTTTTATGTAATGTCGTATTATAATGACGTTTAAGATGTCCTGAACTTGTAAACCATTTATTACATGCCGTACAATTGTAAGTTTTTGGTCGTCTTGCTTCATTCGATTTCCATCCCGTACTCTTTGTAACTGGCAGTGACGACGATGGAGGCTCAAAATTTCTTTGAAATTGTCCACCATTCTCCTGTGGCGTTGTTGTACTTGGAAAATCAGATGGTGATGTTGTCAATTGATTACCGGTATCAGCAAGTTCTGGTGAAAAATTCTTTGAAATTGTCGATGCAGGCGGTAATGAATTGCTTTGATTAACACCATTTCCAGAATTATATTCCGATGACTTGATATATTCTTGTTTCATTGACACCGGTGTTGGTGGTAAAATTGGTGAATAGCCATCAATTGGCGCTTTCATATGACTCGCTGTATTAATTGGAGGTGTTGGTGGATATTCAGGTTTGACATTTTGATGATAAACGCCTGGATGTGGTGGTATGAAATGTGGATCATGTCCCCATATCATTGGATGCCTTTGCATTGACTGTAATGGATGTAGTGAGTGCATTGGCGGTAGTGTACCATCCGGATGTGGTGGATATACCATTTTTTGTGAATCAAGATCAAGTATATCAGATGATGGCTCTTCCTTTACATTATAATGATGATGATGATGTCCAAATGGTGGATAATTATGCTCAATATTCTCCTGTTTAATATTATGTCCAATGCCATTACCATTTACGATATGTCCATCGGAATGTGCAACTTGACTATGTTCAATTAATTGTCCATCTGTCTCACATACAACGCCACATTTATCACATTGTTTTGGTGATGGTGATGGTGTCGGTTGACCAGGTGGAATGTGTAATAGTGAATTACTATTTTGTGATGGTGATGCACTTGTATGAGTTGGTGATGTTGATGATACAACGCGTGGACTCAATCCATTATTATTGATTTGTACTGATGAGTTTGTGGTTGGAACTTGAGAATTGGATGTTTGACTATTGTTGTATGGTTGATAACGTGATGAAGGCACTGTCTGTTTGTACTCTTGTTGATGATGAACTGATTGACCGTAATCCAGATTGTGATAATAAAGTCCCTCGTATGGAGGATATGTTGCTGTTGTCGGATATGATGTATGATGAATATCATTTGATGGTGGCGGAATTGATGGAACAAATGGTGAATTTGGTCCACCTGATTGATAACTATGTGGCGTACCAGCGTCATGTGGTGGTTGAGGCGTTGGTGGATTATTATTATTATGTCCATCACTTGAATCAGCTGCTGCAATTGTATTTTGATGTGGTGACATTGCTTTAATATGATGCTTGCCAATTGGCTGATTATTATTTGTTTCAGTATCAGTCGGTGTCGTTGATGATGGTGCGGATGTTGATATTATTGTATTTGGTGATCCACCCCAACGCGATTGATTCTCATGTTGATAATGCATGTGTACTTGTAATGAGGTAGACGATTCAAACAATAAACCACAATGTGTACAAGAATATGCACTATTTTGAGTTTGGGGAACCGACAGCTGTTGGGTTCCCCCTGTACTAGTCATTTTATAAATAGTAAATTTTTTTACAAAATTATTTTTTACACTAATTATTTTTTTTTAGATTTTTATGATATATGCTTTACTGCTCCTGTGTATCTATGCACATTTCAATTGATTTTCAACAAGCTATGCCCTTGAAATAAATTTCACTAATTTTTTATTATTTTTTTCACTTTTTTTGTTATAGGTCTTCAGTCGCTCATTCAATTCTTTTATCACTTAATTATTTTTTTTTTTTATTAATTTTTGATGGCATCAAAAAATTAATTAAATATGTTTAATTCCAATAATTTATAATTTTTTAATTAAATTATAGCTTTTTTTTGCGAGAAAATTTTTCTACTGCCAAATTCCGATATGCTGATAAAAAAAAATCGTAATATTTATTCGCGCGATAAATTCTCGTCTCTGATTTGCTTTTCGACGTGCACCAATGGGGAATTTTCTTTCAATCCGCGCCGTTTTAAACAATAAAAATGATAAGAATGAAAATGTGTTTGCCGAAAAAATCTTTTTTTTTTTGTTCCTTTCGTTTAATTTTCAATTATTATTATTTTTTTTAAAAAAAACTAAATTCACTGAATTTTTATATATATTAAAGTATATCTTTTTTGTGCTTCACTTTAATATTAATTTAATATTATTATTATATTATTATTTTTTTGACTTTTCGAACAACAGAGAAATAACTTAAAAAAACGCCCGATTAGATGCGATGCAAGAATACGAATGGTCTCCAAATGGCACAAAAAGTAAAAAAAAATATATATATATTTCTTCTGTTGATTCTTCTACATCGACCAGAAGAAGAAGAAAAATCTGAGACACACCAATACATACATAATGACCAAAAAGAGTAATTTACTTAGTTGTAGTTGAGAAGTGGACGATACTGATTCTCACGAAAAAAAAAAAAAGAAATTTCATATCACTCATCTTGTGCTTCTTAGTGTAACAGCCAAACATTTCATCCCTTTTTCTTTTCAGCTCTTACACGAAAATTTACGAAAATTCTTCTCAAGGAAAGAGGGGAAATTGTTTATATTCACATGTCATGTAATGTTGATTATTTTCGAGCTTCTATGCTGTTCGGCACATTTTATGATTTGTTTAACAATTTTTGCAGTTTTAAATGTTGTTTCTGTGATTATTTTTGAAAACTTTAATATTTTCCAGAACAATCAGGTACAATTAATTCAATTAATTAATTTTTTGATAAAAATAAATTCAGCCTGATTGACGGGTAAAACGGAATTAGGGGCTGAATAAGCTACTGAATTTTATTGTCAATTTTAGCAAAGTTATAATAATCAATTAATTCGTAAAAATGGATTCATCTGGAATACAGACTTAAGTTGAGTCCTTTTTGAGCTCATCCCAAATTGTACAATAATTTCTATTCATTTCACTTTTCAGTCTCTTATCGCTTACAAATTTTAAATAAATGTAATTTATAGTGTCTAATTAGTCATACAAATGTATGGAATTATGTATGTATGCTTAACACTAATTACAATGTCATAATGTATAATGTAAGAGAGAAAGTAGAATGGTGTAAGGAGAAATAAGCAGATAAATGTTACACATACAGTCATACCTAACAGAATGAGTTCGATTCCCAAAAAATCAAATTTTATAAATTTAATGCGACTGAAAGTAATTTGATTTAATATTTAATCTAAAGATAAATAGATAAAATGTTGAAATAGGAAGTAAATTACAAAGTTATAAACCAAATTGGCATGTTGGTCTTGGTCCAATACAAAGGTTAGTGATGTACAATGAGGATTGTATAAAAAAACAAAGTTTAAGTGAGCATTATGTCACACACTCCCAAGCAACTCCCGGTAATCGGTAGCGGTAAGAGCATTTGACATGTAAATAAGAGAGCGTTGGTTCGAGTCCCAATATGCACAGACTATGTTGTAGGGAAGGGTCATTTTTCTCTACAACCATAGTTGTAGTAGAAGCATAGGCATCATCTAAGATATATGTAAATATGGTGCTCAAATATGTTTATGCTATTGCGAAATGTCATGTCGCAATAGGGTTTCTGAAAAACCGCGTTTTTTCAAAACCGCGGTTTTGCGGTTTTCCAGAATTTCAAAAACCGCGGTTTTGCGGTTTTTTTGCGGTTTTCAATTTTCATACAAATGTATGAAATTTTTTAAAAAAATTTAAATTTGGAGTTTTATGCATGAAAGTATTAAATTCTTCTATTTTAAAGTTGTTATTATCATTTTGCAAGATTTTAGTCCAGTTTTGCTAAATTGCGAAATTTTTATGTCGCAAGACATGAAAAAATTTACATGCATTTAAATGAATTTATCCATTAGTTATATAATGTTTCATTAAATGTGTTATCCACATGGCTACAAAATGCTGTGCGGTTTTTGACAACCGCTTCCAATTAACTGCGCAAGTCATGGAAGATCAAGCTATAGTTAAGTTTCCATTAGTTTATAATGTTTAAATTAAATGTAAAATATCCACATGGCTACCACATCACTGGCTAAAGACAACCAAGTAACTGCTAGTCGATCAAGCTTTTTAAGTTAAGCCTATTTTATCTCTAAATTGAGTAATAAGATCTAATATTGAACAACATAAAGCTTGGAAATAACCAAAAAATTCTCAAATCCACATCTCACGCACCGTGTGAATACAAAACCAACAATCCAGCCTCCCCTTTCATGTAAATTTACTTTACAGCATCTTCGGAGCTTTTTTTTGTTCAGAACGAGAGCCGAATGCATCCTTACACACACTAATTTATATCTAAAATATTCTGTGAATTCCTATGTAGGCGTTTAAAAGATTTTTTTACTTTATTGTTATTTCTTACACATAAATGAAGCATCATTAAAGTTAAATTAAAATTATTTTAAACAACAAATTAGAGGCTAAAAAATAAAGAAGAATTAAATGAAATATTAACGCAAATTTCTTTGACATATGAGCTGTAGCCGCGTCGATGGAACAAGAAGAACTGTTCTCTCTCATGCAACTGACCATTATGGATGCAAAAAATGAAAAAAAAAATTCGCTGGACTTTGGATGATGCGCATTAAAAACTTTAAAATATCACCGAGAGTTTTTTTTATAATCACTTTTTTTTCGTACATTGGGCATTTACAATACTATAAAATTGTGTCGGCATGTGTTCTTATAGTCTTCTTCGTAGTTGACTGTGGTCCATTTTTCGTGCACACAATCAAAGTAATATGTCAAGCTTTCCGAGGATGTGTGTTGTCATCATCGGAGCTTTTTGTCGTTGTATTTGTGCTCTCTCGTCAGTTCTTCTATTCCCTCTCTCTTCTTAATTTTTCAGCACAGTTGTGTGCGTGGTAAATCAAATAAAATTAAATTTAAGGTTGTATTTGTAACATTAAAGGATCATCAGCAAAAACTTTCAGAATTTTGTAAAATAAGAGGAACAGATGATATTTTTATTTCAAATCTTTAAAAACAAAAAAATTTCTTTTCTTTTTTACTTCCATCTACCATATGACGTATCATTTCTATGATTTCAATTCCATTTCGATTGATTTTTTTACATGCTTGGACTAACTTTTTTAAAATCTCTCATATTTGAGAGACGATTTGGAAAGAAGGAAAGAGAAACTTCTATATGTGCTTGATGATAATGTGTAGGTAGACCACCCGCTTGCAAATTCAAGAAGGACGAAGAAAATTTAGATTCAGAAAAAAAAAATTAATTTTAAGTAAAGATGAAGTTCTTCATGTTCTTTGTCTACAGTTTAGATTGGGCATTATCAGAAAAATAATTGGCTTGAAGACTTGTAATTTAATTTTATGGAAAAAGTTTGAAATTATTTGGATTGGCTGAGATGTTAATGAAATTAATTTTTGGTTTGGGTTTGGGTGTTTTAACGGTCATTTTGAAGTTCAAAATTTTGAATTAACTGTCATTTTGGATTCAAAAAAGAATGACTTTGAAAAAATCCAAATTCAAAATTCATTGAAGATTTGAAAATTTAATTTATTTTAAATCTTAAAATTTAATGGTCATTTATGATTTGAACTCTAAGTTATTTAAAAAATCATAATTCGTTAGATTCTAAATACGTTTTAAGATCTTAGATTGGATTTAGATTTAGGAATCATAATTCAACATTATTTCAAATCAAAATTCAGAAAATGTTGGTTGTATAAAATTTGAAATTTGCCAACAATTCAAAAGTTCAAATTCGATTTTTATTTAGAATTCAAAATTTAAAAATTGTTTAATTTTCAAAATTTTCAAACATCGTTTAAAATTCATTTGAAAATTTGAGAATATTAAAATAAAAATAAATTGTCATTTAAAAAACAAAGTTTAAAAATCGTTTTGAATTCAAAATTCATCAGTCATTTTAGATTTAAATTTATTGGTCATTTCAAATTCAAAATCCATTAGTCATTTAGGATTTGAAAATTTGCGAAGCTTTAAATTTCAACGTTTAACAGTTATTTGAATATCGAAATATGAATTATATTCAAAATTGAAAATTCAATGGCTTCTGAAGGTTTGAAATTTAATGTTTGTTAAAAGTTTGAAATTCATCAGGCGATGAAATCTTAAAATTTAACGATAATTAGGTTTTAAAATTTAATTTTCTAATTTAAGATTTGAATTTCCTAATTTAAGAATTAAATTAAAAAATTTCATTTTATTAAATTTGCAATTTGATTTTAATTTTAAATTTTATTTCATTCAAATTTCTTAATTTAAGATTTAAAATTATTTCAAATTTCATTTCATTTAAATTTCAAATCACTCAACTTTAAAATTAAAAAAAAATAAAAATTTAAAATCGAAATTTCGCAAAGCAAATCTTCAAAACTATCTTAAATCCTGCAAAACAAATCTAAATCTTAATCCTCATATCCTAAACATCACCCTGTAATATTTTCAAAAAAAAAAACTTTCAACTTCAAATTCCTCAATACACGTAAGAATGTAAAAATCTGTAAAATGAGAAAGCGAGAGAGATTCTCATCCGACTATAATTGTACATATATATATGAAGATATTTCATTTAATCCTTGTAAAGCAAAAAAAATATCTTTTTTCACATTTTATGGACACAACTACATCCATAAGCAACATGTAAGTAAAGTATATACAATCTTGTTATTTTCTAATATATTGTTTTCTGTAAAGTCTTTGGCATAAGCAAAAATTGTATATTAAAAGTAGTTTAAAATAAATAAAGATTCTATCGCATGGCTTTTTATGGATAGTTTACGAAAACTGTAATGTTTATTCATGTATATGTGTAGATGTGTGTATGTTTAGGACGGGTTTTTGAAAATTTATATACAAATTTTTGAAAGTAAGTTTGAAAATTTTTCATAAAATAGTATAACAATAACATCATTAATATGTGCTACATGTGAAACCCTTTCCTTCATTCGTTACGTAGATTGCTTATGCTGTACATATATGGAAAAATTTTCATTACGTGATTTTAAGTCAAGGGGAATGAGAAAGTCTTCTTGTTCCATCATAACATAAAATGCATGTTCTAAAGGTATTCGACTTCAGGATATAATAATGTAGACAAGAAAAAATTATTTCTTCTACATTTGATTGGATTGGAAGCACGCCTGACCTCTTGACCACTCTGATTTA
Source organism: Chironomus tepperi (assembly GCF_022539635.2). Lineage (NCBI taxonomy): Eukaryota > Metazoa > Arthropoda > Insecta > Diptera > Chironomidae > Chironomus > Chironomus tepperi. The sequence goes on along the minus strand of NW_027226293.1, from coordinate 630,035 downwards.
ATACTGTTGAAACATTTTTTATGATTATTATTTTTAATGTAAGTAAAAAGGCCAAAAAAACAAGTTTTTTTTTATACTTTATTTTTATAAATCCCGATGGCGAACTTCTTCCCTACATATCATCTCCTCCTTTAACATTTACTTCAGGGTGAGTCCTTGATTATTAGTATATATTTTGTACAGATACTGCCTCACTCGCCAGATATTCGATTCTCTCATGCTTACGAATCCTTTTTTGATTAAATTTTAATTAAAATGAGTAGATAGAGACCAGTAGGTTAAAATGTTGATGCCCGATCGGTATACGTTCAGTTGATGTCACCATGGCGTTGGAATGGCTGTGTACTTTGTGATATAATTAGTGATATAATTACTTACTTGTTTCGATGACCAAACAGATCAACTGTGATCCATGGGCTTCCTCAGATGACGCATTATGCTGGTTCTATCGCCGGTTTCTGCGTGCCAATTGCAAATACCAAATGCAATATTGTCTCTTAGTGACATGAGGTAGGCAATTTCTTTAAGTAACTAAATTCAGAAATATGCTTAGACAGTCAAACAACTGAAGAATTAAGGCTTTAAACTACAGTGCAGTAAGAACCAACACAAATTTCGCATGTAGGTTAATCGATCCAAAATCCGGCACTTGGATTGCGTGACTCTGGAATGGTGCTAGCTTCGGCTTAAATTTGAATACTTTTCCAGGGTCACGCCGGCCTTCACCATGTCATAGTCGCACCGGTCTTCAGATTTAAAACAAATTCGACATTAAGTCTGAGTAACACCGGCCTGAAACTGGATTTCTGATCAATTATCCGATTTGTGCTATTCGGGCAAGTAGCAGTTAATTGCCAAGGTGACTAGATTCACTAGGAAACCACGATACTTAGACGACAGTACAGTAAGAGTCAAGAAGCGTGTCAATTAGCTATCTCATAACTCTGATTTAAATGGCTTATTGTGCCTAGGTTTCGAAGCAGTTTACATGTTCGCAGCAATTGGCTGCCTCATGGCTAACAGTGAAATGTCGTCTTATGTCTTAGTTCTTTAGGTAGATTGAATGTTTGTGCCAATTGACTGCCACACTGGCTCTAAGGGTCCTTCTAATTTATGCTTTGGATCCTTAGCTTATTTCATCATTTTTACCGATTTGTTAGTATTTATCCCTAAATATCCTAATGTCTCTGCATCGTCCTTTCAAAATTTGAATGTATGCCGACCGGGCATACAAACTTTGTAGCCAGTTGCTAACGGTTTTTTTTTCCTTCGTCCTGTTTCTTGTTATCTCTCTTGTGTAAGTTGAGTTCATTTGGAAGAGCTTCTTCAACAAAATTATTGCTCAAGGAATTAAATGGTCAGATATAGCAGCAACAACATCACAAAAAAAAAAGTTTAAAATTTAATTGAGCAAACTAATTTTTTCGAATATATACACAGAGCAGAGAGTGAGTTTTGAGATAGAATGAGTGGAAAAAAGGATAAGAATGGGGTTCAGTAACGACCATCGAGTTTCATTCGTTTTTCTAATAATTTTTGTTTTATCTTTTCAAACTTGAAAAAAACTTTTTTTTTTGGTTTAAAAACTTCTCTTTACTCTTTTTTTTTGTTATGCTATGTATGTTTATATTTAATGGGTGGAGCACAATAATTAAATTAAACTTTTTTCTTTGCATACAAAATTAAGGTCACTTTTGGGAATATTTTAATTCATTTAAAGATGAGTTGAGATGTAAATTTTATGAGTTTCTCATTACATGAAAGGACTTTAAGAATTGAAAATTATTATAAAGTTTTTATTCTGTGTGTGTTTTTTGGATGTGCTGAGGTCTTTGTTTATTTGTTTTAATTCAATTAGGTTAGTTGGAATTGTTTTTGTAATTTGCAGTTTTGAGATGTTCTTGATATTGGTGATGTGATTTTAGAGCTGATTTTGTGTTTGAGTTGTGGAAATGATGGGATTTTTGGTCTGTTTCACAGTAATTAGACTTACTTGATTACTTCTATGGACTAGGGTTAGTCGAAGTCTTGGTCTAAACAAATTCTCGAGAGCAAAACTAACCGGGAAATTTTGGTATCGGATTTGGCATCGTAAATCCTTGCTTTAGACGTATAGATCAATTATGAACTATAGATTTACTTAGACATTTCCTGAATCTGATTCTATCGCTGACTACCGTTGTCATATTTCCAATATTAAGTGCAATACTGTCTCTGTCAAGATCTATATGTGCTGACGAATGCTTAAGCAACTCAACCGTAATCTGAATTAAACTAAATTTACATTATTGCTATAAGATCGATTCCCAATAAAGACTGATCTCTTAAACATTCCAAAGATTTTCCCACAGATAAGCTTGCAGTTCTAACTCTTATCCGAATGAGCCAAACTCAAATTATTCGACTAAATGTCTAGTTATAAACATTTAATTAATAGTCAACACAAGATGCAGAACCTATGTCATTTTACTACTTGTTGACTGCCTCATGTATTTGAATTTAATGCCATTTTGTGCCTTGGTTTGTAAGCAGTTTGGTTGATTATATATATTGGGTAGTCAGCATTAGATCCTTCAGCCGTCATTTAACAAAAACCATCGATCACAATTGATCTTGAACTTGAAAATTTCCAAAAATTCAATTCCAATTCTCTGTCCACAAAATTAAAGTCACACACCAAAAACTGACTTCTCCAAAAAAAAAAATATATCTCTCATAAAATAAATGAGTTAAGTCACGAAAAGTACGAACAGAACTAAATTTATTTCAGAATTAAAAATAAAAAATATAAAAATCGTCTTAAAAATTTTTGCATTCTGTGACTTGAAAATCACACAAAACAGTTAATTATTATTATTTTCTCATTCTTCTTCTTAATGTCATGAAATTAAATTTATTAACCACTGGAGGAGCGTTACATATTGAGAATCTACGCTACACATATGTATGAAGCCATCGGACGACTACAAAATATTCATATAGTAACAATAAACACATAATTCTCCTTACTGAATTAATTAACTACTAAGAGAATTCTCTATATCTTCTTTTTCTTTCCTATCGCTGCGATCGCTACATCACAAGCAAATAAATAAAGCCAGCAGCCAGTTCGAATGATAAATTTTTAAGAGAAATAAATGTAACAAAACAAAAAAAAATTTTTTTTTTGAATATATAAATTCTGGCTTTTAATTAATTTTCTCTTCGTCTCGACTAAATTAGTTTGATTAGGAATGAAGTTTTTGTGGAGATGAAGCGCATGTTGATGATTAACAAGTTTGGAATTTACTGAAGATCAATGTTTGAGTTGTAAAGTGATTCTGTTGATGAATTAATATTGAACGTTCAATAACGAATCAAAATTTATTTGTAAATTATTGAATGAAATTGTAACGGATTTTGCTGAGATGACCACATTTAAGGTAAATTAAGTTTGCTTGGAATGTTTTGATTCAGAAATTACAAAATTCTTTAAAAATCAATCATAAATCAATTTAACAAACTCAAAACAATTTACTTAATGTCTTTTTTGATATTATGGTAATTGTAGTTATGTAAATTACCTTCCAAAAGTATTTAATTATTCACAATCATGTTTATTCATCGGAGTTCAAATTCAGACTGAAGTTTTGTATGAAAAGGGGGTTTCAACTATGTAAAATCAATATTTTTCAAATCTCAAATGAACGTTATAACTGTCATTGAGTTCAAACTTGTCTCAAATTGTGAAATATTCTTTGTAAATTGTTTTATGGAAGATTTAGTGCTTTTTGTCTTTAAAAAATTGAATTCAATTTTATTAATTTCTAAAAAGTTGTCTCTGAAGTGACAAAAATACTTAAATCAAGTTAAAGGCAATTTAATGACCAGTTCTATTGCTCTTTAAGTGATCAAACACTCTAAAACTCTAAAAGAACCAACAAATATCAACAAACTAACCAGCCACCCAAACCATCCACCACAAAACATTTTCTCAAGTCACTTAATGAAGAGGAATTAAAGAGAAGAAATTTATTCACACACGATTGAAATAAATATCTTATCGAAATGCATTGGTAATAATTCTTTGATGACATAATAAAATGATCATTAAGAACGGATTAGTTTGGTGAAAATAAAAGAAAAGAAAATAATAAAAGAGATTATAAAAAGATTACAACTTTCTTTATGTTTTGTTTTGTGTCTTCGTTTTGCTAAACTTCTTTCACCCGTCCGATTTGAATTGAATTTCGAGTCGAGGACCCTATTATTAATGGTAATAAATTTATTATTTCCTGATAACAGTTATTCATCTTATAATACCTCTTCGATAGAATTTTCTTATTTTTTTGGTTAAAAAATGATTTTATAATTTTTATCTATTGATTTTTGTTTGATATTAATTAATTATTCAACATGTGCTTGTGTGGTAGACTCATGATGAATTTTTCTTAATAAAAATAACTCAGTCGACTTTTTTTTATTGTATAATCAGATCGAGGAAGGCATTAAATTGGTCTTAGATCTTCATAATGATTATATTTTCGGTGAAATTTCTTCTTTTGGAAATATTTTTTTTTTTATTTGCCATTATTAATTAAAATTTTAAAAGAAAATGAATATTATGGATATGCCATTAATTTTCTTTTTGATAGCTTGTGATGGATTTTATCGATTATTTGATTTATTAGAGTCATTATGGGTATCTAGAGTTTAAAATTATGTATTCATAGATTAGATATAATTTTGTATTTTTTCGATCAGATTCTGATTTTTTATTTATATATTTTGGTAGATAATCTACATGATTGGCATGAATGAACCTAATTTAAATCTGGGAATCTTGTCTAAATTATGGTTGGTTGGGTATATAGAGTGACATATGTGTTTAAAGCTGTAGTTTTTAAACAACCATAACCTCGTTAAAGGTGCTTAAGAAAGATCTGTTGCATACTATCCAAATATGTATAATTAGTGACATTAAATTGGCTGCAATCATAGGAAAAATGGTTATTGGGATCGAGATTGGTTGAAGGAAGTGTGGATGGTTCGGTTGCACTATAAGGAAGCTTGAAACAGGCATTATGAGATTGGCATTGTTTTAAAGCGTAAAAGTCAAAAAGAATTTTGGCAAAATGAAATCACTTGGAGGTTGTACTCTGTTAAGAACGAGGCAGACCAATAAAACAAGAAATTAGCAGAAGTAGCCGTTTTCGACAGGAACAGAAGCTTGGTCAACCGCTTTATTAACGCCCTACGATTTACAGTGGATCAAAAGGAACTAATTATCATCACAACCTCATGTCAGTGTCATGCTAGTCTAGGGTACAGTTACCTGTACCCATGACCTTGACTTCACGATGAAGACGAGTTTCGATCCATTTTAACGACGAAAAATGCGGATTGTGCTGTTTGGGTAGTTTATTAATCTGTAGATCCTTTATAGCCTACATCACCAGTATTGCATTTGATATTGAAAATTGGCAAGCTAAAGCCAGCGATAGGGCCAGTTTCTATCGGTATGTGATAGAGGTGATGGATTACAATTGATCTGTACAGTCAGCAAAGTAAGTAACTAAGTATGGCTAGTATTCGTTCAAAGCTATTGCAATTTCCGAACCATTATATACTTAATACTGCAACTCAAATTTCCCAACGACTGATTCAAAGCCAAAAAATATTTAACAACAGTCCTCAAAACGTAATAAAACTCATCACATTAAAAATTTCAACAACAAAAACTTTTACATAACAAGACACACACATTTAAAATCAAATAAAAAGAGAAATGAGCATAAGAAGAAGAAAGGAGATGTAATTAGTGACAGAATAATATAATACCGACTAAATTTTTAGGGATCACAATAAAAAGTTATTGAAACCCAAAGCGACAATTATTTGAATATCTATTTCGGATTTCCCTGAATGACTCCACAGAGGATAATTGCAATAGATATGAATTTTGTGACTATAATTTGTTTTACGGAATGTTAATTTTAAGATGCTGTAAATATGTATACATTGATATACAATACACGAATGACTCAGTTGTACAATTTTAAATCTGATTAGGATTGATATTAATCATGTCTAGTTGTTGGTGTACAGTTGTTCGTAAACGTTGTGGACTAAATGTCATTCATTGATATTAATGCAAGAACTAAAATTCTTGAGGTGTCTGAGTGGAGTTGTATCTTGGGTTATGATCCATATATAGACGAATCTGCCAGTTTGAGAGTAAAGGCACTATAGTCGAGTGGTTAGGCAACAAACCAGATAGTTGTATTACTCGTTTATTATTACATGAGTTCAATTCCCATCACAGACTGGATCTCTCAATCATTATATAGAGTGCTGTCGATATGACAAGGATTCGCACAATGCTTACAACGTTACAATATTCATACCAAAGCCCACAGTTGAGTGGAATCGTTTCTTCAATACAAAATGCTAGTCAAGGTTGAGCTCATTCGAAAAAGTCACTAAATATTGACGCAATTAAATTGTTCTCTTATCTGCAAGAAGAGTTTTTTTTAGTTTTATTTGAAATCAATTTTGATTTTGATTGGAAAAGTCATCAGTTGGACATTAACTTCCTATCTACTACGACTTTGTATGAAAAAGTCAACTAAACTTCCTTCAACCTTTAAAATTCAAGTCAACTGTAATATCTTCCAATCAACATTGTACGTACTTTCAGTACAACACACCTAACACATCAAACCTGTATGCGAACAGTAGTTTGAGTACCACTGCTTCTCTGTCCCTTTTTCTAAAATATCCAAAAATGATAAAGTGAAAAGTCCTCTATAAAGAAATATCGATTTTAATTCATTCACAAGCAAGCCGCATAAAGGCGAACTCTTACAACAGAGAGACGATATGAAGAAAATTAGAATAGAAAGTTTACATCCAAAAAAAGAACGAAACGAGAGTGAGATGACTTTTTATCAAAATTACTTATACATTTTTTTTGTACATCATTTTTCTCATCGCATATATGCATATATATCGTACATATAAAGATTTTTTATCCAACTAAACAGAAATATTCATTTTTCTTGTTCCAAAAAAAAAAAACGAGGCGAATGTGTAAAAAGAGAAAGTGAAATTTGTGTTATATATGTTATAAGTGGGATGAGTGTGAGGTTGACCGGAGGGTTGGAAAATATACACAATTTTCCATCTTCAAAAACATATATGGATATTCATGTTCTATAATATATGCAAAATAATATCGGAAAAGACATTTGTGCTGGTAGAAAACTGAAAATTTTCTAAATAGGGGAGATTCTTTTTTTTTGAGAGTGGGTGGTTAGGCACATTGCCGGATGTTGAATCTAAATGGGTATGAGTATGGTAAATATATTGTATGTTTAGTAGTGAATTGTGTGTGCGGCCTGCACAGAAGCAGACCTTATAAACATTTCTTCTTTATTGTCAATGCTGAAATAAAACACAATTTTTTTATCCATCCCCCTTTCCTTATTTTTTTTCCGCATTTTCTTTTGCTGCTTAAAAAAATTTCTTCTTCCTCATCATCCTTATACACATCCTCATACTCCTTATCGTCAATTTTCTTTTATTCCCTCCAACATTTGCCTACGCATACAACTTTGTCGGAAATGGGCGATGGTCATATGTAAATAAGCTGCTGTTGCCGTTACAGCTGCTTTTCTTTCCATATATGTAGCTACATGAGCTACTGCTTTTGGCATACAGTACGGAAAATCTAAAAAAACGACTCCTTCTACATGTGTAAGCAGAAATTTTCCTCTCTTTCTCTCGTTTTTTATGAGGTAGAATGGGGAAATAAATATATATATATAGATGTGAAGGCGTTGGGATGGCTTGGACCAGGAAAAAATTGGATTGTAAAAAGAAATCGATAAGTTTGACTTTTGTAAAGAATTTTTCATTCACTCTTCCACGCTACACGATTTATTTTTATTCGTACGTGTTTTGATAATTTTTAATATTTAAAATTTCAATTTCGCCAATTGCGTTCACAACCCGGTAGAACATTCCATGTCATGGGAATACGAATATATATCGTTGAATGAAAATTTATGTGTATTGCGAGACAAGTTTCAATCTTTAATGAAAATAAAATAGGCAAGTTGGAGGTTTGACATAAAATATTCATAAAACCTGTAAAAGCGATCAAGTAATCAACAATTTAGTGACTACTTTAAATTTAAAGACAGCTCTTATTTTCACTTTCACGCACTTCTGACACTTGATTGAAGCCTCAAAGAATATATATCTTCATTTTGTACATAAATTTTAAGTGGATATTATCTTGCTTTTTGGATGAAAATTATAAATTCGTATATTTGGATAGTGGGCAAGTCTAGGAAAGGTTGAATATTTAACAATGTATTGCTTGATTATGGTATTTTGCCATATTTTGAATAATATTGTCATCTAAAATTTGTCTAGACATTTAATCTTTTTTTTTAAACTACAATTTAAATTTAAAAGAATTCGTAGTTTTTCACCTGAATTTAGTAGTTTTATACCCCTTTGTTTTCTAAAGTGAAAATATTCAACAAAATTCACAATTTTCACAGTAAACATTGACAAATTTAATAATTTAGGTGAGTATTTATTAGTCTGTTGGTTATTTGTAGCAAATAAGAGTATGATTGGCAGTATTCAATATCAAGAAATGCGACAAATAAGTAATTTAAGTTAAATTCAACAATTTTCATATATATTTCACAACAAAAGGCAGGTTATTAAGGTAATTCAAACTTATATGCAGTTTTCAAATAGACTGAATTGTTACTTAGCGTCCAACCGTAGAGAATAATGTAGAGCATCAGAAAAAAACAATCAGAAATAGTCGTTTTAGCCAAGAACAGAAACCTGTTCAACCACTTTATTATTACCCTAAAATTCATAGTGGATCACTAGAAACTAATCATCAAACATAGTAAATTGAGTCAAAACTTGAAATCTCAGTTTTGACATCAGCAACTCTTAAATTATTCAAACATCCAAGAATCATCTAATAATCTCAAATTCACCCTCACAAAGAATTACCCATTCACTCTCATCCACACACTTTTCATGCCATACGTATAGCTGGATCGAAGCAATTAAATTAAATTAAAACTATTTTTCCAGTACAATGCCTTATCTTGCTCTTAACTTTATTCTATACACATATGTACATACAAAATAAAAAAAAAAAAGTTTTTTTTTCCAATGTGTTGCTATGGTACGTATAGGAACGACAACGAGATGGTTTGTGAAATTTACAAATGCGGGCAACCCAGCCTTCTGTATGTACGTATGTATAACTATAATAATATACATGCGTGTATTTAAAATATCATAAATTTTCCATCCTTTCACTTACCTCCTTCAACCTCATCCTCATACACAATTCTTCTCATTTCACTTTTAACTCCTATTTTATCTTCTTCCACTATAATAGAGAAGAGAGTGAGTGAGTGAGAAAAAGAGATAGGATAGCAATATGTACGTATAACAATATAATATTGCTATCAATGGTAAGCAGAAAAGTTGAAAATAACCCACCTAGTAGTTCCACCTCATACCACACACATCCATATTCCTCAAAATAACATTTAAATAAAATTTTTTGGTAATGGAATGAGAATGACTACCTATTATTTTAGCAAAACTATATTTTCATGCGTATAGTTATTTCAGCTGGAATCCTTAATGAGTGTTATACAGTCATTCGAAAGGGGATACTGAACGTCTGTTTAAAATGAAATTTTAATTTATAGGAAAAATATTTTGTTACACAATCTTACACTGACACTATAAAATCCATAAGCATCTATACATTGTTAAGGATGTTATGTCGCAATTTTCATTTCATATCTCGAAGGAAAATTTAAATTTATGCTTTTCTCGGTCGTTTTTTTGTGTTGTTAACTGTGTCTTTTTTTGGAATGGGAATAAAGTCTTTATATCGACCACAAAAATGACACTCGCACATACATATTGATACACGAGTTGACTTTCATTGTTCTTGAAAATTATTTTATACAATAAGAATCTCTAAGGATACGATGAAGCTTCAACTTACAAAACTATCATTCATTATTTAGCAATTTTATTATTTTCTATAAATATATTTTCGGTACGGTATTTTGATATGGTTATAGGAAGTCATTAAAGTTTTGAGTTCTTTGATGAAGGAAATTTTAGTTCTAATTAATTAGTGTACGAACACATTAGGGTATGTGTTATCATCAAGGTTATCAGTTTTTTTTTTGTTATATCCTTTATGGTTTTTTGAATATTCTTTGTTGTTACTGATTTGATTTGACGTAGAATAATAATTGAGCAATAAATTAGAATTTTGAAGATTTTGCGTGAATTTAGTTAAAGAAAGCTAGACTTAATTGTTAAACAAGAAGCTTGAGAAGAAGCAAAATGCGGATCATGAAAGGAGGTGTTGAATTTTAACTTCCGGGTTCGAATCCTACTCATCAGCTTTGTGATTTTTCTAAAAATTTAGATAAATACTTACTTACTTCGCTGGCCATACAGAACAACTTTGATTCCTCAGATGACGCTTTAAGTTGGTTCTATTACGGGCTTCCGTCTGCCAATTACCATACCGAATAAAATTCTGTCTCTATCGACAGCTTCCTTCTAGGAGTTCTTTGGTCTTCCACGAACTATTTTACAAGATAAATACTTCAGCTTCTTAATTGTAGCAGTTTAAAGACATAAACTAAGAGTTTAGTAATACGAGATGTAAGGACACGGATCGAGACTTATGCAGTTAATAGAAACGAGAATCACGTTGTGACTGACTAAAGAAAATAATACCAAATCTAAGATCCAAGAAATTGCAGCTAATTATTGCACAAACTAAATCGGTTAGATTATACTATATGCTGTATACTTGAGCTTTACGTATACATAATATAGATTTAGGAATTGAGACATAGTTCTCATTATTTGACTTAGATCTCCTAAAGAAGAATATATTTGCACTCCTCATTGTTTCACTAAACTATGACAATGTGCTTAAAATAGCATCCTAAACTAATCAATCTAATTTGAACAGCATCCTCGATTTACAAACTAGATCTCACTTCCAATAGAAAACACACCACCAGTTCAAAAACTCTCAAACTTCAAAATTGCAATAAAAACATTTTAATTTAACGAATAGAAGAAAAAAAAAACAGCAATAAAGCAATTCAATCGATATTTAATGTGCAACAGAATGATATATCTCTCTATTTTCTACCCGAACTAAACAAAATCAATTGAATCTCATTGAAATTCCATTCAGATCCATTCGTTTTTACTTTCAATTTACAATTACATTGCAAGCGAATTTAATGAAACATAAAGAAATTCTTTTTTTGTGCTGTATTCCTTAAAGTCGACAAGAAAGATTTATTGATTTTTAATTATCGATTTAGGTTTTCTCTTCATCCACAATTCCCAAAATATATAAAACATGAGAGAGTGAGGAAGGTTCCTCTAACAAATAGGATGAAGGAAATAAATGAATGAATCATATTTTTTTAGTTCACATCTCTGATCTTGATTATGGGAAATTTAAAGTAGCATTATAGATTATAGTGCACATAATGGAGAGGAAATGTTACAGTTTTGCTTGTGAAAAGGGTAGGATTTATATCCTCTGTTTGTGGTTCTTGAAGTAGAAGAATGGAATGAAAGAAATTTACAATAAGGAATTAAAATATTAAAGTCACATTTGAATGGAAATATATTGAGCAATTATTATTTAATTAGAATTTTCTTAAAAAAACTTATTTATAGGCAAAAATGAGTGTTTAAGTCGTTGGTAAACTTTTAAGAAAATAAGAAAGGTATTGATGGGATATTTGTAAATGATGTTTATTTAGAAGGCATATGTTGAGGCCAAGTTCCAAAACAAGCATCTGTGACAGGTAAAAACCGTACAAATTCTTACAAAACCATACAAGTTATCAATAATTTGAATGGTTTTTGCCTGTAACAGTTGCCTGTTTTGCGACTCTGTGTTGAGCTGATATGGAATTGAGGGACAAGGTACTTGGTTATGCAAGCTACTAGCCTTAGACAGATCAGTATCAAGTAGAAGCATTCGATTAGGAATCTCATAAGCCAAGGGTTCGAGTCCTAACCTGATCTGTTCTTGTTTAGTAAACAATACAAATTCCAGAACAGACATCTGTGACAGTTCTCAAACAAGAGCTTTTGTAAGAAAATCCCAAATATCAATACCAATCAAGATTTCACAACTCTGAGCAAAAGACTTCTTGGTCTCGATTTTGAGAATTGATCAAGATAACAACTTCGGAAAACTCCTAACCTCAAAATTCATAGCCACGTGTTATATGCGTCAGTTGACCAACGGTACAGCGAGGATTCGTCAGATCTTTCACTCAACCCCTCAGCCTACAATCTTCAATAGAATCCGATGACATTACTGCCTCTAGCCTCAAATCAATGCTATACCATTTAGCCTCAAGTATCCACATAGGCGTAATTTATGAATAACCCACATAGGAGAGACCTTTGAATAAAAAAAATGTTCCATTCCCTCTAATCTAATTGCTTTATTATTGATGTTGTCGCTATACCGTACATATTAATATTGCATTATTTTCAAGCGCGTTTCAATTTACCTTTTGGATGTTAATGTCATCTTATTTCCATTTTTACCATCTTCATACAAATTTTAATTGCCTTTTCATTCATCATTAATTCATCAAGTTTATTTCTTTCTTTTTTTGAAATTTTTTTCCGTATATATTATGAAGTAAAAATTATTTTTCATTGCTCGCTGTCCATCAAGTGCAAAGTAAACATTCAGGAGAGAGAAAAGACAATATTCTGTATTCATTAACAGGAGCCAATGTAAGAATTTTTTTTACTTTCAACATTCCACCCGTCGATTCATAATTTATGCAAATACATCTTGCAGGGCATAAAGAATGAAAATAAGTTAGGGATGTGATAATGAATGAAATGTTTTTAAACGACTAGAGATGGATGGATTAATTTATTTAGGGATTCTGGTAAGAATTTGTGGGAATTAGGTTGGATATTATGTCATGTATTGGCATTATATCAATATAGATTGCTGAAAATTTGTAGTTAGGATATTTTGGGTATTAATAATGCAAGGTTATGCTAAACACTTTAGACCGGTGTGATTTGGTGCCACATTCGGTTTAAATCTAGCACAATACTAATGTCATGTGAAGGAATGTCAATTAGATGCCGAAACTGAGAATTTTGAACAAGCTGTGTGATTTGTCTAGCAACGAAGCTAGATGAAAAGCCATTTGCGGCAATCTAGACTCCAAGTCGGAGCTCCGTAAAGCATAGTTCCAAGCTAAGTAAGTAAGTAAGTAACTACAGAGTCAAGGCCTGATGCTGGATTTAAGATCGATTAACCGAATCGTGCTATTCGGGCAGGTATTTGGGTTAATGATTCAGATGACACCATAGTTTATGGTCCAAGATGCAATGCTAGTTGCCATATTATCAAAATCGATTAAAGTTTTGCATGGAATATCATACTAAAATCGGTTCGACTTCTCATGAAATTTTAGTCCATTTCAAGCTCTGCTAAAATTAGACCGTGGTTTAGATTACATGAATACAAGCTCTAAGAGACTGAAATATCGGTCTCTGGTAGGAATCGAACCCACGGAGTCTTATAATATTGATAGAAATATCTGATCTGTTGTCTAACCACTCGACCACAGATGCTTAATCTTGCAATGGCAGATTTACCTATATATGATTCATAACCCGGAATCCACTCGCCCAGACACCACAAGTATAATCCCGATAAATTAGAATGACAATATTTAACAGTCAATCCGTGTTTGTCAACATTATGTCTAAAAATTAACGCTAAAAAATACGAAAGCGAAATAATAATAACAAATTTCACCGTTTTAATGGATTTTTCATTGAGTCTTCTTATTATTTTGACAACATGTATTAAATTAAAAGAAGAAATGTGAGCAAGAGAGAGCCAAAAAAAAAATTAAAGCAATTTTTAATGGAGTTGATGATGAGTGCGTTGAAATTTTAATAAGCTATAGCATGGGCAATGTAAATGGAATGAGAAAGAAGTTTAATTTGATTGATAAAAAAAATTTGTTCATTCACAATTTATCATATATTTTTATGTATCATCATCATCCTGATAGTAATATCTTATTTCCATTTCATATAAATATATATTTTACGGAAATGTCCCAATTTCCCGGCATTTATATTTTAGGCATTTTTATGATACCCTTTTGTCTGATTAGGAAATTGGAATACTCACTCTCTCCCATCCCCTTACTTGCCTGCCCATCACTAATGTCGATATATGCAGGAAAGGAACGAAAAATTTTTTGTGTATGGATAAATCGATAATTCGCATTCGAAAGGATGACGGTATAAAAACGTAGAAAGAACTGTCCACTTTATCTCTCAAACGTATTACTGCTATGCTGCTTCTGTTACGGCTGTGGTGGATGAAGATTATCGATATAACATTGAATATTTTCATTTACTTTCATTAGAAATAATAAATTATTTTATATTATTATTCTTTCATTATAGTCATTGGATTTTACGTGCACGTTACATATTCTCATGTGACACTTTCAATATTACCCCGAGAATGTCATCAACATCCATTTCATTGAAGTGGATCATCATCGTTTTCATTTTTTTCCCGCTATGGAGTTAGAATTTTTACAACTTTCTGTATTGGCATCACATAATACCTACCAAAAACACTATTTTCGATATTCTTTTTGATATTTTATTACATAAAAAATTATTTTTTTTTTCTGTCTTTTTCCTCTATTACTTACTATACGTTTGGTCTCATTTTGTGTATGCATCTTAAGGAGGAAAAAGAATAAATGTCATAAAAAGGATTTTCATACTTTCTTCCTCTTCTCATCGTCCGTGCACATTTTTCGATCAGACAATGAGGACGATTATTGTTTGGATGACGTGTGGACTAGTAATGGTGTCCTTGGAAAGTGGAAGCTAGTCTTTAGAATCATGAATGGGTCATTATGACAGTTGAAGGATAATTGGGATAGTGACCGAACGAATATAAAGATAAGATACAGACTAGAACAGACTATTGAATTAAATTGACCTTCTGCCAGACCGTGGATATCTCCGAAAATTTAGTGTTAAGCATAAGCAACTAAAACATTGAAAGGACTCGGGTTCAATTCCTACTGAAGTAAAATTCTATGAAATTTAGTTTACAAACAAAGAATTCTCGGAAAGAGACTGTCCATAGAGACGAGACAACAATCTACTAATTGCCAAGCAGTAACCAGCGTACATCCGGCTAAGTGCGACATCTAAGATGGATTAAAATTGATCATTAAAGCCAGCGAAGTATATAATTCATTAAGATTTAATTGGCAAAAACTTTGAATAATTGAAAGAAATTCTATGCTGTTGAGATCCAATCCTTTAACCCAAGTTCCTCAAATGAAATAGATTCCGTCAAGTAAGCATTTATGCATGTAGAACCTTCTCTGGGTACATTGGACTAGCTTTCCCTAGCTTGCAAAGAATATGCTTTTATGGGACAGAAAGACCACTACGGTAACTAAAAGCTGAATTGAATACTATAGATGAAAGAGTCGACTAGATGCTGCATCTAAAATTACCTCAAGAATCCCTTTTCAGTTTCTTTTACTGATCTTTTAATATTATTTAATGATAGATTTGTCCATAACTCAATTTCCAAATATCCTTATCCAATTAGCATTTCCCAAACAGCAACAAATTACAAAAAAATGCACCCCTGATGCGTCTAAATCCCTACCAAACATTGCATAATCACCCTAACTCGAAAAGAATGTGATATCCGGTGTCATGGCTTAAATCTTTTTCTTTGCGTTTTTAGATTCAATAATATAATCTAGTATGTGAGTAGTACAAATATGTAATGATTTCTCTAATCAACATCTGAGCACCTTTATTTGCTTTATGATGATATGCAGCTTTTTTTTTATTATTATTCCTCTATACCTCGTACTCACAAATAATAATGGACATGAATATATAGAGAAAATAAAATATCCATGTAGTTATTATCTACTTTTCTATTTTACGATACACATACTTTATTGAATTCTCTAAAGATATTTTCATGTGGACCTTCATCAGTGCTTATAAGCAAGGAAAAGGAGAAAAAAAAGAGAAAATAATTCGATTCCTGAGCAGATTTCAATTTACAAAGTCGTATTTAAATGTTTCCTTTTTTTCTTTTGTCATTTTCATTCCTCCAGTGACGTTCGAGCACATATATATACAAATTGATTGGACTTGGACATAAGAAACAGCGAAAAAAAAAGAAAGAATATAATACACAAAATATACACAGTAGTAGCATCAGAATAAAAAAAAGGGTTGAAAAATCTCCTCAAATTTATTTTCAAATGGAATTTGTGTGTTTTTTCAATGCTTTCGAATTTGAAATAACTTTCTTTTTTTTCATTGGGGGCGAATGTAAATTACGTCATGTGGGAGATTTGCTAGTCTCTTCAATTACTAGACTCCTTATCACCTAGCAATTGTTGCTATATATTTGTATATAGGGCTCGAGAAGACAGTTTTCCACATCTAACCAGTTAGGCAGTAAAGAACATGCTTTAGAGGGGCTGTAGATATGGTTCACCTTATATATACTAGATGAGCATGCTGGTGATCGTTGCTCTCAACCTAACTCTTCTCTTGAGTGTACGTTCTTTGCCTTCTAGGGTAGATTAAGACTATGTAGATTTAGAATCTTTATTGGTATGATTCAGTGGTGGCAAGCTTCTATTTTCGCGGCACTCTTTGGTACTATACGACCGAAACCACAATGCATGCGGTTCGTGGCATTTGAAGGCGTTTTTGACTACACGCTAGTGTGCCACGACACATAGGTTGTCCATCACTGATATAACTATGATACACTCATTTCCGTTCTGTCAACATTTCATTCACAATGGTTCTCCTGTTATAAAATTCTTGTCTCGGCCTCTAATCCAACGTCCCAAAGTCACCCAGAGTTCCAAATTCACTTTGATCTCGTTCATTTCATTAAGCAGTTTAAGTATCAAACTATACTGAGAAACAGCAAGTTTGAGAATGATAGGATTCGAACCGACAGACCTTCAAATAATTCATCATTTCCTAATTTGAACCAACTACCTTGACGAATCCTCCACAACACCACTTAACTGTCTAAATTTCAAACAGCACATGACTCTATATGTTCCTTCCCCTCCCCTAAAATATTGAATTCCATTTGTGAATGACCCCATTGCTTCATAGTAAATGGAAATTGTATGTTTTTTTTTTTCTTTACTTCACTCTCTACTTTTTTATCGTAGGCGACCGATGAAAGAAGGGAGTAATAAGAAGAAATCGAAGAAGGTGAATGATGGAGGAGGTTTTGAAAAGCTTGAAAAGAAAGCAAGCACACAAAAAAAAAAGAAACTCAAAGTCGCAATTTGTTGCGATGGCAAAAAAAGGGTTGAAAAATGGCCTTCAATTTAGAAAAGCTTTACGTTGATGATGATTTTGAAGTGTTAAGAGACAGTGAAAAAGAAGGAAAAAAAAAATTTAGCACTGGGTGCATTTACAAACTTTTTAATTAATTTTTTTGTCGTGTTTTGCTGACTAGAAGCTTTTAACGGATTTTTTTTTTGTGTAAATTGTGATGGTTGAGTGAGTTTTAATGATAAAGTGTGATGGCTTTGGTTCATCGTCATGATTTTGAGTTAGTTAAGCAATAAAACTCAATAAACAAGCCTAAAAAATTGGTAAAATCAAGTTTCTTTCAAGAAAAATCGTTAAAATTCAAATTTTACAAAACTGCATTTTTGAATTTTACAAAACCGTTATTTTTCAAATCTCTAAAATACGTTAAGAATTGCTTAAATGCTCTTAAACCATCAAGACAGTATAGCATCAACGACAAGCTTCTCTTCATTTCTTTCAGTGCCTTAAAGTGATGAGTTTCAAATGGAAATTGAATCTTTAAGAAACCAAATGCCTGATTTCAAATTCAGTTTTTCCTTTCTCGTTTTTTTTCTTCATCCACACTTTTATGTTTTTTTATCAGATTCACTTGACCACTAAATTTCAGGCTCAACAACAAGCAGTTGTTATATCTTATCGCACGCACCTCACACACAAACCGGATAACAATTTATTTGAAAATTCGAGATATAGAAAAAAAAAATAAGAAGCGAAATAAGACCAAGGCATTTAGAATTCTAATGTTTTATTCATAACCTGATGGTGCCTTCCTTCCATTTTTTTACATTAGTTTCAAATAAGTGCAAATAGATTTTCCATTTTGTGCCAATATATTCTGCAATATTATATGGCAGGTGATAGGAATATCCATTCTTTTCTAGGGGATAAAATAGAGTTAACAGAAATGAAAATCCACATCATTAAAATTTCATTTTGTTCAATTCTAAATTTAAACGAAAACGTCTTACTTGGTTTGATCAGTTGATATCAAGTTGTTATAAGAAATTCGAATTTGAAGTAAAAATTTTCCCGCCATTTTTCAGTTCTCACTTGGGATTTTAAAATCGAGTTTTAAGACTCAATTTCCAAGCATTTATTGAGTAAGTTATGGCAATTAATAGAAAAAGTTGGCAAAAACATGTTAATTGCATTCAAAATGATGAATATATCATCTAAAATGATTAAATTTGCAAAACTTTTCTTCATTTTTGGTTTGTTTACATAACTTAAAGTAACAAATTGTAAATCTTTTATAGCTTTAAACTGAAATAAACCAATTTTATATCAATCTTCCTTCCAATTCTCTCCCAAACTTAAATTTAACATCAATAAATTCAAAATTGTCCCAAACTAAATCCTTATTTATATTGAAATCGCAATAAATGTTTCAATATTTTGATAATGCTTTATGTAAAATCAATAAAAATGACCATTTCTTCACGCAAGATGATGATTGCAATGATGATGATTATGACTCCCATGGAAATAAGATGAAGAAAATCATTATATTACTAAAAAAAATAAAATAAAATAAAAAAGAAGAGGAGAAATATTCATGAACAACTCACATGTGTGTTTTTTCAGCCTTTAGTAAGGGTGGCGAAAGCAGCAGCAATTTTTATTTCTTATACATCCTCAGTAGCCTCCCAAACACCGTTATTTGTTTCACAAATTCAAATCACGTTGTAATGTACATAATTTTACCCCGATGCCTTCGTTTTTCATCAAATGCCCGGGCGCTTCGAGGATGAGGAAAAGAGGAAAAGAATCTAACAAAAAAAAAAGAATCTTGTTGGTATGGGGTGGAAAGGCATGGCCAGTATTTTTTCATGAGAGAAAAAAAATCGACATCGTATAAAAAAAAAGAAAATTTAATGAAATGATGATTATTTGAAAAAAATTGGGGAAAGGATTAGAGTGTTGTCTGATATACTCAATGTGCCTTTGATGCTGAGACCTTCTTCTTCTTTCATCAGTCAACTCAATGTGTTTAGCTTGTTTGTTCAGATTCTGATTACAAAATGAAATTCCAAAAAAAGAAATGAATTTTTTTTTTTCTTCGCTGTTTTTCATTCCTTTGATTTTCTTTTTATTTTCTTTTTGTTTTGACTTGATTGAAACATGCTTGTGAAGAAGAATATTCATTTTGTGTTTATTTGCAGATGCTGATTAGATGGAAAATTGAATTTTTGCATTGAAAAACTTAAATTTTAAATTTTAAAACCATATAAATGTTGATCAAAAACCTTACAAATGATTTCAAATCTAAAATGTCCGTTAAAAAGTCAATCATCTTTAAATGTGAACCCTACAAATGCGACTCAAAAACCATACAAATGATTTCAAATCTGAAATATCCGTTAAAAAGTCAATCATCTTTAAATTGTTTCCCAATTTTTAAAACAATAAGGAATAAAAATAACACTCAAAAAATGTGAAGCACTTCAAAATGTGACATTTCTCCGATTAAACCTCACGTGACTGCCAATCTAAGACAAATTCCCTTTTTTTATATTTCTTCTAAAAACAAAACAGCAAAGTAAGAAACAAAAAACTTTAAATCGTGTGAAATTTTCCCATGTCCCGCTTCAGCTTTAAACAAATCAAAAAGGGAAAAAAATGAAATGTTTCTTGCCCTTTTCAATTTACGAAAGATTTCAATTTGAAGAGAAGAGAAAGAAAAAAAACTAACAATTCCATTTGCGCCAACTCCCCTCCCTGTTCTTATTTGTCGTTAAGAAGCAAAGAAGAAAAAAAACATATTTTTCATCCGTCGAAAAGAAAATTTTCATATGCGTACATATATATATTTATATCACACATATATGTATTTCAGTAAATGGAAAATTTCACGTATATGTTAAATTCTATACGCAATTTTCCATAATAAAACCTATCTAAATACGTATTAGATGTTTGGGACTGTTTGCAATTGATGTCTGAATGGTAAGTCATTTTTCCAATGCAAATTTGTTGTAGAAATTTGAATTCGGTAAGAAAAGAATTTTCCCGCCTTTTTTCATTTCTCACTTCAAGTTTTAAAATTGAATTTTTAGACTCAATTTGCATGAAATTAACAAGCAAACTGTATTAATTGATAGAAAAAGTTGGCAAGCAATCGTCAATTGTCATTAATTTCATGTTTTTGAACTCTAAATTGATGAATTTTAAGAAAATGTTGATCAATTGTTTACGTAGATACCTTACGTAATTTTACGTACGTTTAAAACTATTATTACGTTTTTAACAACTATATGATAAATTGAACATCCATAAATCTCCCATGAATGTCAGAAATAAACGTGCCCCATGATTAAATGAAACAGAATAAAAAATTATATACTAAAGCTCAATGTCCATGCTTTGTTGTAGTTAAAAATACATGAGGTATGGTACATTATTTAAAAAAAGGATGTTACGGTCAGTGGTTACAAAATTAAATTAAGCTTTTTACCGAAATTAAGATTAGGTCATAATTATCGATTAATGTATTATATCCAGTTGATGACCAGCACTTGAGAAGATTTTTCATTCTAAAATCATGTAAAAAAATAAAAAACGGAAGCCTTACGATGAAAATTTATGGATGAGTACCTTACATGTATTTTTTATAATACAAAAACATCCATCTACAGACATTGTCCATGTTTCATAAGAATAATAACAAAAAATAAAAAGAAGGGAGATTTTCCATAATGCTTATGATAAGAGAGAGAGAAAGAGCATGAAAATATCGTTTTGCATATATGTATTACTCGAGATGAATTTAACATATACGTAGGATGTAAAAAGCAAAAATTCTTCACTGTCCATTTCATCGATTTTTTTTTTCTTACGGTCATTCGACGCACATGTGTGTTCATGAAGTTTTAAAATATTTTCCTGCGAGAAAATGCTTTTTTTTATTATACGTGCAGATTTTTATAATTTTTTTGGAAAAGTGGACGGAAGATGGTTTATTAAGGAATGCTTCTGGATGTTATTTTAGTGAATGAAACTTTTAATTTTTATGAATTTTTAATTTTGAAGGAAAATTTAACGGAAATAATTTAAACATTGCCAATTTTTGTTAAAATTCAGCAGAATTCAGCTGTGTATTTTTAAAAATTTGAATCTTTGAGCTCGATTTACATGAAATTAACATGTTGACTATAGAAGTTGATAGGAAAGGTGGACGAGAAACTGCAAATTACATTCAAATTCATGCTTTACTCATTAAAAATCTAACGGAAAATTTGAATTTTTTTGTCAATTCAGCGCAATTCAGCCTTGTCTTTCTAAATTTTTTGATTTCCGGTTCTAATCAGTTTCAACTTTACATCCTAAAAATTTAACATTAATTTGTAAAAAAGACTAGAGCAATCAAGGCATCTAGCATAAAAGCACACATCCTCATGTTTCATCAGCAGTCATTGACATAAAAATCGCTAAAAATACCAATCAAAATTTAACGGTTTTGTAAAATTCAAAAAGTTTCGTTAAAAATTTGTAAAATTTTGCAAAAAAAATGTCCGTTAAAAGCAAGATACTGAAAATTTAAATCCCAAATGTTCGTTATTGATCTACATCAGTCAACCCATATAATAATCAATTTATCTCATTAAAAATCATCAAACATAAATAATTGACATCATTAGAAATGCATAAAATTTAATGAGACTTATAAATTTCAAGAAAATTATTTCTTCTTCATTGCATAAAATAAATAAATTGGATTTTTAACACAGAATAGAACTTAACTTTCCCCCTTTTAAATCTCATATGCTGCACATATATATGTCACTGTAACATTCCTATGCTCTTCTTTTCAATCTAATAAATAAATTTATGTTCAATCATTTTTCATGGGTTTAATACATTTAATTTCATCATTAGAGATTTACTTTCCGTGAGATTTTCTTACAGGAGATGCAATTCCGTAAAGGTGGTGGCTTTAAAGTTCCTGAAGTAGAATTTTTGAGGGAAAAATTTATTCATTTTTAACAACTCATTTTATTTAATTTTTTATTTCCAGGACATAATTTTTATTATTTATCGTGTAGAACAAAATCATTAAATCATGCTCGGAGGATTCGGACAGTAAAAAAAAAGGTTAAAGTTCATGTTAACCGACTTCTTTAAGAAGACACCAATAAACAAATTTTACTTCATTTTTTTTTCAAGAGGTCAGTGTAAAGGGGTCGGCTTTAAAAAATTGAAATTTAATTTGAATATCTACTTAAAGGGTCAGTCTACAATTGTGCCAATAATAAAGCATTTAGGAACAAGTTTATTTTATGACCTAAAATTATATTCGTGCAATAAAATTAATTTTTTATTATTCAAATGCTGACCGTATGTTGTACCTTTGACATATATATTTATTACAATTGAAAACTACTTTAAAATAACATTGTAATTTATTGTAATCAGGTATAATATGCTGAAAATGTCCGTTTTTATGCGCAATATTCAGTAAACTTGAAATTCATGAATTTTTGGAGATCCTTTTTATGAATTCGACTCATAGATAATCTAAGAAACTAAATAACCTTTATTTATTTGCACATGGGTTCATTATTTGTTTCCATGCAGTCGATCACGTTGTTATGATTGAATAACGGACTCTTTCAAAGTGTAACGGTTTTTTAAAATTTGAATTTTTATTAAGCCTGCTTTACACATGCACATAAAATAATTTTCTCTGAGTGTAAACAAAATAGATTTTCATAGCAGCATAAAATTCCTGAATTAACTAGTTTGTATGAGTATATTTGTATAAAGAGTAGCAAAAATGGTTGGCTTAACAGACCATAATATTCGTGTAAATGCCAGGATTCGCGTCGGACAGGATTTCGGCTGTATTAAGTATATTGGAAATGTGAGTCATCAAGAAACTTTCTTTTTCTTTGAAATTTGATGAAAAATTTTATCGATTGCTTTTTTTTGACATAATTAATAGGTTGTTGGACATGACGGACAGTGGATTGGTGTTGAATGGGATGATCCATCAAGAGGACGACATAACGGAACTGTCAATGGCCATTTTTATTTCGAAACGAAGTAATTTAATAACATCTGTGACTTATTACTGAACACATATTGAGCAACGACATTCTTTACTTACAGATTTCCTAAAAGTGGGTCATTAATTAGATCTGAAAAGATCATTAAGTTTGAGACATTGGAAGATGCAATTCGTGAACGTTACTTGCCACCAGAACAACAATCATTTATTAATGATGAGCTTTTAAATGAGGCACGAGATGCATTATCTGCGCCATTTATGAAGGTATAGAAGATTTAATTAATTCCATAAATTAACCAAAATAAAAGACTAAGCTTATGATTATATCATCTTCAAGGTCGTCGGTATGGATAAATTACGGGAACGGCAAAGCAAGTTAAAATTTACGGAAGACATAACGATTTGTCACTCAACAATTAATCAAGCTGGTAAGCTACCTGAATTGGATAGCTTGAGAACTCTTTGTCTCCAATCGTCATGCATTTCGCATTGGAATGTCGTAAATGACATTGTTAAGCAAATTCCATCATTGCGGAACATTGATTTGAGTCTAAACCGTCTCGAATTACCGAGCGAGAATGAACAATTGAGATTTGAGAAAATTGATACCTTAATTCTGAATGCCTGCAATTTATACGATTGGAATGAGATTTTAGGAATTGGAAAGATGTGTCCAAATTTAAAGGAATTATCGCTGAAACAAAACAATATAAAATGTTTAACTGATGACTCAGCGGATGCATTTCCTCGTTTAGAGACATTAAGTATTGGCGAGAATAGTATTTGTGATTTTGCGGAAGTTCTAAAACTTAAGGACCTCCCAGCATTAAAAGAATTGATGATTAATAATAATCATATGAAAAGAATTGACCTGCCAAATTGTGATCCAACGGAGAGATTAAAAATGTTTGAGAATCTCGAGTCATTAAATCTACGTCATAATCCATTTGAGAATGAAGTCCAAATGTTTAATGAATTGGATAAATTACCTGCCCTTGCCCGCTTATCATACATCAATCAAAAAGCATCTGATGGAAATGAAAATGAGATTATGGAAATATTCATGGAAGCTGTTGGAATGATTGAGAATTTAGTCTCATTTAACAGAAGTGAAATTGAGAAGGTCCACAGAAATGATGCAATGTATGAGATGTGGAAGAAGTTTGCAGTCGAATGGATGCAAATTGGAGCTGAAGGTGAACCAAAAATGAGCGAGTTTTATAAAAGTCATCGATGTTATCCTCGATTACTCAAGAAATATGGAAATCCTGATCAATTTATACTACAGCCACAACGTAAACGCATCACGACAATTGAAATCCAATTTAAAAATGTCACAAATGGAAAAATGTATCACAAAAAAGTTCCAATAGCAATGACAGTTAGATCACTCGTTGGATTAGTCAATAAAATTGCTGCTTTACACACATGCCCTGGAATGGATTTAAAATCTATTAAGCTCTATTATATTGATGCATACAATAACAATATCAAAGTATATTTGGATAATTTGTCAAAGTCATTGGATTATTATTCCTTACAAAATGGTGATACAATTTATATTGAAAAGTAGGCATTGCATTATTTCCATTAATTATATTACCCTTTCCAAAAACAAATTATTTTGCTTACACGTTCTGTAAATTGAGCTTATTAATAAAAAATGCAAAATTTCCTTATTTATTAACTCTCAATATTACTTGTTATTAGTCATGAATGCAGTCGAATGCCTTAATTACGCATAGAAAATCTTCTTTATCGATAATCTGCAATTTCAACGGTTAAACAAAATTCAAATGACAATAACGGTCAATGTAAATTCAAATAAAACCTTACAATTTGAAAACCATTCAAATGTTTTTAGAATCAGTCATTAAAATATAAACAAAGGAAAAGTTTAGTGAAATTAATGGTAGAATTAAAAGGATTTAATGAAAACTATCAATCATGTTAAGCAGAAGAACACAAAGTTTGGGTAAAATGACTATATGCATTACAACATTATTTCGTTCCATTTTATTTCATCAAATTTTTCTTTGCTTTTCTAGTTCTCAAATAATCTCTTATTTCCTCGCAATATTTCTAGCTACAATTAACATGATACGTAGACTATTATCTACATTCATTGACTTTCCAACCACCGCTAATCATCATGATTACTTCAAACCCACCGATATGAAAACTCAAAAACGCTATAATTATTGGCCATTAGAAAATTTCTCATTTCTGTTTGATATGTCACCATGCTTTCCAGTAAACTCCAAAAACATAAGAATCATTAGTGAACCATCTGATTTTTATGACAGCCTTTTGCGTAATGCATCTGCAGCTAAATATCGTATATCATTTGCTAGTCTGTATCTTGGCATTGGAAAAATGGAATCCGATTTAGTGAAAGCTATTCAAACTAATATCACTGAAAACAATGACCTCAAAGTTAATATACTGTTAGATTTCACACGAGGAACTCGTGGCAAGAAAAATTCAAAGTTGATGATCATGCCGCTGGTAGAACAAAGTAAGAACTGTAATTTATCACTGTATCATACGCCAATGCTTAGAGGAATTACCAAGAAATTGGCACCAGCACGATGGAATGAATTACTTGGTCTACAGCACATGAAAATTTATATTTTTGATGACGTATTAATCCTTTCTGGTGCTAATTTATCAAATGACTATTTTACAAATCGACAAGATCGTTACATAGAAATTAAGGACGCGAATGTCTCAAACTTCTTTAATGATGTCATAGGAAAAGT
This sequence comes from Chironomus tepperi, assembly GCF_022539635.2. Classification (NCBI taxonomy): domain Eukaryota; kingdom Metazoa; phylum Arthropoda; class Insecta; order Diptera; family Chironomidae; genus Chironomus; species Chironomus tepperi. Next base: position 603,755 of record NW_027226293.1, on the reverse strand, counting down.
TCAAGAATTCAGTATGCAAGTTGATGCTAATGGTGATACACATATGCATGATAGTTGGAACTTATTGCCTTACGAAAGTAGTTATAAAGATTTTGTGGTTGAAGCTCAACGACGATTTAAGGAATTCTTTAAAAGTGTCTATGACAAGCAGAACAATATTCATGATTTTGACGAGACTGCTGACACATGGATATTCCCGACAATCGAAATGGGACAAATTGGTATTCATCATGATAGTCTTGTATCTAATAAGCTGTTATGTAGTGGCGAAGCTGGATCAACACTTAAATTGACTTCCGGATATTTTAATTTGACGCAGACATACATGGACTCTTTAGTGAAGAAATGTGAAGCTGATTGTAGTATAATTATGGCACATCCAAATGCTAATGGATTTAAAGGATCAAAATTCCCTTCAGGTGGAATTCCCGATGCTTACTCATTAATAGCTCGAAAATTTTATGAACAAATTAAGGAACATGGACAAGAGAATCGATTCTCATTGCTCGAATATGAGCGCGAAAACTGGACATATCATGCAAAAGGACTGTGGTATCATCATAATGGATCAAGTATGCCATGTATGACTGTTATTGGCTCATCAAATTATGGCGAACGATCAGTTCATCGCGATTTAGAAGCACAAGTTTGTTTAGTGACCGTCAACAAGGAACTTCAAAAGTCCCTCAAAACCGAATATGATCATCTCCTCCGATATTCAGAGACTGCTGAAAAACAGTTACTTCAACGCTTAATCCCTAATTGGGTTAAAGGCGTGGTATTCTTCTTCAAGAAATTCTTTTAATGCCATTTTTTTTTTAATTTATTTATATTTAGCCTGTCATAAAATAAAAAACCTGAAAAGTTTCTAGCATTAAAAAAACGTCAACTTTTTTTATTATTAAATTTTTACTTTCAATCATTAAGTTTCTTATATTATCCAAAATATTCATTGTATTTTTTTGTTTTTATACAACTAATTTTAAAATTTACAGAATTATTTTACTCATTTTCATATTTTTTCGCTTTTTTTTAATTTTTTCATTTTTTTTTTTCAGAACAGTTCACTACTGACAAATAATATTCTATTGTTTTTCGGATCGGGAAATGAAGGATTTTGAAGGATTATTTGAAAATTGTGTTTTAAAACTGTACAAATGTTCACAAAACCATACAATTCCTATTTTTAATAGCGAATTGAAATGATTTTTGAATAAAAACTGTACAATTTACATCTAAAAACCATACAAATTCAGTTTTAATTTAAAAACTGAATTTGTATGGCTTTGATTTATTCAAATACTTGAAAACCATACAAATTCACAAATTATACAATTGTATGGTTCTCAAGCATTCTTCCCACAACTTCAATCAATCACTTTTTAATGACATTCAATTCCCAATGTAACTGTAAATTGTGGTGCTTATTTTAATTGATTTGAATGAAAATGTAATAGAATAATTGTTGGTTTACAATTTAAAGTATATGTGCATTTCATTAAAGAAATTATAACAAAAAAACACTTGTTGCCTTTTCCTATTTTGTCACTTTGCTGACGTTAATTGTAAAAATTATCAAGTGGATTGAAATGTTTTTTTTTTTCTTTTCTTTTTTTAAAAACTTGTACTTCTTTCTTTTTTTAATCCTTATCATTTAAAATTTAATTCAACAAAAAAAATAATTAAGAACGAAAAAAAATTGATTTTCTTGATTTTTTACATGGCAATATCGATAGTGCGATATTTCACTGATTCTTTTCTTTTTTTTACAACTATAACAACAGAATTGATATGGCAAAAATAATAATAAACTAGTCAATTGAAGTATCCAGAAAGAAGGATTTTTTGCTGAGCTTTAAAATGTTTGTCTTGTGCCATCGAAAATGGATGACTAAAGCATTAGTATCATTGCTGAACAGTTTTTTGTGTCATAAAATTTTATCCGAAATTCTAACGAACTTTTACAATTTTGAATTATAACGACTTTCTAAAATTTAAATTTTAACGAACTTTTTTTATCGAAACTTATGAGTTGAGTTGAATTGAACTGCGGAATTACTGAACGACTCTTACGTAATCCAGATAATAAACTATTTTGCAAAAAAATGCACTAATGTTGCACAGTAGAAAAAAAAACTTATTTAAAATTATAAGAGTAATATAATTAAAAAGGAGCAGCGCAATTAATTCATCTGCATTACAAATATCCACAGAAAATGAATATTGAATCATTAAGTCAGTATCCTCACATTATGAATGATTCAATATGTTTGTGTGTACATTATTTAATAAACACGTTTCCTCTAATTTATTTACAGAAGCGTTTAGAAAGTTTTTTTATCAATTATCATTATTATTTTGTAAAATTCTCTTATCAATTATTCAAGAAATTCTAATAAGGGTAAACGAAGACTAGCTCTCAAATCTTTTCAAATATCCCCTTAGTCAATATCCTCTATCGTTCGCGAACAACTCATCCATTCATATTATTCACTGTCATATCTCTTTATCCACAGCTTTTTTTTACATTTCCATTATTCTACTTTCATCATTAAGCTTTAATTTTTTTTCTTTATTTTTCTCTTAAAATATCCTCTATGTTAAATTCCTTAGAAATCAAAACGTAATATAAAGAAAAACTAAATTGTTGAAATATATTTTACATTCAATAAACATTCAGCACAAACGGATTCTCATGTTTATAAAAAATTGCATTTTTATATCAAAAACAAAATCATTAAAAAAAGGAGAAATTGCAATTATTTTTTTGAATCCATTCAGCATTCTTTTTTTAAAACATTATCAGCTTATTCCTTAGTTTTTTTTCTCGTTATAGTTAATTAATCATAATCCCTTACTGCACTATATCCTTATACACTAAAAATAGATTTAATAATCTTTTTTTTTTCAATATGAATATATTCATCTGTCTTAAAAATGTAGTTTTTTTTCTATCAAATCTAATAACATCTGCGATTTTTTTAAATAGTAATAGTCAGGAGAGTCTGCTCTTATCTACTGATAACTAATCACAATTCACTTCATGAAACCTTAACTGTGCCTGCTTATTTCGCTTTTGTCAGAACTTGAAGTCGTACAATTTTTAATTTATATCGTCAATTTTAATTATTTTATTTTTTTGAAACCATACAATTCCAATTTTTGTCAGTCAACAAATTGACATTTGTAGGGTTTTTTTGCAATGAATTTGTACGGTTTTTGTTTATTTTTTATATTTGACTTAATTGCACGCAAAATTGTGACTAGTTGGTCCGAGCAAGCTTACAAGCTCCTGTTAATAGTCCCAAAAAACAACACTTTTTTCATTAATTTCTTTTTTTTTTTGTTGTATAATTAATAATAATTAAAGAGATGAAAAATAAATGTTAATTATTTGATTCTCACTGAATTTGGTGATTACAGACGTCTCAGAAAATAATAAGAAAAAAAAGAAGAAGGTAAAAGAATAATAAAAAATTAGCAGACAAAAAATGAATCTAAACTGATTGTGTGTGTATAAAGAAATTAAAGAAAAATTGTAAAAATAATATGAAAAACTTTAAGATAGATTTTTGCATGCGTTTTTAGATGTGATTAACTTTTTTTTTTGTGTTTGTTTCCTCATGTTGTGTATGTATTTATAGTGCATTATTTTCTCTGTATTTTTCTTTTTCTTCTTAATTAAAGGAGTTTCAAGCGTTTATTGTTGAATTTTTCCGAATTCTCGACCATGGTAGCAGCACCATTACTCTCAA